>NC_142041.1:55237302-55568491 GCF_982192425.1 Myodes glareolus | reverse complement strand
TCCCAAGTTCATCTAATAATAACTTCTCTATAGCTGATCTGGGAGAATCTCAAAGATATTCTGAGTTTCAAATATTCCCCACCAATATGACCCCTCTGGACCGTTTATATTGTTCTCCACTCCAATTCTTTACTGTAATTATTCCAAATGTTTTTCTATGTCCCCCAAACCAAACCCTGTCCAGAGAACTTGGAGGATGTGCCCAGACAGAAATCCCCTCCTCTTCCTAGGTCATTGGTTCCTTCTTTCCCATCAAAGCCTTCTGTCCCTGCTACTCCCTTGTTTCAGTCACTTAATTCTCAGAACAGGCATTTGTTTTTACTGCAGCACAAGCCTTCATCTATGGCCTCTCCGCTCGGGGTGGACTCTTCACTCCCAGATCTGCTTCACACCCTTTAAAGGGGGTTGAGTCTCATCCACCAGGAAGGGAGGAGAGAGGGAGGAAAGGGAGGAAGGGATGGAAAAGAGAGGCAGAGAGAAGAGAGGGAGAAAGAGGAGACTATTAAAGGGAGGAGGGGATACACTCCTTGCTCTTGTTTGGTCCACTCCTCCTAATGTCCAGCTTTCTCAAGAGTCTGCGCATATGCCCGGAATTTCTCATCTGTGTGAATACACTGGTCAAATTTATGCCCCTTTGGTCCTGCCAAAGATTGTCAGGACCAACAACAGAGACTTTCTCTTGCAGACTTTGTCAGACGAGATGTTTGATGCCATCTCCTTTAAAAATGTTTCCTGAACTCTAGGACACCACAAATGCCCCATTCTGACACCCTACACTTTCCGAGTTTTGTGCAGTTGAGGTCATTTCTATTACCAACTCTACTGATCTGTTAGACATTAGATGATGTCAAAACCTCTCTTCCTCAAAGTCTTCCTTGACTGTCTGAATGTTCCTTTCTCCTTCATATCTTATTTTTTTCTTCTATCTTTCTGTTGTTTTATTAAAAGGCAAGTTTTGGAGGAAATATCTTTTAAGCTTAAGCAATTTTCAAATTGAATAAGAGTAAAAAGTCTTCTACCAAATACAATAGATGGAAGTGCTTCCAAGAATGGTGACACCTTATTAATCTTACTAGCATCAGGACAGTTTCACTGCACATTGCATTATTTTCAGATTATTACATTTTTAAAAATCAATAGGCTCTGCCTCAAGGCAATGAAACCCTTGAGAGAGAGAGGACAGCACCCAGCAGGGCATCTGACTCCTAATGATTGCTCAATAAGCGGATATTTTGAAATTATTAATGAATGAATACTAAATGAAAGAGGTAGTTAGGAACCCAAATTTAAACTAAGAAGCACAATTTGGTCCAAGTTATACAGCTTCTCAGTGAAAAAGAAGAATTAACTCTGGTCGTTGTTACTTTACTTGTAATATCTTTAAAGCTCTTTTAAAAACTTTTACAGCAGAAACACAGGCCACAACTACACAGAGAGAACCAAGAGGTGAGTTATCTCCCACCCAGCTGGACACTCCACTCTCTAGGCCCTAGGTACCTCAGTACCAGGGCAGAACCGCGCATCCCTCTCCCATTGGTTTCAATTTCTCTAACCAGCCAGCAGGCAAGCCTCCTGCAGGTAGGCTACTGCAACACCCTCACCCCATTCATCAGACCCTGTAACCCACCCCGCATCCAAATCCTCCAAAAGTCCACCCCCGCCCCACTGTGACCTCAGAGCTCAGAGGAACTCTGAAACACAGATTGTCACTGCAGAGACAAGAGAGCGAACCAAGAGAACAGACCAAGAGAGACCTCAGCAGCTGTCTGAAACACAGACAGCGACAGTACAGAGCAGACCAAAAACAGGCCCCCAAGACAGACAGAAAATGCAAGGATTGGACCTGAGGCAAAGATAGTACCGGTACCAATTGGAGGAATTAATGGGTATGGGTCAGTGCAAGAATTCATTCAACAACCTAAAAAGTAACATGGTAACACCTGAACCCAGTGGTCACACATCAGGAAGACTTGATCACCCTAAACCAGAAGAGGCAGAAGAAAACAATTTTAAAAGTAACTTTATGAGGATGATGAAGACCTTTAAAGAGGAAAGAAAAAATTCCTTTAAATGGAGGAAAAGATAAACAAAAAAACTGGAAGAATTCAACAAATCTCTTAAAGAAAACCAAGAAAAAACAAGCAGGTGAAACAAACAGTTCAAACAATTCAAGACTTGAAGACTGAAATAGAGGCAATTAAAAAACACACACACACATAAACCAAGGGAATTCTGGATATGGAAAATCTAGGTAAATGAACGGGACCTACAGAGGCAAGCATAACCAACAGAATACAAGAGATGAAATAATCTCAGGTATTCAAAATACTATGGAAAATAAAATAATAAGTCAAAGAAAATGTTAAATTCAACAAATTCTCAACACAAAACATCCAGAAAATCTGGGACACCATGAAAAGATCAAACCTAAGAATAGTAGGAATAGAAGAAGGAGAACTCCAGCTCAAAGGCACAGAAAATATATTGAACAAAATCATAGAAGAAACTTTGCTAACCTAAAGAAGGATATCCCTATGAAGGGATAAGAAACTTACAGAACACCAAATAGACTAGACCCAAAAAAAAGTTCCCTAGACAAAAAAAAAGTCCCCTAGTCATATAATAATCAAAATGTAAAACATACATAATAAAAAAGAATATTAAGAACTGCATAGGAAAAAGGCCAAGTAACATATAAAGGCAGATCTATTAGAATTACACCTGATTTCTCAATGGAAACCATGTCCTGGACAGATGTGCTTCAGACACCAAGAGACCATGGGTGCAAGCCCAGACTACTATACCCAGCAAAGCTTTCAATCACCACTGATGGAGAAAACAAGATATTCCATGACAAAACCAGATTTAAACAATATGTATTCACAAACCCAACCCAACAGAAAGTACTAGAAGAAAAACCCCAATCAACTGCACCCACAAAAATATAGGCAACAGATAACCCCACACCAGTAAACCCCAAAGAAGAGAAACACACAAACACTACAACCAAAAAATAACAAGAATTAACTATCACTGGTCATTAATATTTCTTAATATCACTGAACTCAATTCACCTATAGAAAGACACAGCTAAAATAATGGATATGAAAGCAGGATCCATCCTTCTGCTGTATACAAGAAGCACACCTCAACCTGAAAGACAGACATTACATCAGAATAAAGGGTTGGGAAAAGATTTTCAAATCAAATGAACCTAAGAAACAAGCGGGTATAGCTTGTAGATATCCTAATATCTAACAAAATAGACTTCAAACTAAAATCAATCAGAAGAGGTAGAGAAGGACACTTTATACTCATCACAGGAAAAATTCATCGAGATGAAATCAAAATTCTGAACATCTATGCCCCAAATACAAGAGTACCCACATTGTAAACGAAGCATTAATAAAGCTTAACTTGTACATCAAACCCCATACATTAATAGTAGAAGACTTCAACACCCACTCTTCCCAATAGACAGGTCAACTTGACAGAAACTTAACAGAGAAATAGGAGAACTAACAGATGTCATGATTCAAACGAACTTAACAGATATCTACAGAACATTTCGCCCAAAAACAAAAGAATACGCCTTCTTCTCAGCACCTCATAGAATCTTCTCTAAAATAGACCATGTGCTTGGTAACAAAGCAAACCTCAACAGTTACAAAAATTAGAATAACCCCCACCCCTGTATCTCATTGGATCACCATGTTTTAAAGTTAAAATTTAACAACAACACTAATTGCAGAAGTCTACTGTAGTCCAATATTGCTTATTCATTCCTGGCTGCTCTGACCCAAAATAATCACACAGAAGTGTATTATTTGCAATACTGTGTGGTAAATAGCTTAAGTGAATTTTTAGCTAGCTCTTATATCCTAAACTAACCCTTCTCTATTAATCTGTGCAGGGTAGCGAGGTCGTGGCCTACTGGCAAAGTTTCAATAAGTTTTGGTGGAAGCATCTGTCTCCTGTGGTGGCTACATGGTTTCCCCCCTGACTCCATCTTCTTTATACCAGCATTCAGTTTAGTTTTCCTGCCTACCTCTACTGTGCCCTATCACAGGCCAAAGTAGTTTCTTTGTTTATTAGCCAATAAAAGCTATACATAACAGAAGAACTTCCCACACCAGCCTACAACACATGGAAATTGAACAGTGCTCAGTTAAACCACCCCTGGGTCAAGGAAGAAATAAAGAAAGAAATTAAAGACTTCCTAGAATTTAATGAATATCAGCCCAACATTTCTAAATCTATGTGACACTATGAGAGCAATACTAAGAGGAAAGTTCAGAGCACTAAGGGCCTACATAAAGAAGGTGGAGAAATTTCATGCTAGCAACTTAATAGCGCACCTGAAAGCTCTAGAACAAGGAGAAGCAAACTCACCCAGGAGAATTAGAAAGAAGGAAATAATCAGATTGAGGGCTGAAATCAATAAGATAGAAATAAAGAAAAGAATACAAAGAATCAATGAAACAGAGAACTGGTTCTTTGAGAAAATCAACAAGACAAACAAACACTTACCCAAACTAATCAAAAGGCAGAGAGAGAATATCAAAATTAACAAAATCAGAAATTAAAAGGGGGGCATAACAACAGATATTGAGGAAATCCAGAGCATCATTAGGCCATACTACAAAAACCTATATTCCACAAAATTGTAAAATGTAGAAGAAATGGACAATTTTTTTAGATAGGTACCACATACCAAAATTAAATCAAGACCAGGTAAACAATTTAAATAGACCTATAACTTGCAAAGAAATAGAAGCAGTCATCAAAAGTTACCCAACCAAAAATGTCCAGGTCTATATGGTTTCAGTGCAGAATTCTACCAGAACTTCAAAGAAGAGCTAATACCTATACTCCTCAAAGTGTTCCACATAGTAGAAACAGAAGGAACATTGCCAAACTCTTTTTATGAGGCTACCATTACCCTGATATTAAAACCACACAAAAACTCAACCAAGAAAGAGAATTACAGAACAATCTTCCTCATGAACATAGATGCAATAATACTCAATAAAATACCAAATCCAAGAACACATGAAAAAAATCCACTATGATCAAATAGGATTCATTCCAGAGATGCAGGAATGGTTCAACATATGAAGTATGAATGTAACCACCATATAAATAAACTGAAAGAAAAAATATGATTATCTCACTAGATGCTGAAAAAACATTTGACAAAATCCAACACCCTTTCATGAAAAATATCCTGGAAAGATCAGGGATACAAGCACTGTATCTAACTGTATCTAAACATAATACAGACAATATACAGCAAGACAACAGCCAATATCAAACTAAATGGAGAGAAACTCAAAGAGATACCACTAAAATCAGGAACAAGACAAGGCTGTCCACTTTCTCCAAATCTATTCAACATAGTTCTGGCTAGATTTAAGACACCAAAAGGAGATCAAGGGGATACAAATTGGAAAGGAAGAAGTCAAAATTACACTATTTGCAGATGATATGATAGTATACAAAAGTTACCCCCAAAAATTCTACCTGGGAACTCCAACAGCTCACAAACACCTTCAGTAATGTGGCAGGATACAAGATCAACTTAAAAAATTCAGTAGCCCTTCTATATACAAATGATAAAGAAACTGAGAAAGAAATCAGAGAAACATCACCCTTCACAATAGCCACAGATAACATAAAATATCTTGAGGTAACACCAACCAAAGAAGTGAAGAAAGAAATTGAAGAAGATACCAGAAAATATAAAGATTTCTCGTGCTCATGGATAAATAGGAGCAATATAATAAAATTGGCAACCCTACCAAAAGCAATCTATAGATTCAATGTAATCCCCATCAAAATCCCAACACAATTCTTCACAGACCTTGAAAGAACAATAATCAACTTCATATGGAAAAAACAAAAAAAAAACCCAGGATAGCTGAAACAATCCTGTACAACAAAGGAACTTCCAGAGGCATCACCATCCCTGACATCAAGCTCTATTATAGAGCTACAGTAATTTAAACATCTTGATATTGGCATAGAAAGAGACAGGTTCGCCAATGGAATCGAATCAAAGACCCAGATATTAATCCACACACCTATGGACACCTGATTTTGACAAAGAAGCTAAAATTATACAATGCAAAAAGAAAGCATCTTTAACAAATGGTGCTGGCATAACTGGATGTCAGAATGTAAAAGAGTGCAAATAAATCCATATCTATTGCCGTGCACAAAACTCAAGTCCAAATGGATTAAAGACTTCAGTATAAATCAAACCACACTGAAGAGAAAGTGGGAAGTAGCCTTCAATGCATGGGCACAGGAGACCACTTCCTAAATATAACTCCAGTAGCACAGACACTGAGAGCAACAATTAATAAAATGGGACCTCCTGAAACTGAGCAGCTTCTGTAAAGCAAAGGACAATCAAAAGGATAAAAAGGCAGCCTACTGAATGGAAAAAGATCTTCATCAACCCCACATCAGACAGAGAACTGATCTCAAAATATGTAAAGAACTCAAGAAATTAGACATCAAAATTCCAAATAGTCCAATTAAAATATGGAGTAGAGATCTACACAGAGAATTCTCAACAGAAGAATCTCAAATGGCCAAAAGACACTTAAGGAAATGTTCAACATTCTTAGCCATCAGGAAAATGCAAAGCAAAACGACTCTGAGATTCCATCTTACACCAGTCAAAATAGATAAGATCAAAAACACCAATGATAGCCTATGCTGGAGAGGATGTGGAGTAAGGAGAACACTCATCCATTGCTGGTGGGAATGCAAACTTGTGCAACCACTCTGGAAATCAGTATGGTGGTGTCTCAGAAAATTAGGAGTCAACCTACCTCAGAATCGACCCAGAAATATCACTCTTGGGCATATACGCAAAAGATCCTCAATCAGACAACAAGGACATTTATTCAGCTATGTTCATAGCATCACTATTTGTAACAGCCAGAACCTGGAAATAACCTAGATGCCCCTCAACTGAAGAATGGATAAAGAAAATATGGTACATTTACACAATGGAGTATTCCTCAGTAGAAAAAAAAAAGACATCTTGAAATTTGCATGCAAATGACTGCAAAAATCATCCCGAGTGGGGTAACCCAGACCCAGAAAGATCAACATGGTATGTGCTCGCTCATAAGTAGATACTAGCTGTAAAGCAAAGTATAACCAGCCTATAGTCTATGACCCTAAAGAAGCTAACTAACAAGGTAAACCATAAGAGAAACATAAATAGATTCCCCTGGAAAGGGGAAATAGGATCTCCTGAGAAAATTGGGAGCAAAGGGGTGGGAGGAGAAGGGAGGAGAGAAGGCCAAGAGGAGGGGAGAAGGGGAGGGGGGAGGAGAACTTGAGGGAAGGAGAAAGTTAAGATGGGAGAACAGAGACAGAGCAAGGAAAGAGATACCTTGATTGAGCGAGCCATTATAGGGCTAGCAAGAAACTTGACACTAGAGAAATTCCCAGGAATCCACAAGGATGACCCCAGCTAAGACCCTAAGCAATAGTGGAGATGGGGGTCCGAACTGGCCTTGCCCTGGAGTCAAACTGATGACTATCTTAAATGTCACCGTAGAACCTTTATCCAGCAACTGATGGAAACAGAGGCAGAGACACACAGTGGAGCACTAGGCTGAGCTTCCAAAGTTCAGTTGAAGAGGGGGAGGAGTGAGAATATGAGGAAAGAGGACAAGACCATGATGGGGACGCCCACTGAAACAGTCTACCTGAGCTAATGGGAGCTCACCAACTCCAGCCAGACTGGGAAGGAACCAGCATAGGACCAAACTAGACCCTCTGAAAGTGGGTGACAGTTGTATGGCTGGGGCAGACTGTGGAGCCACTGGCAGTGGCATCAAGATTTATCCCTACTGTTTATACTGACTTTTTGGAACCCATTCTCTTTGGAGGGATACCTTGCTCAGCCTAGATATAGCAAGGAAGGCCTTGGTCCTTCCTCAAAGCAATGTGCCTTACCCTCTCTGAGGAGTGGATGGGGGTGGGGTGTTGGGAAGGTGGAAGGAATGGGAGGAGGGGAGAAAGTTGTAACTGGGATTCGTATGTATAATGAAAAAAAGATAGTTTGTTTTCTTTTAAAAACTGACTAACTAACTAACTAAATAAGTAAATAAATAAATAAAATGTTAAAAATCTTTTAAAACTGGACAGTGGTGGCCCTGTGCATACTGTCATAGTCTTTATAGTTACATATACATTAATACTGTTATTGTCATCCACTCCCTCTGGTTCTTACAACCTTTCTGCCATATCTTCTGCTCACTGAGACCCGGGGGGAGGGGTTTGACGAAGACATCCCATTTAGGACCGAGTGTTCCGAGTTCTCTCACTCTGAATATCGTACAGTGTGGGTCTCTGCATCGCTCCCCATCTAATACAGAGGAAGCTTCTCTGATAATGGCGGAGTGAGACACTGATTTATGGGTATAGCGGAATGGCATTAGCATCCACTTAGTGGTTATGTTTCTTTAGCAGAACAATAACAATATTTGATTTCTACCTAAGCCTATCTAGTCTTGGATTCTTGACCACCCAAGCTGTGTCAGGCATGGTTCTGTACCAGCTAGTTTTATGTCAACTTGACACCAGCTAGAGTCATCAGAGAGGAGGCAGCCTCAATTGAGAAAATGTCTCCATAAGATTGTGCTGTATAGCATCGTCTGATTAGTCATTTATGGGTGAGGGCCCCGTCCACTGTGGGTGGGGCCAACTTGGGCTGATAGTCTTGGATTCTATAAAAAAGCAGGCTAAGCAAGCCATGGAGAGCAACCCAGTAAACAGCACCCCTCCATGGCCTATTTGTCAACTATTTCCTCCAGGTTCCTGCACTGTTTGGGTTTCTGTCCTAAGTTTCTTTAAAGATGAACTATGATGTGGAAGCCTAAGCCAAATATACCCTTTCCTTTTCATCTGGCTTTTTTTCATGATGTTTCCTTATAGAAATAGAAACCCTCGCTAAGATAGGTTCTGGCTAATGGAATGGAGGCCTTAAGTCTAATCATAAAGTGGTTGGTTCCTCTCACATGTGTGCCACTGTGGCACCGGCACATCATTCAGGTGAGTCACTGCTGTAGATTACGGGGATTGTAACAGTGCTTAGGCTTGCCTTTCTCCTCTGGTGACATGCTGAGTCCCTCTAGAGCCACAAACAGTCTTCAGTAGGGTGACAGCTTTAGTCAGGCACTGGCTTGACTTCTCTGGGTTCAGGGAGATATGTAAGAGCTGTCTTCAACAATAGGGCCGTACCATCAGTTGTGGTAAGAAATGAATGAGCTCATTTTAAAAAAAACATTTATTAAAAAGCATTTATTTATGGGGAGGAGGGCCGTACCAGGGCACAATGTGGAAATCAAAGGACAACCTGCAGGAGCCAGTTTTGTCCTGCTACCGTGTGGGTTCCAGGGATCAAACTCAGGTTATCAGGGTTGGTGCAAGTGTTTTAACTGCTGCACCATCCCTAAATCTGTATCTTTTTATTCATGGCAGCCTCGCTGACTCCTAGCCAGTCAGAGCTCTTCAAATATTTTAGAAGTTTATGTTGAAACTTCCTTTGTTGATAGCACGATGTTGTCACTCTTAATGATGACAGTTTTAGGGCATCTCCTTGGAGACATCTCAAGGACACAGGATGCATTTCGATGGTTCTGTCCTCAGTGTGATAATTATGTTCATCTTTGAAGTCTTTCCACATTATTCAAACTTCTTCCCTTCAGCATTTATTTGGCAAACCCTAGATGCTAACATTAATGGAAAGTTGATCACACTTGGAAGTCTCCAAATCTGCTCTTGGGGTTCAAGGGTCAGTTTTCAATGTCAAGGGCCATCCTGGGGCTAAGGTAAGTGAAATAGCTAATTATCAGGAAGACCACGTGGGCAGAAGAGTGACACCAGAGATGATGTCTCATGTCCAGCTGTCCCTGGCTGTGAATGGCCAGAGGCCATGGGTGCCAGCTACTGAATATCTTATTGTTTTTCATTCATTTCCTAATTTGTATTCTATTCTTTTGCTTCCTCAATGCTCAAAGCTGGTAGTTAGACAACTACCCAGCTTCTGTAACTGTTGCACAAAATTATAAAAGGCCTGAATGTATTGTATCAGAAAGGAGATGAATAAATGTGTGTTTAGGGAAATTAGCCCTCCTCTGCAGAAGGGTGCACAGCGAGTGAGCCGAATCCATGCTCTTCCTTTTGCGTGTCTCCTGAGGGTATGGGGCAGTGCACATCCTAAGGGTATGGGGTAGTGCACATCCTAAGGGTATGGGGTAGTGCACATCCTGAGGGTTTGGGGTAGTGCACATCCTAAGGGTATGGGGTAGTGCACATCCTGAGGGTATGGGGTAGTGCACATCCTGAGGGTATGGGGTAGTGCACATCCTGAGGGTATGGGGTAGTGCACATCCTGAGGGTATGGGGTAGTGCACATCCTAAGAGTATGGGGTAGTGCACATCCTGAGGGTATGGGGTAGTGCACATCCTAAGGGTATGGGGTAGTGCACATCCTGAGGGTATAGGGCAGTGCACATCCTGAGGGTATGGGGTAGTGCACATCCTGAGGGTATGGGGTAGTGCACATCCTGAGGGTATGGGGCAGTGCACGTGGGAACTTGTTCTTCCTTTGAACAAGGTGCCGCTTTCCTAAACGGCAACAGCTGTCTGCCATCCCTATAGGCAAACACAAGAAAAGATGCATTAATGACCATGCCTAGCGTTCATTACTGGATTCTAAAACATGCATTTGGCTCTACTTACTGACAACACATATCTTCCTCGCACTCACAGGGAAGGGAAATGTGTGCCTCTTGACCCTGTTTGATTTACCTGTTTGGAGAACGGTCAGCACCTTATTTGTTGGTGGAGTTTTCTTTTCTTTTCTTTTTAATTTTCTTTTTTTAATTTTTCCATTAAAAAATTTACACTTCCTCCCCTCCTCCCATTCCCTTCTCCCTCCCCCACTCACCCTCCTCCCTCCCTCTCCTTAAGAGAGGGCAGGGAACCCTGCCCTGTGGGAAGTCCAAGGCCCTCCCCACTCCATCCAGGCCTAGGAAGCTGTGCATCCAAATAGACTAGGTTCCCAAAAAGCCAGTAAATGCAGTAGAAACAAGTCCCAGTCAGCCCCCACTGTCAGTCACAATCAGAGAGTCCGGTTTGATGACATGCTCGTTCAGTCCCAGTCCATCTGGCTTTGGTGAGCTCCCATTATATCAGGCACACTGTCTGAGTGGGTGGACCAACCCCTCGCGGTCCTGACTTCCTTGCTCATCTTCTCCCTCCTTCTGCTCTTCAACTGGACCTTGGGCACTCAGTCCATTGCTCTGATGAGGGTCTCTGTCTCTATCTCCATCCGTCGCCGGATGAAGATTCTATGGTGATATTCGAGATAATCATCAGTGTGATAGTGGGGCAAGGCCAGTTCAGGCACCCTCTCCTCTGCTGTCCAAGGACCTAGCTGGGGACATCCATGGACACATGGGATCCACTCTAGAGCCAAGTCTCTTGCCAACCCTAAAATGGCTCCCTTAATGTAGATATCTTCTTCCCTGCTCCTGTATCTGCCTTTCCTCCATCTCCACAAGATTGCTGGGCAAAAGTTGAGATCATGGGGGTGGGGTAGGGATGGGGGTAGGGTTGGGGAAGGCGAGAGGGGTGGAGAGAAGGGAAAGACTGTTGGTGGAGTTTTTAATGGAGTGAAGTAATGGCGATTTTTTTTTTCAAAATTGTTCCTTGAACGCCTACTAAGCACCTCCTTACTTTCTCCTCTTTTCGTGTACCAGACAGTCTCCCTATGCAGTGTGTACCTCCCGCCCTGGCCTCTTGATTACTAAGTGCTTTCTGTGCAACTAGCACTATGCTATGTGTTAGGGACCCTGAAAACAAGCGTGGTTTCCACCCTCAGTGACCTTGCTCGGGAGCGGGAGGTCAGGAGTGCTGATGTATATTAGAGTCCAGAGCGCCATAGTATCCAGGAGCCCTGAGACAGCAGGTGTCACTACTGGTCAGTCAGTGGAGGGAATGCTGCCCATGCTAGCACCTGGCCTGGCTCGTGGGCCTGTAGGAGACAGGAGAGCATGATGGGAATGTTGGAGGCAGAGAGAGGAAAACAGAAAGAACAACTGTTAGGGAACTGGAAAGACCTCGGTGTGGCTAGAGTAGAAAATCCAGGTGTGGAGAGTTGGTCTCATGAAGGACTCGGTAAGACTACACAAGGCTCTGAGCAGGTAAACAGTACAGAGGGGGTTCCCAAAGCAGCCCCCATGTCCCTTTCTACTGAAAATGTATCCAAAGACCCTTGCAGAGCATGGCTGCTTTCTAAATTTGTCTTGCTCTCCCACGACCCTGAGAAAGCTTGCTTCAGAGTCTACAGAACCTGTTGCCCTCTACCCAGGGACTGAGGCATGGAAGGTTGCCTCCTCCCACCTTTGCCAAAGAACTTGCCCACAAGCCCCTTGTTCCCGGATAAGAGCGGCCATCCTGAGAATGCACACACACCACAGGCCCTTACTGTCTCACTCCCATCAAGACCAGCCCTCAGAGCAGCCCTTAGGTGTCACCTTAGGTGTATAACAACACCCACCTCGTACCGCTATGTGGCTGTGTACTCAGTGAGCAGGGCCTAGACACACAAAGTCTGACCTGTATTTCCTGGTCCACTGCCTCTGATATTTGCTTAGTAAATCTCTGCATACATTTTAACTGCCCTGTCCCATTATTTCACGATAATGCTTTGGCGTTTAATAAACACGTACAGGGAGTCATTACCGTGAGGTTCTACAGCCAGCAAACGGCAAAGGCAAGAATAACAGCACAGAGCGTGTGACTATGCTTTACCGAGCGCTTGCCGAAACACAAGCCCTACGTGTAGCAGTCTTCATGTATTATCTTACGGAACATTAATGACAACTTGCAATGTGGATTATTGCAACTGAGCCTAGGAGGTGCTGAGTACAAAGAGTAGTTTTCTGACCACAGACATCCTTTCTCCTCGGTTACAGATGAAGACTGTGGGAAAGAGCGGGAAATCTGTGTTCAGATTCAGTAACCAACAAAAAAGTTAAATCTGGGGGAATTCAGCCTGTGGACCCACTCACTGTTCGGTGACTCACAGTGTCTGTTTGCCCTAGACATTTTGATCACCATGGCCACCCTTGGACCCCATAGACCCTCCCTCCGCCCTCCACACAGTTCTTCTGGTCCTTGCCTAAGTCCTTTCAAGTCCACTTTGGTTATCCGTATCCCCAGAATGTACTCTGACTTAGCAAGATGACCAAAGCCTAGGCTTCGGTGATTACTGCAAGATATCACGGCAAGTGTACACAGCTAGTGTGTGCCTTCCCACAGTGTAGACGTCAGAGTTCCTGTGAGCGACGAAGACTTTCTCGGTGGGGTTGTTCACGAGTGACTACTTGCTATCTTTATAAAGTATTCATGTATTAATGCACTTTGGCTATCGTATTTTCAGAAGCTCCTCTTTAACTATTAAACACAAAAGTCTTTTTAAAAGCCCTGCTTTTGTTACATCTGATCTGGACACACGCATCTGTGATCTGTGATGTGTGAGGCAGAGGCAGACGTTCTGTTAAGTATAGGATTATTGCAAAGTAAGATTAGCCCGTTTTGAAAGAGGGTCAATGATGATCAAAAGGATAAATAAAAATGAGGAAAATGCACCTTCCTTCTGGTGTGGTTGTGGGATTGCCTCCACCAAGACACAGCCTGGATTCTCATCTTCCCCATCTGGATGCTCTACGCTGCTTGTCTTGGAACCTTCTACGCTTGTTTGGGGGTCTGTGATGAAATTTTCAGCCTTCACTTCTCTGAGGTCAGCTATCCCTCCTCTAAGGAGGACAGTTGAGCTCTCTGTGCTGAGTGAGTACTTGGGAATAGCACCAGAGGGGGCGCTAATCCTCTCTCTAAAGCCAGGGAGTCTGCACCTGTCACCCCGCCAGGCTGTGATTTCCTTGCTGCTGCCTCTACCTCTGACTTGACACTTAGACTTGAGTTGATCCACTGCATCTTAAAATGAGTTCCTCTCTTGAGGTCTGACCTCTGCTTTCCAGGCACCTGAGCTCAGAACTTCAAAACCATCGCCATTGCTCCCTGTTCTTGATTCTCTGTCAGCTGGCAAGTACTGACCATGCATGCTGTGATCCCTCCCATAGCCATTCTTTTCATTCAGTTCATGCACTGCATGGTGGGAACGCGATGGTGGTACCCGAGCCTCCTTTAGGAAAGCCACGCTATTCATGTTCAAGCACTCACTGCATCTTGTCTTACTTCTCACAAATACCCAAAGCAGACTCCATTGCAGGAAAAACTTCAATGCTCTTTCACTGGCCGGTTAGGTCTCTTTAATCCTCTCTCCTAATTCCCATTAGCGCTCAGCCCCAGGGAGTGCTATTTGCCCTTCTTCCCTGTCCACGCATAAGCTGCCCCTCACCTGAGCCCAAGCCACATCTTCCACCTAGTTGTCTTACCTGGTTGTCCTTCTGAATCTCCTTCTTTTTCTTGCTAAATTGAAAAGACATAGTATCTCTTTGCCGTCCTTGCAATTAGGATCAGTCATATGTCAGTTTAGCTCTTGAGATGCCATCGTCTTTGCACTTCTGTGTTCTATTTTAGATATAAAGAAATTACAGTGATTACTGAAGGAAAGTAAATTCCATAAAATGGCACGATTGGTGTTTGAGACCAAAAAGGAATAATCATCACTGTTTTTAGATTATTACTAGATAAACTAAATTGTATCTTAAAAAAAACAGTATTGATTCTTTAAAAAATGTGAAGATTTTTCTTGAATATTGAGCAGGTTTGGTTTACCCCTCCCTTCTACCTTTCTTACTTCCTTTCTTGTTTGATTGGTTGTGGGGGGGGAAGGCTGGAGAAATGCCTTCAGTAAGGCAAGCATGAGGACTCAAGTTCAGATCCCTGGCATCTGTAGAAAGAGCTCGTAGCCACAGAGGCCCGGGCTGACCATCTCAGCGCTGTAGAAGCAGAAACCGGAGGATCCCAGGGCCTTGCTCAACAGCTGAGATTGAAGAACCAATAACTCTGAAGTCAATGAGAGACCCTGAAGCAAATAATAACGTAGACGGCAATAGAGAAGACAACCAAGTTTGACCTCTGGTCTCCATGTTTGTGTCTGCACATTCGTTCACACGCTTGGGCACACGTGCGTGAACACACACACATTCATGTGCAGGCACACACATGCAAGCTCACATGCACACAGAAAAAGAAAGAGTAAAGGAATAGAGAATTTGACAGAAGACACAGCAAACTTGAGCTGTCCACCTTACATCCTCTGAGAAGGCACCGAGGCTCTGCTGAGTTTCGGGAAGCTGTGTTGTAGTTGAACGCCATGGCCTGCTCAGAAGAACCACAAATGAGGAATTGGAAAACTCCAAACTTCCTGTGTTCCTGGATTTCAGCGGTTCACCTCTCAAAGACCTTTTGTCAGGTCACTTTTTTTTCTTCTAGAATGTGCTTAGGGGGTTACCAAGCCAAACTGTCCAACCCACAAACTATTGACTTTAATCCCCAGAATAGTAGCTGCAGAAACTGCAAAGGTCGCTTAGAAAGGCCATGTGGTTAACACCCCTCCCCCCCAAAAAGAGAAGAAAGAAAAAAAAAGAAAAAAAGAAAGGCGAGCCACGGACCCTCAATCCACCTCATGGCAGTTTTACTTCTGTTCTGAACAGCAGAGTATGAACCAGGTTCTCCGGAAAGTGACTCTGAGCAAAGACTGTCCCATCCATGGCTGAGACAGATCTATCAAACCTTCTTTTAGACAGGCAAATGATAACTGATGCCTTTGTATATTTGAGCAATCTAGTTTCATAATTAATAATTTTCTAAAAGTTCTTACAAAAATAAAATTCTCCTTCCTGACTTTTGATTCTGGCATTTATAAGGAAGCACTGGTTTCTAAAAGGAAACACAGAGTCAGTCACGTTTCCTTTACAACACAGCGCATGTCACATGCTTAGCCATGCTTAAGACATCCGCTCATTCCTAGGCACCTGCTTTTAAAGTCTGAGTCTGGTCTTCAATGCCCCAGTGAGTATATGGCGAGCAGCCAAAGTTACAGCCAACTAAGAGAGGGCGAGAGCAGGAGTAGGAAGAAGGGATGGGGAAAGGAGGAAACTAGCGAGGGTCTGTGAGGTGGGGAGGGAGGCTATAAAGCAGCGAGCGAGCGGCAGTCTTTCCATGAGCTCTTTGAATTCAAAGGCCACCACAGCCCAGAGACAAGCGCAAGCGTAGGTGTGAGTGTGGACCGGTGGCCCAGAGCACATGACACATTTTAATATCTCACAGTCTAGTGAGGAAGGCTGATGATCAACAAGCCTGGTGGAAAGCAAACTCGCTGGGGGTTAAGAGTTCTCTTAACACTGTGACGAGCCCACGGCTAGAACACCTTCTTCCCTGAGTAGGGCCTGCAAGGTCTCATGGGGATTCTAAGACCCGCAAATGTTAAGATTCACAGGACAGACGCAGATGGGAGATTCCAGGAAGGGAGTGCTTGTTACTAGCGATAAACACCATTAAAAGAATCAATGAGGAGAACTGACACAGGCTGTGTTCAGAACAGCAAACTCACCACATCCTCGGATCGCAGTTTGTGTGGGGAGGAATCGTGATGTAGTGAGGAAGCCAGGCGCCAATAACTCAAAGTTCTGCTCGGAGGCTTGCTTTCCAGACTGGCATCCCCAAGCCCCCAAACTAGCTTCTGAGAAAGAAACCTGGTGTTTCTGTTCCTGCTTTCTCCTGTTTAGGACCCTGGATGAATGCTTAACTTGCTTACATTAGCCCATATGAGATAATAAATGATAAGAGAGATTAAGCCCTCAGGAAGCTGCGCCGCCGTTGTACCAGGCAACCATTCACATCTGCTGACATGAGCTACTCGTGGGCCGTGGTGAATTCATTAGTGATGTGTGTACGAGCCAGTGAACACATCTCAGGCTCACCACTTCTGGGAAGTATGTGTGGTCAGTCAGAAACAGAGATGTTATCAAAAACATTTTCTCTGAAATCACAAAAAGCCTAGAAAGGTTTTTTAAATTACCAAAGAGTAAGTGCCTGAACAGTAGACTAATAGATTAAAATCATACTACGTCTTCAAGTCATACTTTGTTTCTTAGGTCACAGTAATTACTTCTCAAAGTAAAAAAAAAAAAATAGAAAGAAAATTAGTCTGCAGGCAAAACTAGCAGATTTTAAAAACATATCTTTTTTTTCTATAAAACTAATCATTGTAGATTATGGTTTTCAGTTTCTTGATGTATAAAACGCAATCCAGTCTCACACAGTCCCCACACTGATGTAGGAAATTCTTCTGTATATGTGTTGCTTTAATTGATTAATGAATAAAGAAACTGCTTTGAGCCTATTGCAGGACAGAACAGAGGTAGGTGGAGAAAACTAAACTGAATGCTGGGAGAAAGAAGGCGGAATCAGGAGAAGCCATGTAGCCCTGTCAGAGACAGATGCAGGATGGAACCTTGCGGGTAAACCACAGCTATGTGGCAATACACAGATTAATAGAAATGGGTTAAATTAAGATGTAAGAGCTAATAGAAGCTAAAGCTAATAGGCCAAGTAGTGATTTAATTAATAGAGTTTCTGTGTGGTTATTTTTGGGACTTAACAGCTGGGAACAAACAAGCGGCCTCCTACCACACCACAGTAGGCTGGTTTCCTTTTGTTTCCTATACTGTATAAGAGAATGAGTCTAGGACCTTCGTGCATTTTAGATAAGCACTCCAAGAGACAGCTGTATCCCCAGCTCTGGCTCTCGATCTCCTGGCTCTCGATCTCCTGGCTCTCGATCTCCTGGCTCTCGATCTCCTGGCTCTCGATCTCCTGGCTCTCGATCTCCTGTCAAGACTCCGAATTCTATAAATACCAGATGTGTCAACACCTGCTTTTTATTTCAAGGTAGACTTAGAGCCTGAAGCCTCAAGGAAAGACTACATATGAGCCATACAACCGCTTACACACTAGTAAACTGAAAAGTATCATAGCTGGTCTAGATTTATCGACCTTAGCAGGGCTCCCAGTGGTCATTTATTCCCTGCATTTTAACCACTTGTAAATCCCTGTAGAAACCTCCATCTACTTAAGGGAAAAAAGGTTGCTCTTTGGTGAGGAATGAGAGCTATACGTATCTGTGGATGTAAAGATAAGTATTTAGGATACAAGCGGTTTTTGCAAGGCTGGAGAGAGGGTCCAGCAGTTTAGAGCACTGGACTGTCTCACTGAAGACCTGAGTTTGGTTCCCAGCATCCACAGAGAAGTTTACAACCATCTGTAACTCCAGTTCCAGGGTATCAGATGCCCTCCTTTGACATCCATGGGTACCAGGCATGTGCCCATACATACACACAAAACACCCACCATGTAAACTAAAATAAACAAATCTAATTTAAATTTCTAAATGCTTTTTATGAACACATTTGAACAAAAACAATCAAGAAATTTTAATACCAGTTTTAATAGTTAAAAATTAATACTATACTCTAAAAAGCCACATAAAGGATTTAGATTTCAATTACATGTCCAAAGCTTATATAAAGGATGAATCTTCTTGGTATCTTCAGATGGCCAGCCCTGTGAGGTAAAGAGGTTTGTATTCAGTCAGAGACTAAAAGGGATCATGAGAGAATTACTGAGGCTTATTATTTTCTAGATAAAATTACCATGCCCTGGATGCTTCCTATTAACCTACAATGTCCACCAGGAGACCCACACAGCAGCAGTTAGTCTCTGAGACAATTGTCCCCCCAAAGCCCTTCCCAAGCAATACTCCTGAAAGATGGAATCCTGAAGAAGTGAGGCTTCCTGGGTGGTAGATGATTAGATTACTGAGCACATACTTTCAAAATACTACTGAAATCTCTATCTTTTCTTCTCTATTTACTTCTGAGTCACTTTGCAGTGAACAGACCTCTGCCATGATTCCTGCCATGGCCTACACCATCTTAGAACCAAAGCAAAACAGCCAAGTGACCACGCTGACACCTCAGAAACCATGAGCCTAGGGGACCTTTTCTCCTCTGCGTGGCTGTCCTCCGGTTCTGCTAAAATGATGGAAAGCTGCTGAACACAAGTCCAATATACAATTTGTTCATTCTTGATACTTTCAACAGATCCTTAGACCTCATGGATTCTGTTCTAGACAGAGTCAAGAATTTGTCCCTTTCTGCCCATCCCTATTATCTATAAAACTGGCCCAACCATCCCTACCTCTCTCTGGACCACTCCATCATCCTAGGTCAGCCTCCCATCTTAACCCTGCCTCTCCATTACCTACAAGGCAGTCGTAAGACATAAGGTCTCCCTGAGCCTTTTCTCGGGAATGTTCACCTGTGTATTTTGAGCTGAATTAAGAAGAAAGTCTTTCACACCTGACTATGCTACTTCTCTCTCTCTCTCTCCCCTTGTCATGTTTCCTTTCTCACCCACATCGTCGCCTCAGCCATACAAGAAAGAACAAACTATCCACCAATAACAATGGCTTCTCAAACGGCAGTAAAACTCCAGATTTAATGGTTACTAAGTTGGGCCTCTCAGCCAGGTCTGCCTCGCTCTCATCCACATTCAGTCAAAATATATTGTAGTCTTTGTAATTTGCTTCTATTATCATCCATGGCAAATAATAATAATAATAATAACATTTTAAAAATGAAATTGTGCAGAATTGAATCTCACAAGTGTTAGTATTTAGGCATCTGTACTGGCCTGCCCTTAGGGTCCTGACAGGATATCTTCTCTGCCTGCAACCACTAAGAGCACACCCTGTGCACATTCGCTATGTTCCCTTTTAAAAGGTGGGCCTTGACCACCTCTTCTCTCTGTCTCTGCCTCTCTCTCTCTCTCTCTCTCTCTCTCTCTCTCTCTCTCTCTCTCTCTTCCTATCTCTTTCTCTTCTACCACTCTTGTCACCAGGGACTGGTCTCTGCCCCCTTCTCTCTCCTCTTCCAATAAACCTCCTACGTAACCCTTGTCGCATGGCATGACTTCTCTTCATGGAGTTTTTTAAAATTACAACAATAAGGAGTTTACAAGTCACTCTCAACAGTTCTGGCCCCCAAACTATATTAAGAAGACGGAATCCTGTGGAGAAAAATATATAGCTCAATAAAAACAACAGCAACAACAAAAAAGGATGGAATTCTTCCCTTATGTTTTTAATAAAGAGAATAAGAAACATTTCTCTTTACCCTGCCTAGGACCAGTTTTTGGTGTCCTTTGTTAAGATATATCATGGATAATTACGACTAAGACAGAAAGGCAAACTGAGGAAAATTGTATACTTTTTAGAAGTCAAAATGATGACATTTCATCATTAAATTAATTATTACTTACTAAAAATTTATCACAAGAAATAAAGCCCTCCCAGGAGTTATTGCCCTTCGACCAGCCCCACCTTCAGAGAGCTCTCTGTCTGCTGTCACAGAGGCATTCCTGGGAGCTGCCCAGGGAATAAAGGTTTTTCTCTTTAGAATGGGTGGGAACCTGGTTAGCCTGCAGGCAACCTGCCCTGCTGTGGCCCCATGGTCCCTCCCACCCACTTGCTGGGTGGGTGGGGGGTGATAAGAAAAGAAAAGAAAAGAAAGAAAGAAACAACGCCCTTTCATCGTTGATAGGATTTAATCCATACCTGGAAAGTGTGAATGAAATAGGAAGACACGAGGTGTACCCAACACCTTCTAACTTGGGCCTCCCTTTGTTCCTTTTCGGTGAACAAATTCCTATCAGTAGAGCACCAGACTGTCTGAGCATTCCCTTAACAGGATTTCTGCTGGCCATGGTATAACCTCGGCTGGCTTGTTTGCACTTGTCTTAGGGGCTAGGTGGAGGAAATTGAACACAATAATTAATTTCGATTTAATGCCCAGAGGTACGTCAAGAAACCTGAACTTGAATCTCAAGTTGCAAAAGACACAATTCAGAGAAAACATGATATTCCTTCTCCCCTGGCGTTTTGCTAATAGAATTATAAAGCTAAATGGAAGATTACCCCCTGCTGTATTACATTCAGTCTGAACACCCTCCACCTCCACCGCAAGCGGCAGCAACATTATAGGTAAAACGATATTCCTGATGTACTTCCTGGACTGGCAATACTACGAGCCCAAATGTACTGTGAACATTCAAAATGGCCTTCCTGGAGAGAAGAGCGGATCCTCCTTCTGCTCATTTCATCTCCGTTAAAAACACAGTAGATAGCAAGACTGCTGGCTTTTTTGTTTGTATGTTTGTTTGGTTGTGTTCTGTTTTGGAGACAGGATTTGTTTATATAACAGTCCTGGCTGTCCCAAGCTCACTCTAGACCAGGCTGGCCTTGAACTCACAGAGGTCTGCCTGCCTCAGCCTCCTTAGTGAGGGGATTAAAGGTGCTCACTACCTCTGCTCGGCTTGTTTTGTTTCCCTTCCAATTAGCAATTTTATAATGGAAAAAAAACCACCATGAATGTAAATACATGACAAATTGGGAAGACTCAGGCACGCATTATTTGAGCATAAATAGCTAGGCTGGTTTCCTGGCCAGTGAGCATGGGACGGGTTTGTAAAGGAAAGTCCCCTGGAACAGGCTGGTGCTGGACTTCCCTCTGCTGCAACACTGTCATCAGCTCTAGCAGGGCTGGGGTCTACAGTCGTCCAGCTGTGCTTTTGGAGGGTGCTGTCATTCACAAGTGGATGACCACTTCACGAACCTCAGGAGACAGTTATTAAACCTTTGAACAGGAAAAAGCTTCAGTAAACTGACATATCGCCTCTCTTTTAAAATCATCATGTCAATATATATATTTAATTTGGAAAAGCAGGGAAAATATTTTTTAAAGAATCTTCCATTCCTTAACACTTACATCCCATTAATATCTTGACGAATAATCTCGTAGTTTGTTTACAGTGGTTATTCTGTGACAATGACCGATAATTACACAAGGCCTCCCATATTGTCTTCTCCTTGTTGAGGCTTCTAAACTCATCTTTGTCCACTTGGGAGCCCATTTTGATGTCTACCTACAACTGCATAAAGTGCTGCTGCTATAGCTTGTTTTACCAATAGCCACAGGATTTAGTTTTTTGTCTCCACCCTGACTCCACCACAGATACTGCTTTTGTTATGATAAACACATTTGTAATAATGATTGCTTAGAAGGACTAGTTAATTCAAAACATATTCATATTCATGGGTCAGCATGCAAAAATGACCTGCCCAATGTGTTCCTTCACAGGGACCCTGAGATAGGGCACCTACCTAGTCCACTACACCTCTATCACCGTTGGGTCTGGTGACATTGCTATGGCATTTCTAGCTTAGCAGATGCCTTTGGAACTCAGTTATGATTTCTCATCTCTTTGGTCACTAGCAAAGATCCCTGTAAACTGGCTCAGGATTTCTACGTCTTATAAATTCTCTTCTATTTGTGCCCCTGCTCCTATAAACTGACTTTTCCTTCTCTCAGACCTTTCACTCACTTTTCACCTTGGAATGTGTGAACTCAATATTTATTACTTTGTCTTGTATTTGCTCTACACTTTCCCTTTAAGGACATACACTGAGAAGTTTATATTTTCACTGCATCTACAGCCATATGTTTGCTTCTTACTGACTTGTGCTTCTAACCTGAAGAAACTTCCCCATAAATAGAAAAATGCAATTCCTCTTTTCTTCTAGATTTTCATTTTTACATGTTTAAATTTGTGGTTTACCTAAAATTATTATCCATAATGGTGTATGGATCCACACGGTTATCCTCGTTGCTGGCAAACAGTCGTACTGGTTTGCTGAATGTTGGTAACATTACATAATACAGATATGATTGTATATTATATAGACAGTTGTAGGACAACACCATCTTACTAAGCTATCTAGCTAAAAAGGCTTAATAATTAAAGTGATTATAGTTTTGTATCATTTCAATATAGACACACAATCCATATGTCTCCATAATTTATAATGTCTCTTGGATTTTACCACACAAATTTCATTACATATAGTTTCTCAGTATAATTATTTTGTCATTTCTCCTATAGAACAGTTTTATTTTTTCTCCTACAACTCAATATCACACCTAAAACTTCTCTAAGATAAGGCTTTCCTTATAAAGAATAATGAGGAAGTGTCAGATCAAATAAAGTTAGAAGAATGTCATAATCAAATCATAGTGTAATGCGCAGACCATCCTGAAATAAACAATAACAAACAAGTTGCATCCGGGCTGCTGCATGCAGATGAACAGTTTGTCAATCACCATATTACTTGTTTGGTATTCGAAGAGTGATGTTTAGACACCATATATACCATCTCTCTAACTAGTGGTGGGATGTTTCTGACATGTAGTCATGTATTATGTTTTATTCCAGATTAGCAAAGCTGGCTTAGTGCTTCAGTTTGACATGCCAAACAGAGTTCTTACATTCGTAAACACTGAGGAGAGCTGGGCTCACACTGCTAGTCCCAACACTCGTGAGGGTGGCCTGTTGCTGCCAGTCTGGCTTGCAGTGTTGGACACTATCTCAAAACAGTAAGACAAAGAAAAGCAAAACAAAAACAATAAACTAAATAAACATAAGGGGAAATAATAGGAAATGGGGTCCTAGGCATCATTTATGGTCAGGAAGTCTAATAAAAACTAATTAATGGAGTAAATAAAACCGGTTTTCGTTTGTTTGTTTTTTTCTTTTAATGATCTTCTGGGACTAGAACTGCCTTTATATTAATATCTATTGTTTTAAATTTTGGTTTTTATTTTTAACTTTTCTAAATTGAAGTATTGAGAAAGGTCATGAGTTCAGAAAACCACCAAACATTTCAATACAAAATTTCCCATTTTTCACAAGAATATTTCTTACATAATCATAATAAAACCACACAAACTGGCAAATGAACACTCATATTGTAAAGCCATCTAATCACCAACTCTACCTATGTCTGCCCTATGTCCCCAAAATATTCTCTATAATAAAAGGATCCAGTTTGGAGTCACATGCTGCGTGAGGCCCTCTGCCCTTCCACACACCATCTTTATAACCTTGATCCTTTTAAAGAATATCCTCCAATTTGGTTTTATTTTCTCAATTTATTTTATTTATTTATTATGTCTCTGTGTGTGAGAGGTGTGTGTGTGTGTGTGTGTGTGTGAGAGAGAGAGAGAGAGAGAGAGGTGTGTGTATGTGAGAGAGAGATATGTGTATGTGTGTGAGAGAGATGTACGTGTATGTGTGTGAGAGAGATGTGTGTGTGTGTGTGATAGAGAGGTGTGCGTGTGTGTGAGAGAGAGAGAGAAAGAGAGAGAGAAATGTGTATGTGTGTGTGACAGAGAGAGAGATGTGTGTGTTTGTGAGAAAGAGATGTGTGTATGTGTGTGTATGAAAGAGAGAGGAGTGTGTGTATGTGTGTGTGTGAGAGAGATGTGTGTGTGTATGTGTGTGTGACAGAGAGAGAGAGATGTGTGAGTATGTGTGTGTGAGAGAGATGTGTGTGTTTGTGTGAGAGAGAGATGTGTGTATGTATGTGTGTGTGTGATAGAGAGGTGTGTGTATGTGTGTGTGTGTGATAGAGAGAGGTGTGTGTGTGGTAGAGAGAGATGTGTGTGTGTATGTGTGTGTGATTGAGAGGTGTGTGGTGGGGAGGGTGTCTCACCACAGCATGAAGATTGAGGTCAGAGGACAGTTTACAGGAGCCAGATCTTCCCTTCCCCATGAGGAACCCGGATAATGAACTCTGGTCATGAGGCTTAGCAGCAGGCGACCCTGCCCACTGAGCAAACTTCAGGCCTTGGATTCATCTCTTTTCTCATAACTGAATTTAAGATTTAAATTCCAATAAGACTGTCACAGACTATTGAATGTTCCCATAGTATTTTTTTTTTCACAGAGAATAGTAGTCAGTTATTTCATTGGTTTCCTTCTCCGAATTAAAAAGTATAAAAAATAGCCTCATTCTTTCTACAACTGGACAAAACAACCAATATTTCTTAACTTTGCTTTTGTTTGGCAGTGAATAAAAAAAATGGCCTCTGCCCCAGTAACTATTGTTGTCTAACAAACCATTTCAGAAGGATTTTTCTAAAGCACTGTTCTGTAGGCTGGCAGCCGAGGCTGGGGCCAACTGGGCGGGGACTGCTGGGCTGGGCCAGGCTGATCTCAGCGGGGCTGCTCAAGTCTGTGGTCGGCTGTGGGGCCAGCAGGGATGAGTCATGTCTTCACAAACACAAAATGAAGACATCATCACTTCTGCTATATTCTATTGGCTAGAAGTCAAAAGGTCAGACAGGTCCAAGCTTTGCATAACTAACAGTTTCCACGAGAAGAGCAAGTGCTCGTGATTACATCATTAATTACAGAAGCTGTTTGGTTTCTCTGCTGCTGAGCCAGAAAGGAGTCCCAGGGAGTAGCCTATAGCTTGAAAGAACCTACTTCTCTCGTGGCTGTTTTTATATCATGAGTTGTGATGCAAAAACTAAACCCATACTTTATAACTTTATAAGTTTTCCACAAAATGAAAGATTGTTAGGAAAACAACTTAGACTTGTACATCATTATAGATATTAATTTCAGGTAGTGTATAATGCTAAATAATTACAAGAGGAAATCTAGAATATGGAATTAAATTTATCCCATTTATCCATGGAGAAATTTCTTAACTTTTCATAAGTATTTTTCAAGTATAAAATTACTCTTGGGGAAAAAAATCAGCAATCTTACTTCCCAATGTGTTTTTTAAAAACATTTTTATTAATTCCTTGAGAATTTTATTAAACATATTGTGAACATATTCACCTGCCTCAACTCCTCTCCTTCCCACAGGCTCTGCCTCCCATTCCTCCCTACACAGTGGTGGTTTCCTCCTTCTTCTCTTCCTCCTTTTCCTCTTCCTCCATTTTATGCCCCATCGAGTCCGGCTTGGGCTGCCCAGCTAGGTCTTGGGACTGGCGCCCGCCTTGCCTATGGTTGACCTACATCGTTTCTTAAAAAGTAACTGATTCTCCTCCCAGCAAATATCAAATATTAACATCTCCTGAGATAGCGGTGGGATTATGTGCCCGCAACCCCCAACGTCACTGCCCCAGCCCCAGCCCCAGACCCACGTCCATTCCCCTCCCCCGCCCCACCCTGGGGTTTGTCTGACCAAGCTCGCTGGTCTTGCACATGCCTTCAACAGGGCATCCGCCCTGTTGTGTCTGAAAACCCTGGAGACTTGAGGTTACCACCACCTGCTCTTATCATCTCTTCTGCCCTCTCCTGCAAAGATTCTGAGCTCGGGGTAAGGAGTGTGCTGTGAATGCCTGAGATAGGTCTGAGCACTACGCAGTCCACTGTTGGACCTGCACACTGACCAGCTGAGAGTCTGTGCTAATTGCCATCTCTGGCCAGGAGAGGCTTCTGTGTTGAGGGCTGAGCTCTGTTGAGAGGAGATCTGGCCTATGGGTGTAGTTAGCAAGAAGTCATTTCCAATGTGTTGTTTGAAATGTTTTTATTTTTGAGACTCTAATTACATCATTTCTCCCTTCCCTGTCCTCTCCAAATCCTCCGACACACCCCACCTCGTTCTCTTTAAAATTCATGGCCTCTGTTTTCATTAATTGTTGTTATATACACAAATATATGCATAATATGACCTGCCAAGTCTGTGCAATATTAATATATATATTTGTATATATATATATATACACAGACACACACACACACACATATATGTGTGTGTGTGTGTGTGTGTATGTTTTCAGGTCTAACCATTCAATGTATGAGTCTGTTGTTTGGTTGTTAGCAGGGGAAAGGACTTGGAATATTTGCCCATACAACTTAAAACTCAAATCTATAACGTCTTTCACTGAGGAATTTGTCATATTTGTGTCATTTTCCTTCTCTATATCTGTTTTCTTATCTGTACATACAGTGGGCTTTGATATTTGTGGAATTTAAAGTTCTTGGCTATGTTTACATTGGAATCATCCTAGAGGAACATGATGTGAATGAGATCATGCCTAGCCCAAGGCCACTCTTCCTGGCTGACTGATCAGCAGCTGTGTGCAGCTACCTGGATTTCTCCAGGACGTTCATCTCATAACCTTCAACCTTTCTTTTTTCTCAAGATAGATAGTTTTTTTTTATTTCAGTCTTCAGCCAGGTGAAATAATTTCTATTCAATTAAGTATGATTTAAAATTTAGGAGTTTGTTATTTATCTAACTGAAATTCACTTTTTATTTATAAACCAACCCACTGTGTCCAGGGGTCACATAAAGGCACAGTAGGCTCCTGGTGTTCCAGAGGCAATACACAATACAGCGGAGTGGCTTCCAGAGGACATAGCTCCATAATTTTTCAAGAGCCTTGGCATTTAATAAAAGGTTACGTAACAACTATCTGTTATTTCATATCTTAGTCCAGAGATGCACAGTAAATATCAGCTGTGCCAAGGTCCGCAAAGGACTTAGCCACGGTTGCACAATCCAACACGTTGCACAATCAGTAACACTATCACAGTTACTGCACAGCCAGCTCCTTCCGCCATAGGAAGCCTGGGGTTCTGCTCCCTGGCTGGACCTGATGGCAAACTATGGCATAGGTCAGGTCTGGGGACTGTTCTCCAGTATGAAGGAAAACCAAGCCGACTCACTTGTACAATCAGAATTCTCGAGGCCTACTTGACAAAAAGTCGCCAAGGACCTGGGAAGCATGTCCCACCAGCAGTATGCAAACGCTCCTGTAAGGCTTCGGCATCGGGCCTGTGTGGGCCTGTGTGTATGAGCGTCAGAGGCTGCCGGTTCAGCTGCACACTTCTCTGTCCGTTGCCACTTGTTCAAGACATACTTGTTAAGTCTCTAACAAGCATGCTCTCCAGGAAGAGTTCAGAAGTCCCTTCTCAGTGGCCACTGACTTTGCTTGCTAGAAACTTTGATTTAAGATTCACGGGTGGGTGTGGAGATGCATGTCAATAATCCCGATACTTCAGAAACAGAGACAAGAGGAGCAGTGAATTGAAGATCATCTTTTGCTACATAATGAGTTCAAGGCCAGATCGGCTAGATGAGACCCTGTTTTTAAAAACAGTGCTCACCAGGCAGTGGTGTTGCATACCTTTAATCCCAGCATTTGACAGGCAGAGGCAGGCAAACCTCTGATTTCGAGGCCAGCCCGGTCTACAGAGGGAGTTTCAGGACAGATAGAACTACACAGAGAAACCCTGTCCCAAAAAAAACAAAATAAAAACAAAACATCAAAAACAACAAACCAAACTAAAATAAACAAAATAAACCACAACAAAAACACCTTGATCCTGATTTCATATCCAGCACGACAGCCCAGTCTGGTCAGCACACCTGACATTAACCCACCCACTCCAAATCCAACCTGTAGACCACGCCCAGATCACATATCCTGTGTGCTGGCCCAGTCTGGTGAGTTCCCTGAACCTTAACCTACCTGCACTGTATCTGACCTGTAGACCTAGGCCAGGAAACACATCATTGTGCCAATCCAACCTGGTAAGCCAGGGGAACCTCTCCTGCCCACACCATTCCCAATCCTCAAGGGCTTGATGGTACAGAGACCCCAGCCACTCACATCATCCTCACCCTCCCAAGCGTAAGGAGGGTGGCATAGCTTGCACCAACCCAAGCAGATCCAGCCATTGTCCCATTCATGTGCTTACCACTACATTGAATTACCCCTGTTCACTGTCTGAAGGATTGATCTACCAACTCCTCAAATCTGATCTGAAATCAATCAATTTGGCCAACTATAAAAACAACCCAAACTCCCATTCAAAAGAGAGAGCCTAGACTCTCCTATCAGATATACATGCCCATGTCCCATACCAAATCATAACATGAAAGGCCAAGGCAGTATATTTCCTCTAAAACCACCAGTCCTGCAGAAATATTCTCCAATAAAATGTTTTGGTAAAATCCGACATGCCTTCATGATAAAAGTCCTAGGGGAAGTGGGACCGAAGAGAAGCAATTTCATAAAATCAGGAAAGAAACAGCCACCGACTTTCCTATCCCTTTTCAACACTGTGCTCAAAGCACAAGCAGCATCAATAAAGTGAAAGAATTAAAGGGATACAAATAGGAAGAAGTCAAATTATCCCCATTTGCAAATAATATGTTATACATAAGAGATTCCAAAAACTCCACCATAAAAGTTCTAGAAATTATCAACAATTTCAGCAAAGTGGCAGGATACAAAATCAAATTACAAAAATCAGTAACCTTCCTATATACCACCAACAAACACACCGAGAAAGAGATCATGGACACGCTCCTGGAAATTCACAATATATAAATAAAATTTCACAAAATGAAATAAAGCATCTAAACATAAACATAAGCAAGGAGGTGAAAGATCTCTACAATGGAAACTTTAAATCTCTGAAGAAAGATTGGGGAAGATAACAAAAGATAGGAAAACCTCCCAGGCTTGCAGCTTGGTGGAGCTAATAATATTGTGGAAATGGCCATTCTGAGAAAAGCAATTTACATATTCAATACAATCCCAATACAAATCTCTATAACATTCTTCATAGAAATAGAAAAAAAGTCCTAAATGTCATATGGAACCACACAATAATAATAATGTTGAAGGTACTACCATTGATGATTTCAAGATATATTACAGAGGTATTAATTAAAACACCGTGGTACTGAAACAAAAGCAGAGACAAAGACCAACAGAAGAAAACAGAAGACCCAAACGTGAGTACTTGTAACTACAGCTATCTGATATTTGACAGCAATGCCCAAAACATATGCCGGACAAAAGAATCTTCAATGAATGGTCCTGGGAAAAGCAGATGCTCACATGTAGAAGAAAGAAATTAGACCTACATCTATTCCTCTGCATGAAGATCAACTCCAATTGGATCACAGACCTCAGTGTGAAACCTGAAATGCTGGAACGGCTAAGAGAAAACACAGGCAGTGCCCACGAGGCACAGGTATGGGAAAGGCTCTCTGACTAGAACTCCATTTCCTCAGCATTTAAGGCCAACAGTTGAGAACCTCCTAAATCTAAAACGCTTCTGTAGGGCAAAGGAAACAGTCAAGTGAAGAGGAAGCTCACGGAATGGGAGGGAATCTTTGCTGCTGTACATCTAATGGAGGATTCATATTCAGAATACGCAAAGAACTCAAAAATAAAGAGTTGGAAAACAAATGACCTCATTAAAAATGGGCTATCGATATGATCAGAGAGTTCTCAAAAGAAGTAACAAAAAGGGCTGGAGTGATGGCTCAGTGGTGAAGAACACCTGATGCTCTTCTAAGGGACCCAAGTTCAGTTTCAAGCCCCCACAACATGTGATTCACAACCACCTGTATCTCCAACTCCAGGGCATCTGACACCTCTGGTTTCTGCAGGCACTGCACTCATGTGCACATACCCACAAGTGCACATACACACACACACACACACACACACACACACACACACAAAGGCTCCGCATCCAACTCCATAGGTACTTGCTCAGCAGGGTTCAGTATTGCTCTATTCACAATAACTAGGATATGGAAACAGTCCTTCAGTGGGTAAATGATATATAATATATGTGTGTGTGAATATATTTTCATATACATATATATCACATTTTCATATACATACAAACAATGAAATAAAACATCGCTAAAGAGAAATGAAATCATGAAATTTTCAGGTAAATGGATGGATCCAGAAAATATATTCAGAGAGGTAATAAAGACCCTGAAAAACAAATACCGTGTATTCTTCGAACTTCAAATCTTTAGGTATTAATATATAACCTGTAGTAACTATAGAAACAAGGAAAGTAAAAGAGGACCCTGTCAGGGAAGCTCTAGAAAAGGGAATAGCTGGATACAGGTGCCATACAGGGGAAATGAGGAAAATGGAGAAAATGGGGAGGCTTTAACCACTGGGAAGGGACAAACAACTAGAGATGTTTAGGGAAGTCATAAAGAATCATATTATTTTATGATTACCTAAAATTATATATGACATACATAAGTGTACTTATATACATGTAAATGTTTATTTTTTTATGATGTTATGCCAAGAGCCATAGACTATATAACAAAACCCCCAGTACCAGGCATGAGAAACCTCCTTTATAGTTGTTAGTCAAGGGAGACCAAGAGATTCTCTAAATAATATAGGCCACTGTCGTTGCCCAGGGTTGCCTCCTAGAATTTGAAGGTAAGTCCCTATTGCTGAAGACATCACGTGTTTGAACACAGGACTTGGAGGAATCCAGCTGGGTTGGACCTGGAATCCTCTTCCCCAAGGACAGGCTCTCAGAGTACTGGAGGTGATATACAAATTGCCAATGTGGGGGGTGGGAGCAATTGGTAGTTTTACCCAATTGGAAATCTTACAAACCTTGCTAATAGCCAGAAAAGCAAGATACCCACCTAAGCTGCTGTAGTGGTACTTAAATTTTGGTGGTAACCAACAGCCATCTAACTTACTTAAGGCACACTCAATATAACAGTAGGGAATTCATGACTGGTACTAAAATTCTAGCCAAATACCCATGGCTGGTGAGACCATGGAATGTAGGTAGACTTTTCTGTCCCAGTGGCCAGCTTCCAAATAACCACACGGAGATTTCTTATTAGTTATAAAAGCTCAACTGATAGCTTAGGCTTATTACTAACTAGCTCTTACCGCATAAATTTACTCATTTTTATCCATCTTCTTGCTGTCACATGACTTGTGGCATTTATCTCTTGTCTTGTATGTCTTGTTCCCTCTCCATCTGGCTGGCAACTCCACCCTTCTTCTCAGAGTTCTCTCTGTCTGGCTCTCCTGCCTAAACCTCCTCCTGCCTAGCCCCTAGCCACTTAACTCTTTATTAAACCAATGAGAGCAACACATCTTCACAGTGTAGAAAAAGATTATTCTACAACAATGGAACCTAGAAGAGAAACTACTACTGCCACTTCTGTAGAGCAATATATTTTCAACTACATTTTACATACTTGTGAATGTAGATAACCAGGTAAAATAAATGCAGATAAAAGCAGCTCTTGTCCCTTATCAAAGAAGCCTGCCTCTTTTTGCAGTAGATAGAGACCACTGTAGAAGGCTACACCTTAACCACAACGCAGAGAACAACTGATCCTGAGGTGTCAGCCCAAACTGACAAATCTGCAGCATAGTTCCTAAAGGAACATCACAGAAGATGGAATGGAAAGGTAAGAACCAAGGAAGCTTCATCTATGAAAGCTCAACAGTATGGGTGCTCGCATAAGACATGAGCAATTGACATCAGTTGACATGTCAATGTGGCTGGCGGAACTCACAAAATCCCACCCACAGATGAAGAAATACAGTTTATGGCTGCTGGGAGAGGAGGAATCCAGGGGAGAAGTCCTTAATTGGTCATTAAATACCAAGTGATCAGCTTTAAAAACATGTATACAAGGGTCTGGAGAGGTGGCTCAAGGTTAAGAGCACATATTGCTTTTGCAAAGGACCCAAGTTAGGTTGTCAGCATCCATGTTAGGCAGCTCACAACCATATGTGACTCCAGCTTCAGAGGATCAAACACATCTGACTTCTGCAAGAATCTGCACCCGTGTGTAAATAAGCACCTACTTGTGATTAAAAATATAAAAATAAAATTTGAAGCATATACATACAAAATGACACTAGATGGACACAACAGGTTTCACTCACACATGCATGCGTGTGAGTGTGTGTGAGAGTGTGTGTGTATGTGAGTGTGTGAGTGTGTGTGTGTGTGTGTGTGTGTGTGTGTAAAAATTAAAGAAAAAGAGGCCATAATTTGAGAGGGAGTTGGGGAAATATGGGAAGAGAAGGTGAGAGGAGAAAGAAGGAGGCAATAATGTAAGTACACGAAATTTTTCAAAAAATTTAAAAAAGAAGACCTAAAGAGGTAGAAACACTAATCACCTACCTAGCTCTCAACACAACAAAATAGTGCTGCATAAACTTAACGTGAAAAGTCAGGAAGAGAGTGAGCTAAGGAAGCATGGACAAATCACACTGCAAGCAAGAAATTCAACATACTTTATTTCTCCAGAAGGATAAAATCCGAGGGACAAGAAATGATTCTGTTAACAAAACGGCAATCAGAACATGAAGGACCTCGCAATACCATATTTCAGGAGCTTGATTTTACCTCATCAGGAATGAAGAGCCCTTGAAAGTTTTCAATGAAGCGAGCGTGGCCCACCAATGATTATGAAGATCAGGTCTGGTTGACGGTGGGAGGTAGACACGCTAGGCCTGCTGTTGACCCACGCTAGGTCTGGTAGTCTTAGTGTAATTCATCTAATGGTACGGCCCCACTGGGAATGGAGTCTGAAGGGAGTGATAAAGCGAGGGGAAACCTAGTAGTAGCCAAGGTGGCTAAATGGGACTCCAAAGTATATGACTCAAATACTTCCGAAGAGATCTAATTTCTGATCCACAGCTTGTCTTTCCCGCTGCCAGTATCTCTACCGTCTCTCAGCTACCCTAGCGGTTTCTCTGCATGCCTTCACATTCTCTCTCCACTAAAATCTGGGAAAGTGCAACAATTCTTTTCTTTGCTTTTCTGTTTAGACAGTCGCTCTACACATCCCTGGCTGTCCTGAAACTCATTATGCAAATCAAGTTGAACTTGAACTCAGAGAGCTGCCTGCCTCTGTCTCCCAAGTGCTGGGATTAAAGGCGTGCAGCACCACACCTGGCTTAAAAAGATTTTGTAAGCCAAAACAAACTACAAGAAAAGATGTGGGCACAGGGATGCAAGCCTGTACTCCCAGTACTCAAGAGACTGAGGCCGGGATTCTGAATTTTAGGTCAATCATTGCTACTTACGATCTTGTCTCAAAAGAAATTTTTTAAATGCAGCATGTGGTATAAAAACTACTTGCCCTAAATTTAAGTGTGTTGGATATTATAAAGTCATCTGGAGATGATTAAATATCTGAGAGGGGGTTTGGCATATGCTGCATGTAAACACGATGCCACAGTTACATAAAGCACTTGGACATCTTCACGTTTTATTTGCTGGCTTCTCTGGAATTAATGGTCAACAGATACCAGAGACAACTGTAGTCATTGGTCATATACACCTATTGAAATGTGGCTTTTCTGGCTAGAGAAATAACTTTGAAAGATACATTAAATTTCATATTTAACACAAAAAGGTGAAATGTATTGAATAGCATTAACTAATGATTTTTTTGCTTAATTGGGTTAAATGAACCACATTGTTAAAATTAATTTTGTCTTTTTTATAAGATTCTTTTTTAATATTTATTTATTTACTTATTATGTATACAATATTCTGTCTCCAGGCCAGAAGAGGGTACCAGACCTCATTGCAGATGGTTGTGAGCCACCATGTGGTTGCCGGGAATTGAACTCAGGACCTTAATCACTTAAGTGCTCTTAATCACTGAGCCGTCTCTCCAGCCCCTAATTTTGTCTTTTTCTTCGGAAGTTTAACTACTGAAATGTTTTTAGATTTCATACGGGACTTGTATTGCACTTCTAGCCTTGGAAGAAAGAAGAAAGTATGGCCAAGCTTACGATGGTTCAAGTCTCCACTCAGAGGTAAGGATGTCACTGCTGTTCATGTGTCTTTGCCTAAACCAAGTCCCATGATCATATCTAACTTTTGGGAGAGGAAGTAATGTTGAACCACAGATACCCAAGACCCAGCCAAAATGTCACAAAATACATAAATAAGGAGGTACAACAGCATCAACTGAGCACTTAAAACAATCGTGCCACAAGAGGCGTTGTTTGCATAAACCCATCACAGGGCAGCAGCGGAGCTGTGTGGGTGGAGCCCAGCATACAGGCAGCCGGTAACCCCGGGCAGGGCGAGCACACAGTGACGCTATGGTTTGTGCTTCACTGTGGGTCTGCTATCTCATAGGGAGCCAGAAGAGTGGAAGACCAAACCAGGGCATTGGATGCAAAACCCCACGGGCAAAGCTGTGGATCAGACCACTTTTCAAGCGACATAGCGTCCCATGATAGGAAATCATCATGATTTCCCACGGGTGAAAAAGCAAAAGGAGCTTAGCATGGAAAGAGGCTTGAAAAGGGGCCTCGGGCTGCACCGGAAGGAAAGGGGCGGGGCAAATGAAACCTCAGTAGACGCTGAACAGCACTGCAAGGGGACCTCAGTGTTGTGGGTAACCTACAGCCATGATGAAGGCATTTCCTGTTCATTCCTCTCAGTAGCAGCAACTAGATCCTGGCTTAGTCTGGTGTTGTTGGTTGTTTTACTCTTCACTCTTTTGGGGGTGCCCACCCCCAGCTCCCAAATAATATCACACACGGAGGCTAATTCATAATTATAAATGCCTGGCCTAATCTTGACTTGTTGCTAGCCAGCTTTTCTTAACTTAAATGATCCCAACTACCTTTTGCCTCTGGACTTTTTCCTTTTCTTACTTCTTTATGCCATACTTTCCTCCTTACTCCATGGCTACCTGTGTGGCTGGTCCCTCGCATCGTCCTCTACTTGTTCTTGCTCTTCCTTCTCTCCCCCCAGATTTTCCCTCCTCTGTATTCTCTCTGTCTACCAGCCTCACCTCGCCGTTCTACTGCCTCACTATTGGCCTTTCGGCCCTTTATCAGACCATCAGGTGTTTTAGACTGGCGAAGCCACAGAGTTTCCCAGAGTTAAACAAATGCAGCATAAACAAAAGTGACACGCCTTGAAATAATATTCCCCTACAGTCTGGGGGCTACGGGTGGGAGAAGGTGTGAGGTGGAGTCTACCAGACCAGGAAATACTGCGAGAGACCTAAGATACCTAAACACTGCTAAAGCCCAACCACTAACCATAAAGAAAAGCAGACAGAGTCTTGAAGTCTTAAGCACCACACCAAATGCCGTCTGATGTTTGAAGGTGCGCTGCGCCTCACAACCCAGTTTCAACAGAGCACTCCCTTGTCCAAGTAGTCACTGAGGCTGACTCAGATAAGGCAGTTCTCTTGTTTCTGCCTTCCGTGGACTGTGCCACACTCTGACTACCAAGACTCAGCAGCGCAGACTCAAGCATGATTCAACACAAAGCCTACTAGTCGGAAAGACAAAGACAGCTAATCCCCAAGACGTGGCCAGAGGGGTAGTCTTTCTGGTGTTCATACTTTTGTCGTGCTAGTTCAGGTACTTGTTTGGGGGCAATGTTTCAAGTTTGTTCCTTCCTTTTATTTTACAGGTAATTTGATGACCTTAGGTGGGGGAAGGAACGACCATCAGAAAGAAGATGGAGTGGTAAGAACCCAGTTTTCTTTCTTTCTCTCTCTCTCTCTCTCTCTCTCTCTCTCTCTCTCTTTCTTTCTTTGTTTTTGTTTGGTTTGGTTTGGCTTTTGTTTGTTTGTTTTTGTATTTTGGTTTGGGTTTGTTTGGTTGGCTAATTTGGTTTTTTGCTTTAGGTTTTGTTTTTTGAGACAGGTCTGGCTGTAAAGCTCTAGCTGTCCTGGAACTTGCTCTGTAGACCAGGTTAGCCTCAGATACACAGCAACCCACCTGGATCTGCCTCCCAAATGCTGGTATTAAAGGTGTGCACCACCACGCCTGCTGGAACTCGGCCTTCTAAAGCAAATGAGGCGGAGCTGACTCATTGGCTGAGGGCCTGTTTGAAGAAGGAACAGAAAATAAAGAAAGCCGGCCTACAAACCACAATCCCAGAGAACTTAGACAACAATGTGGACACTAAGAGAGACTTACATAGATATAATCTACATGGGAAGTAGAAAGTAGAAAAAGACAAGATCTCCTGGGTAAATTGGGAGCATGGGGACCTTGGGGGAGGATTGAAGAAGGGAGGGGAGAGGCACGGAGGGGAGCAGAGAAAAATGTAGAGCTCAATAAATATCAATTTAAAAAAAAGAAAATGAAACAGAGAAGTACCTTTTTACACAAGGACTTGGAAGTAAGGGTAAGGGGAAGGGCCTCTGACTTCCTTTCCCTCCCACACCTTCCTCAAAACATCATTCATTCCATCGACTTATTATTTTTCTTCTTTTTGTGTGTGGTGTGCATATACGTATATTCAGGTACAGATGCATGCACACATGTGTGCACATGTGGGAAACCTCAGCTTGGTGTCAGGGATCCTTCTTTATCATTCTTCTACCTCGTTCTGTGAGGTGGGGTCTCTCAGTCAAACTCACAGTTTTCCTGCCGCACTAGTCTTGTTAGCCAGCTTGATCTAAAATTTCCTGCCCCAGCCTTCTGAGGCTGAACTTACTGGCTGGCTGCCATGCCTACCAGGAATTTACGTGGCTCTGGAAATCTAGAGTCTGCTCCTGTAGTTTGCAAGGCAAGTGTTTTAACCATTGAGTCATCTCTCCAGCCCCAATGCCTTCATTTTAAATGGATCCTTCCTCAGGTCTAGATCTCCTCTCCAGGTTACAGCTTTGCACTGGACACCCCGTATGACTGCCTTACACATGTCTGAAACTTAATTTCCAAATGAACAAATTCTCATGCATGCCAACAAATACAGCCTCTCCCTCTCAGATGCACTTAATGGTACTACCACGGACCAGCCTCTCAGGCAAGAAATCTGAGTACTGCTTGCTTTCTCTGTTCCTTGCCTGTCACGTGAACTGTTGCACGGATATCTGTGTAATCATGCAAAGATATGTTGTATTTGTTTACATTGCAGAATATTTGTTTAATAAGATGTGTTGCTGTTTTACCTTGTCTGCACCTGATTGGTCTAATAAGAAGCTGAGTGACCAATAGCAAGGGAGGAGGTATAGGCGGGACTTCCAGGCAGGGAGCATAAGTAGGAGGAAGAATTTAGGTTACAGAAAGGAGAAAGAAAAAGAGATGCCCAGGAGATACCAGAAGCCAGCCAGCCAGCCAGACACAGAGGAAGCAGGAAAGTGGGACATACAGAATGAAAGAAAGGTAAAACGCCCTGAGGCAAAACATAGGTGAATAGAAACAGGCTGAATTATGTTTAAAAAAAAAAAAAGGCTAGAGGAACAAGCCTAAAAAAAAAAAAAAAAAAAAAAAAAAAAGGCTAGAGGAACAATCCTAAGCCAAGGCTGAGTATTCGTGATTAATAGTAAGTCTCTGTGTCTTTATCTGGGAGCTGGTTGGTGGCCCAAAGAAAATTCCAACCACAACGGATTCTAGTAAGTTCACCTGAATCACCGTCCAACTGCGTGGAGGTACTGCAAGTACAAGTACTGTGATCTCCCCCCCCCACTCCTTCCGCAACCCACTGCCCGGCCATACTCTTAGAAGTGACTGTGACCTTAGGATTTCAAATGTTGCCTGTGGCTCTCTGACTTCAGTGGCTCTCTGACTTCAGTGGCTTCATTTGACACATAGATTACATCCAGACTCTCCAAGGCCAGGCATGACCTGACCTCACTTCCTGTTTATCTCAATCACTCCCCGCCACGCCTCCTTTCTGCCTTAAGCATCACTGATTTTCTTTTCATTTCCTTGCTACACCTTAGAGGTCCTTCACGTGTGGATCTTTTCTGGGGTTGTAACATTGTTATTTCCTTCATGGCATTCTGGGTTTGTTGTTGTTTTGGTTTGGTTTGGTTTGTCATTGCTTTTTTTGTTCTAAGTTGGAAAAGCCTTCCTCTGAATTTTTATTATCTTCTGTCTGGGTCTCTTGTTCATTCTGTTCAAAGTTGGATTGTTTCGTCACATAAGGCCTTCTTTTTTAAGTCTTATTATGTAGCTTGTTATTTAATTAAGCCTTTTTTTTAAAAAAAAAAGTCTTATTACACAACTCACCCTGTGCTCATATTTACTGCATCTTCCAAGCTGACCTCGAACATGCAACCCTTTTCCCAAGTGCTTAGATTATAGGCATGAGCCATGATCCCTCACTTAAATGGATGTTTTCTTCCCATACACCAGTCAGAGACTTGCATATAAAGGATGCTTCATTTATTTTCTGAGTAGCTATGGATTTTATTGTTTGGTCCACCAGGATTCTACCATCCAGTTGTCTGGAAGTTAACCAGTTGCCTGGGATGTTTCTCAGCTGCAGACTGAGGGTGCAGCTTTGCGATGAGTCATTACACAGGTCTAGAAACTGCTCAGATGAACGGGGCTAACTTGTCAGACAGACGCTGCTCCATTGCATGAGCAGCAATATTGTTCAGCCTAACCCAGAAGTGGCCACTCAGTCTTGTGAGGAGGAGTGTCTTTAAACCTTGCCAATATGCAAGTGATCTCAAACCAAGGATGTTTCCCCAGAGAAGAGGACAGGATAGACACCCTGTAGAGCGGTGGTTCTCAACCTTCCTAATGCTGTACCCTTTAATACAGTGCCTCATGTTGTAGTGACCCCCCCACCACAAACTTATTCTGTTGCTACGTCACAACCGTAATTTTTCTTCTGCTGGAAATCACCATGTTAATATCTGATGTGCAACCCTATGAAGGAGTCTCGACCCACAGGTTGAGAACCATTGCTCTAGCGGTTTGCTGGACGCCCAGCAGAAAAGGTGAAGAGCTTTCACCTTTCCCCTCGTGCTGACCAGGACACACTCGGACACCCTGGATTCCACTGAAGTAATCAACTCTATTTTACAACACAGTCATGGACTACATAGTCCATGCAGTCGATGACATCATAGATTATAAAGGAGGAAAAAATTATCCTCTAGTGATATTACAGCCATCTCAGCTGCTGTCACAGGGCATTACTTACTCATTTGTGCCGAATGCAGGACAATCGGGCCCACGGTGCTGCCCGTCGTATGCTGGACAGCACAGAGGCAGGAGAGGTGGCTCAGCAGCTAAGCACCTGTTGGGTAAGCACCAGGGCCAGTTGGATCCCAGCATCGTGTAACAGCCAGGCATGATATTCTAGGCACCTGTTACTCCAGAACCGCAGAAAGCGAAGGCAAGAGGATCACTGGGGCTTGCTGGCTTCCAACCTGGCCAAAGAACAGAAGCTCCACGTTCAGCAAGAGACCTTGCCTTAGAGAAGAACAAGGTGGAAAGGGACAGAATAACAGATGCCTTTCTCTGGCATCCGTGCACACACAAGTGCACATACACCACATAGACATGCATATAAAATACAAATGAAAGAAAGTAATTAAAAAGAGCATGCAGTGCACAGTATTTTGTAAAATGACCATATATTACTGGTGTGTGTTCACTGTGCTAAACTTTTTAGTCATTACTTTAAAGTGCACTCCTTATATGAAAAGATTTACTATAAACCAGTAAATGTCATGCTACACCAACAAACAGCTTCATATATCTTATTCCTACACTCCATAGATACATCAAGGTGTCCCCTAGAGTGACTGACCTAAACCATCCAAGTGTTTAACAATGCACTGAGTTCTCAAGACAGTCACCCAACTACACAACTTTCAGAACATCTCTGAAAGGTCAGGGGAGCCTGTTTGGAGCCAAAATCTAGAAGTAAAGCTACATTAGGAGGAGAGTTAGGAAAGCCAGGAACACGAGTCAAGGAGGAACAATTCGGAGGAGCTATCCTCGGGAGTCAGGGAAGGTCAGATTGGAAAGTCCCTTCAAGAGTTCCCTATAGCCCCCAGCGTGAGCTGGCCAGTCTTGCCAGCCTGGCAAGGAGCCAGAAACTGCACCTGCCCTGTTCCACTTAAGTATGTGCCTGAATGCTTATAAAAGTTCCCTACAGTGTGAAGAATTTGAGAACTTGCATCACATTGTTGGCAACACACCCAGACAGGAAGACGGGTCAAGAGGGAAAGGGAAAAGGCAAGAAGTGACAAGACAGGCGCAGCCGTGCAAGGGCTAGTTGAGTTGCAGATGTGGAGAGACTGCTTTGGGTGTCAGTAACTCGAGCCCTGGCTGTACCAAATGACTCTGGGAGTTCCTCCAAAGGTGATTAGCGGACTAGGAAGCGCTTCTATGTATGGTGCTGGTTATTTGCTATTAATGCCCAGGCCTCAGAGAAAGGCAGAAGCTTAGTAGTGTGTATGCTTTCTGCTTGAGAACAGAAAACCCCAAATGAAATTTATTCACACAGAAAACTTTAGGGTTTGAGGCATGGAGGGAATTCACTGGCTCCAGATGCCAAAGTCCCTCCCCCACCACGTTTCTGGCTTTGTTCTCAAGCAAACTTGGAGTTCAGACTCATTTACTTTTCATTTTCTTTCAAGCAGAGAAAGAGGCTTTTATTCTCAGTAGTTCAACATAGACCTCAAGTCTGGTTGTTTGGACGCACGTGGTCACAGTCCTATCTCCAATCTAGTTCCTGCAAGTAGGCAAATGGAATGTGCCATTGGCCAATATCTGGGCGCCATAGGAAGTTCAGTCTTACGTGAGCCCTGTGTACTAAAGATAAGAAAACATTAATCCCCAGAAGAAAAAGTAAGATTGGAAGGATAGAGTCTGGAAAAGAAAACACAGGAAAACAAGGGGGCGGGTTGGATAAACCAAAATAAGGGATGAGACCATGGAACTAAACAGAACCATCATCAAAACAGTTGGGTATTGAACTGAAAGAAACTGCCACACATATGGAAAGAAAGGAGGCAGAAACAGCGTCATGGGACAGTAAGAAGAAGTATTTGTAACTGCAATGAATGACCAGCTTCCCTAGAAACTAAGGCCTAAAGTAGAACTTAACAGCTAATGGTCTACTTGGCCGTAGAATCTGGGACATCAAAAACGAGAGAAAGAAAAGTTGGAAGGATGAAGAACCAAACACAAGGCGGCATGACTCCTTCAAGAAGAGACTTAGAGGGTCTCTTCTATAACGGCACAGGAATTTCATAACTCAAAATAGTCCCTCACAAGGGGGGATGGAGAAGAATAATCTACCATATATACTGTGCTGGCAAGTTTCATGCCAACTTGACAGAAGCTAAAGTCACTTAAGAGGAGGGAGCCTTAATTAAGAAAATGCCTCCAAGCCAGGTGTGGGGGTGCATGCCTTTAATCCTAGCACTTGGGAGGAGGCAGAGGCCAGAGAGTCTCTGTGAGTTCGAAGCCAGCCTGGTCTACAAAGTAAGTTCCAGAAAACCAAAAGAAAAGAGGAAAAAGAAAGAAAGGAAAGGAAAGGAATAAGAAAAGGATGAAAGAAAGAAACTAACTTGTGCCAAAGACTTGTGGGAAACCCTGGAGAGGGTTACAGATTTAAAAAAAAAAAAAAAGACAGAAAGAAGAAAGAAAGTGCCTCCGTAAGATAGGGCTGTACTCAAGCCTGTAGCGCATTTTCTTAATCAGCAATTGATGGAAGAGGACCCAGCCCATTGTTGTGTGGGTCATCCCTGGGCTGGTGGTCCTGGCTTCCATAAGAAAGCAGGCTGAGCAAGTCATAAGAGACACGCCAGACTTTAATGAGCCATACATTATTACCATTGTCTATAGTGACTTTACTATCATAAGTAATAATTTTGGAATATAATTATTTAAAGGTTAGAATACAAAACTCATCCAAAGAACAATCAAACTAACAATTATATAGTATGTATATCTCTAGAGCCCTGAATGTTTTGCTTATATCAACTCATTTAATTGGCATAATCCTCGGAGATAATGAATGACCACAAAGAAGTCTTTGTAAGCTCAACCAAATGCATGGACTCAGAATAACCACAGCTCAGCAGTCTATTCAGAAGGACAATGAACAGGAACCAGAGCTCTGTAGCCGAGCAGCTTCAGGCCTTGCCTTTCCATCACAGTTCTTATTTGTTTATTTTTCTTTTGAGACAGAGCCTCACTATGTCACTCTGGCTGACCTAGAACTCATTATGTCCACACAGTTCTGGCAGCAAACCAGTAGGTCCGCGGGGGTGAGATCGCTATGCACCATTTGCCCTGGCCTAGTCAGCTGTCTCATTCTCCACCAGTGCTAAGAAAACCTCCTGCCAATTTGTTTTTCCTTTACTGGCTAGATTTCATAATTTAGAGAAGTTTCAGGTTTCAGAAGAGGGGAGTTGAAAGTACAAAAAATTTCCATATGGCCTAGCCCTCCGTGGGTACCCAGTTCCCTTATTATTAATATTTAGCCATAGTGTGGTTCATGTGTTATACCTGATCAGACAATATTGTTAATGCATTATTATTTAACAACATCCAAGGTCTATAGTCTTTGTGGTGTACATTCCACACATATTGATAGATGTGTTTATGTATCCACTAGTATAGATAGCATCGTATGAAATAGTTGTAGTGCATCTAAAGTTCTCTGTGCCCACCTGAGCATCCTTCTTACTTCCACAACCCACCTCTACCGCCTGGCATCTACTAACCTTCGCAATGCCTCTGCAATCTTTTATTCCCCCAGAATGCCACAGACGAGGAACATGCTGTACTCAGCTCTTTGCGTGACTTGCATTTAGCATTGTGCCATATCATTCCGTGGTTTAATAGTTCATCTCTTTGTAGTGCTGGACAATGTTCCACTGTTCAGATTCATCGCCGATTTACCCACCCCTTTGTGGCATGATGTCTTGATTGCTTCTTGCATGGTTTGTCCATTAGGAATGAAGCTTCCATAAGCAGCCATGTGTAGGGTTTTGTGTGGACATCCATTTCCGGGTCATTTATGAAATACCGAAGGGTGTGATTGTTGAACACTGTGCTAATCGCCCCTGTGCAGTTTTTTCTTTTCCCGTTTATTTACTTCAAGTTTAAAGTCGTTCAGTGTGAAACAAAGCGTATACACAGGAGGCTTTTTATAGGCGTGCCTTCAAGGATATAAGGCAAACACCCAGTCGCTAGAGTCGCCGCATTCACAGAAGCCCCGCCCACCCACAGCACGGCTTGCCCATCATCTCTTTATGCTTCCCTTCCTCCTCCTAGCCCAGACGTTACTTACTCACCACGGCTCATTTTTACTGCAAGCATTTGTGAGTAACATAGTTGATAATTTGATCTTTTCCAGGCTATTAGGAGAAAAGATAGTCAAATGCATTTGGTTCTTCCAGAAAACAAACAAAATTTGCTGAATTCTTTGCTCCCAAGTTTTACCATTTACAGTTCTCAAATGAAAAACAGATGCACGAGGTGTCTCCAAGTAACTTACCGAGGTCACAAAGCTAATAAATCATGGAACCAAGATTCGGACTCAGGCGTCTAGCCCCAAAGGGTCTGTCTAGCAGTGTTGTAGTTCTCTGTGTTTCCCAGTCCCCTCTCTAACAATGGATATAGAATTTATGTAAATAACTCATTGGTCAATATATCTGGAATACTGGGCAATAAGCCTGTAGCCAGTAAACTGGCTGTAGTGATGGCTTTTTTTAAAAGGACCTTTGTGTCTATGCCCTGGGGGAAATTCTTCAAAGTCCTGATTACCCTGGGCTGGGGAAGTCCCTAGGATTTCTGGGCATTCTCAGGGGCTTCCAGAAGGCCTCTGACTCAGACCCTCGCCCCACAGCTTACTTTCTCTATTTCCTGCAGAAACTCTTATGCAAGACTCTGACAATTTGGCTGAATGTCACAAGGAACCAATCACTTCGAACCCGTGTGTGACCCCTGTGAAGTTTTCCGAGTGTGGGCGGCGTCACACACGAGTCCGTTCGCACAGCTCCAAATGTTGCGCGAGACTCACGCCCTGGCACTTTTCCTCGCTCAGCACCGGAAGAGCGTGACTAAGGATCTTCAGCGGACTCTCGTTCTTCCTTTGGATTTTCCTTCCGCGACAGCTGAGCATACGGGCAGAGAGGGAAGTGTGTACTTCCCGTTTACCAACGGTGGGGCTTTTCCCGTCAGCCTCAAACTTTGCCATCCAGGAACGACTTCACCCATTTGCTCCATTGTATCATCCAGTGTTCTGTAGGTCTGGATCTGAAATGTGCTTTGGTTCCTGGCTTTTGTTAGTGACTGGCTGATGCTGTGGGCGGCAGAGAAACATAAGCTGGTGCATTTCTGCTCTTATCTAATGCACGAAACAATCCCACACCAGTTTGGATTTAAAGGAGTATTTATTTTAGGGGTAAAACTTACAAAACACCAACAGTCAGGAGAGGAGTCTAGTCACTGGAGCAAAAGCCGGAACCAAGAGCCTGAACCAAGAGAGAGAGCCGAGGCTTGCTGCTCTTTTTTAAAGAGAAATATACCACACCCACGTGGGCTGGTATCTTGGCGGCTATTGGCTGAAGGTGTAGAAGGTGCTCCCACAGCATAGTGGGCTGGCATTTCTGCAGCTATTGGCTGAAGGAGCGGAAGCCGCTCCCGCAGCATTATCCTTCAATGAGTATTTTCAGATATGCCTTGAGAGGTAATTGAGGTCAGGTATAAAATTTCCTGTACTCCTAGCTCAATCAGGTATTTTGATTGTCTGTTATCTAAGGCACTCTCCTGGGTAATAAGAAACCAAGCTAAGTACGACTCTGTCATTGCTCTTGAGAAATCTTAGGGAAATACACAGGACAAGAACCCAAATAAGTGGAAGATACTTAAAAGAAGGAAGTAGGCCCTGAGGGATGGGATGTGTGAGCTTCCTGACGTATTAACAGCACATCCAAGGTTTAAAAGAATTTTTTTCTTTGACTGGTAGCCTCAGAGGTTTCAGTCCACAGTTGCTTGGTCCCATGAGCTTTCCTATGGAAAGGCAGCAGATCACAGTGGGTAGTGTGTCAGTGCAGGGGACCTGGTCATTCTACGGCAGCCTGAAAGCAGAGTAAGAATGTGGAGAAGAGACTGGGGTACCGGTAGCTCCTTCAAGGGCCTGCCCTCATGCCCTAACTTCCTCCTCCTAGCCCTCACCCCACCTCCTAAATACCCTCCCACCTCCCAACTGCACAGCCTTCTGGGGTCCGAACCCTCAACCATAACCCCTGAGGGACATTGACTGTCTAAACCACAGCACAGGCTTCAGGGGAAGAAGCAATCGATTCCCACTGTGAAGATGATGAGATAGCGTTAGGTTTCCCTTTTCAAAGACAAGGAATTTGATAAACTGGGATGGTAGAGAGAACATTCAAGAAGGGAGGGTCATAAAAATAAAGGTTAAGAGGAAAGTAAGCAGTGTGACCAGAACACTGCAGTGTGCTCTGCTTGGCAGAAGCATAAGGGACTCACGGTCGACTTTGCGTTCAGGACTGTGGGGAGGGTGTCTTAGAAGGACTCAGTCTCTAACCCGGTATGACAAAGAAAATTGATCACAAAGTAGCAAAAGATAAAAAGTTAGTTCGGGCTGGAAAACCTTCTCGTCTCAGAGTTGTATACCCTGGGATACAGGATTGAATTTACTCTTGTATCCAAATTGCTCCGTCACTCTTTGTAAACATCATCTCAATGGGCCTTTTAATTGTGTAGGTGTTAGGGCAAGAACTTACTACTTTTCTTAAAGAAAGCCAAAAGGCACTAAAGTAACCCAAACACAAATGCTTTGGATGGTCTATTTAGTAATGTAAATTGAGCACATCTTAAGCTCAATTATGCTCCCGGAGAGTTATAATTTTTTCCTCAATTTGGATTCAGAAATTATGTCTGAAAATTACTGGTTGTTGTTGAAAGAGGTGTTTATAGGTTTTTGTCCAAGTATATGTTTACAGATCAGAGTGTGAACCTGTCTGTAGGAGGATTCCTGCAAAAGGCCTTTCCCTGTGTGCTGCAAGGAATTGCACTGGCGTGGGTCAGTACATCCAGGCTGGATTCTTGTCTCACGTACAGCGTTGCCCACACCTGCACAACCTAACATTAGTAAATGTGGTCTAGGGGTGGGAGGTTAAACTCCCGAGTCATAGAAACTGTTAGTTATGAGTAATGGGTTACCAGATAAAGGGATGGCTTCTGCGTTTGAAAAGAAATGTTACCCCTGGCATTTAGTTGCTGAAAGAATTGGGAAAACTGAATCCAGAGCAGATGCTGCAGGATAGGAATACAGCTTGCCGTTAAAATTCTTGAACCTAAATTTTGACTTACAGTTGCGTCAAAGGATGCTTTTGCCTTGAAGAGGTGCTTAGGAGGTATGACCAAGTATTTAGGAATGAAGGGTCAAGATATTCACACAACTTATCCCTCAAATAGGGCATTTGAAGAAATCCTGTAAGAAGGGAAACACATGTGGCATTTAAGGGAGGTGATTTCATTTTTAAGGGCTCAATGCCTTGATGCACAGTAGTTTATTATCAAAAGTGTGATCTTATTATAGAAAATAGACTTTATTTGCACATATTAAACCACATATCTTGATAAAAACTGGAGCAGACACAACATGTATTTTCATACTTAATGCTGTGCTCAGAGGCATGTTTAGAAGCATGCATTATAAGCATCTTGAGGTAGTAACTTAGAGCTAAAACTTCTGTTGTCTTCAAGGTTATGATGAGCAGCTGTGCTACTTGGCCCAGCCACTTCTCCTGCTACTCTGAAAACATGTTGACTTAAATCATTTGTGTGTGTGTGTGTGTGTGCGTGTGTGTCTAATACATAACAGTGCAATGGTGGTTAATGACCAAATAATAGAAGTGGATCAGAAGAGCCGTATAAATAGCACTTAACAGGAGGCAATGTCACTTTAAGAGACATGGGCTGCCCCTCAGAGTATGAGAAGGATCAACAAGGCCAAGGCCACTAGGGAAGAACTGACAGCGACAGTTTCGTTCAGCTATGGATTGTGCATGAAACATTATCAACAAGCCAAGCGAGATGTGACCATGGGTACAATAACAGCAATGTCTACCACAGGGCTGACCAGCTGCTCTCTGCCCGGAACTGAGGCTTGCTCCACAGGGAGGTGTCCTCCTCTGCTACTGGAAATCTAGCCCAAAGCCCATTGCTAAGCATGTCATAGGCCCTAGAGGAGAAGTTACTGCTGCTATTTCACTAAACGTCTGGTGTAGGAGGTCCTTCTGTATTTATGTTGCTTTCATTGGTTGAATAAAGAAACTGCCTTGACCTTTAGATAGGGAAGAGCTTAGGTAGGTGTGAAAAAGAGAACTGAATTCTGGGAGGAAGAAAGCAGTGTGGCAGGTGCCATAGTTCTCTTGCCCGAGATGGACGCTGGTTAGAATCTTTCCTGCTAAGCCATGACCTGGTGGTGTTACACAGATTGGTAGAAATGGGTTAGATCGGGATGTGAGAGTTGGCCAAGAAGAGGCTAGATATGATGGGGCCAGGCAGTAATTTATTAATACTATTTCTGTGTGGTTATTTCGGGTGTAAGCTGGCCTGGCGGCGGGTACGCAGCCTGCTCCTCCTACAAACGTCCATGATGTGCATATTAAATTGCCTTCTCTTTATCTGTGTTTGGAGTCACAGACCGCTGCTGCTGTCAGCCTTGCTCAGGGGTGCTTCTTTTCCTTAGCGGTCTGGAATAACCTCACAGGCTCATAACTGATCCGTGTGCTGAGAACAAGTGACAGTTGAATGTTCAGTCATGAACTGGACATCTCTATTCCCCAAGGGATGGGGAGCAGTATGGACAGGGCAGTAGAAAGGATGTCAGAGGCAGAGGATACGGGTAGTGTGCGGAACACCAGCTGCTGGGAATGACATGCTTGTCCCTTGCACACTTGAACCCAGGGAATCTGTGATTACCTGCATCAGACTGGGCCCACCAGCATCCTCGTATGGATGAGGGAGGATTTCATGGGGTCCCACCCCTCCTTGATGACTTAATCATTAATAGATAATGGGAGAAAGGGAGATATTTTCCCCAGTGGTGTAGCTACTTAGTAAGGTGTCCTTGTTTCTTTAAATAACCCTTCACTTAAGTTCCTATAAGTACCCCAAATATAAGTCTGTAGCTCACTGGGTCATGGAAGGGGATCAGTATTGGGGAAATTAGTTGGAGAGGGAAGGAAATCAGAGGGAATAAAAAAGGGATAAGGAGGTAATGGCAGTGGATGTGACCAAAATGCATTATATGCAAGTGCGAGAATTCTATCATGAAATTCACTGTGCATAACTAACATACACTGATTTAAAAAGAGATGTACAAAGGAGACCATTTTTAAATGGACAGATCCCTTGATAGGGTAACCTGAAAGATTTTAGACAGAATCCTCTCTTTCTAGCTATTTACTGTAGTGCCCTATTCAATTCAGATATAGTTGCTCTGGAGCCTCACTAAGGCCAACCTGGACCCACTCCAGCCTGATCTTTCCTAGCTGGCATTAATCTAGGTGAAGGGTTCCCCTTCTGAGTTCAACCTCATTTCTTGCATCTTTTAGTCTATAAGCCAGTTCTCTCCCATAGGAAATAACAATTTAGAAAACACATTAGATCAAATGTCAAATCTGTTTCAAATTATCAACAAAAACTTAGCATTCTTGAGTAGAAAGAGATAATCCTCAACTATACTAGCTGTGTGTGTATGTGTGTGTGTGTGTGTATGTGTGTGTGTGTACTGTAGGCAAAAGTAAGAAAATAGAATTTGTTTATATTAGCCAATGCCTAAGTAAATTATCTATCCATTTTAAAGACTAAAATAATCCTTTTGATTTTTCTTCCACTTTTGAGGTTGCCATCAACCTCAAAGTTCTTTGAGTATTAGGAAAGCTTCTTTATCCTAGTCTCATCCCACCAGTTTGACATGATAAAAATTATACTCGAACCATGACTTCATGAATAAATAAACAAATGAGAGCCAAGGCTAAGAAGTGCTCTCTATATTATTGATTTAAATATGACCATTTCCTAAAGTAAAAGGTCATGGGCAATAAGAGTACTATGGAGACCAGTACAGCGGTTCCTCAGAAAGATGGGAACTTATCTTTCTCAAGACACAGTTATGCCACTTTTGGACATATATCCAAAGGCTGATTTATCTTACCACAGAGACAGTTGCTCAACCAAGTTCATTGCTGCTCTATTTGTAATAGCCAGAAACTGAAAACACCTAGATGCCCCTCAACAAAAGAATGGGTAAAGAAGATACGGTACATTTACACAGTGGAGTATTACTCAGCTCTTAAAAAATGAAGCCATAAAACTTGCAGGTATAGAGGGAACTAGAAAACAAATCATACTAAGTGATGTAACCCAGACACAGAAAGTTAATGTGGTATGCATTCACTTATATCTGGCTATTAGTCAGTAAATAAATGATAACCAAGCTACAACCCATAGACCCAGAGAGATTAAAGATAGATGAAGGTACTAGGGTGAATACATAAATCTTACTGGGAGAAGGAAATAAAATAGATTTTTGGTATGGTCTGGAGGGGGGAGGATGAGAACAGGAGGATCAGGTGGGAATGGGCAGGGGAAGTGGGGTTGAGGGAGAGAAAGAGAAGAGAGACAGAATTGAAGGACATTTGAGGGGTGGTATGGAAACCAAGTGCAGTGGAAACTTCTTATAATATATGAAGGTGATCCTAATGAAGTTTCCACTGAAACTTCCTAATTTCATTTCCTAATAAGAGAGATGGGGCCCCAACTGGCCATCTCTTGTCACCAAACAAAACCAGGACAAGGTTTCATCCAATTGAGTTACTAGTCAAAAAAGTTCCCCTTAAATCTCCAAACAATACAGGCTGTTGCTGAGACAATAGATTTCTCCCCACAAACTGACAGAAAGCCCCATGGCTGAAGATAAAATTACACATTACTCATTGAATGTGAAGAGGTCAAGCTGGTGCCTACATACACCCTTCACCCTCATGTTCTAGTGCCTTTGGCACGAAGAGGTACTCTGTGGGCTACTGAGAAAGAAATATAAACACCAGTCTAACCACAAAACCTTTGATCTACAATCTGTCCTGCCTGCAAAATATGTTAGGGCACTGGTAGCATAAAACTTGTGCTATCAGTCCCATAGCACTGCCTCCCTTTTTTAAAACTCTGAATCTAATATCCTTTGTTTAGCTTTTTGTCCAGACTATTATCCATAACATCTTGTAACCAACAACAATAAATATCCATGCAATGGGACAATGGTTTTACCCTGTTTTCTTCTTGTACTTGTTTAATAAAATGTTGATTGGCCAGTAGCCAGGCAGGAAGTAGAGGCAGGACAACCAGGCAAGAAGTAGAGGCAGAGCTATGAAAAAAGGAGAATTCTGGGAAGAGGAAAGACACAGTCTGCAGTCGTCATCCGAATGCAGAGGACACAAGAAGTGACTGACTCTCTGATAAAGGTACCAAGCCATGTGACTAACATAGACAAGAATCATGGGCTAATATAAGTTATAGGGTTAATAGGAAACCTGAACTACCAGGCCAACCAGTTTATGATTACTGTCGATTTCTGTGTATTTCTTTGGGACTGAATGGCTGCAGGATCAGGCAGGACAGGAAACCTCAGTCAACACTGATCTGAAAAAAAAAAGTAAAAATAAAATGACTCCTAATGATACTCTTTTATCCTCATAGATTGGTGCCTTATTCAACCACCATTGGAGTGGTTTCCTCCTACAGCAGATAGGAACAAGTACAGAGACCTCCAGCCAGACGGTTATGCTGAGAGGGAGACCATGGAGCACACAGCTCTAGATAACATGTCTCCATCAAATCCCTCCCCTCAGAGCTCAGGGAACCCTGTAGAAAAGGAGGCAGAGGAAACCGAGAAGACAGAGGGGACAGAAGAAAACGGTGCCCTCTAAATCAGCCACGAAAAACTTAGAAGGACTCAGAGGCTGAGGCAGCAAACACAGCCTCCACGGGTCTGCACCAGGTCACCTGCGTGTATATCACAGCTTTCAGCTTAGGAGTTTGATGAGACTCCTAAATGTGAGAACTAGTGGGTCTCTAATTCTTGTACCTTTTCTTGTGACTGTTTTATTTTTATGTTTGTTGGCTTGCCTTGTCCAACTTGGATATGGTAGTTTTTGTTTCATCTCACCGTATTGCGTTACATTTTATTGTTGTCTCTTAGAAGCCTGTCTCTTCTAATGAGAGATGGAAAGAGAGGAGATCCGGACTGGAGATGAGCTGGGGAGGAACTGGAGGGAGTAGAAGAAGGGGAAGCTATCCAGATTATATCTATGAGAAAAGAGTCTATGTTTGGTAAAGGGGGAAAATATTATATGGAATTGAAAAAAACTAAAAGAACACTATCTTTTTAAAATGAGTGTTAATTTGTGTTTAAAGATGAAAATGGAGTGATCTAAAGTTTGTGTTTAGCAGTTGATAAAAAATTAATTGGTAAAAGCAAAGAGAAGGCTACTTATTTTCCATTGGATTTTATGTTCTTGGCCTTTGAGACAGTCATCAGACTGCAAAAGTTGAAATCCACAGCTTTCCTTAAATCATAGATGAGGGGGAATATTATAAGGACCATGGCTGCTGGATACATTGACATCACTGAGTGACTGTATGTAACTGTCATGGTCAAGAAGGTAGGTGTTAGAGGTGAATGGTCAGAACAGTCTCCTAACTCTACACATAGGAATACAAACGGAAACGAGAAGGGTGTTTTAAACTCATTTATTCAAGAACTTATGGAGAACCCTGCTATGGAATACGAGGCACAGCACTGAGGCTAAAACTAAGGCACAGTTCTTAGAGAAGGCAAGCACATGGAATAAAACTTGAGAAAACACAATGATGCCATCTTGTGAAGGATTTCACAAGCTATCAGAGCTGAAGTCAGGAGCCTGGCCAATGAACCAGATAGTCTTGAGCTGACACTGGCTCTTTGCTTGAAAGTCACATGGCTATGGACAGGAGCAACTGTGGCCCTCATTCTCCATGGGGGAGTAAAACTGACCTCAGGCTTGAGGAGCATAAATGAGAACATGCAGACAAGCTGATAGCATGGTTCCTGGTACAGAGTAGACATTTGATAAAATGGTGGTGTGTGGGGTTGCTATTATATCCACAAAGTATGCACGGTAATGTTAACCCTGGACAAAATTCTAAAACTGCCAAATAATGTTTTTCTAGTGCCTAAAAAGAAAAGATGTGGCCATGTGTTCCAATGGATCCTATAATGGATCTGTCAACAAATTAGGTACAATAAAGCTCCCTTCATTTTTGACACGGTGCCCTCCATACTTAGTTTCTAACAAGTGAAGTGAAAAGGAGAAAGTCAACAAACTGCCTTCAACTACTCCACCAGGCATGCGGGAAACCAGCTGGCCAGCTGACAGACAGATAGGGAGATTTGCATGTGGTTGACTGCTCTTGCCAAAGGGTAATATAAATCTGGAGGGAAGGAGAAAGGGTCATTGTTCCCCCATTCTAATTCAATAATTTTATAAGAAAATAAGAAAAGAGCACCGATGGCAATCTGACAAAATCCAAAATCTAATTACAGAAGCTGTGATTGGCAGGACCCAGAAGAGTTTTCTTGAAAGAGCAGGAAAACGGCCTAGACCCTTCAGTGAATTCTTTTTTATGTGTGGCCTCCAAAAGAGGCATGATTATGAAAGACATGGTCAAAATTCAAGAGTAAACAATAAAACTCACAATTCTACTCCAAACTAAAGACAAGAAAAATATTAAGTCTCTTATCAAATAATACATAGAAAGATATGTTTCTTTTATAGATAGTGAGGCATAACACTGTAAATAACTAGGAAGGGGCTATCATACACTAAGTGTGCATACAATACAGAAATGAAATTGGTTGCCAAAAGTCCCAGTTTTATAATTTTGGTCAATATTTAAAACTATCTTTTAATGATACAACTATAACCTTCATCTTTGAATTTTCTGAAAAACTTCCGAAGTACAAACAAACTTTGGTTTCAAAATTAAAGTAAGAGTATTTTCTCTACCTGAAAGAATTCAACACTCAAACTTTATATTTGGGATTTCCTCAAAGTTGGCATGGATATTTTTTAACTTTCTTTTTATTTATTCTTTGAGGTTTGCACATCGTGCATCTCAATCCCATTCATCTCCCTGTCCCTTTGTTTCCATCTTTTGCCCTTGCAATCTCCCCCAAATTAAACAAAATTGAAGAGAAGAGAAGAGGAGAGGAAAGGAGAGGAGAGGAGAGGAGAGAGAGAGAGAGAGAGAGAGAGAGAGAGAGAGAGAGAGAGAAGAAAGAGAGGGGGTGGAGGGAAGGAGAAAGAGAAAGAAGAGAGAAAAGGTGTGGGAAGGAGGGAGGGAGGGAGGGAGGAAGGAAGGAAGGAAGGAAGGAAGGAAGGAAGGAAGGAAGGAAGGAAGGAAGAAAGAAAGAAAGAAAGAAAGAAAGAAAGATCTCAGTAGGGAAGCTGCAGTGTGACAGGGTGGGTTGCAGTGTTCACCCTTTTATCCATGTCTTTATGTGCAAGTGTTCTTTGGAAAGAGTTGTTGGTTTGGTTCAAGGGCGTTGGTTTCTGTTACATTATGTTAATTACCGATACTCGGCCATCACTGGGACTACTCTTGGGTATATTGTTGTTGCCCTGTGTTGTGGGGATTCTGCAGCTTTGGATCTGCAGAACGTGCCCTTCACATGCTCAGCAGATTACAGATGGGGTGGATGTTGGGATGGACCAACTCATAACCCTAGTTCTGGGCCTAGAGAGTTGTAGGGTTGGTCAGTTGCTAGTTCTCCCCTGTACTTACCACCAGGGTAAGCTCTCCAGCATTGCCCAGGCTAGCTCATCCTAAACTGCAATGAGCAAGGGCATGGCTGGTTCTCCTGCCTTCGGCCCCTCAGGGCTAGCTTACCCACACCTACTCCTTGAGGGCCAGCCCTGTTGTGTTGCCCAGTCTAGGAATAGGGCCCACTCTACCGAGTACTGCAGTAGAGTACCCTGGGTGAGGTGCAGGGCACGTTCTTCTGCTCTAATGACCTCAGGGCCAGCTCTCCCACCCGACACAGGCAATGAGGGGTGGCGGGGGCAGTGTGTGTGGGGGCATCTCTCCTCATCCCTGCCACTATATGGGAGGTGAGGGGTGGGGCCAGATCTCCCATATTAACGTTCTCAGAGCGGCTCACAGCATCCTGTCGACCAGATCAGTTCTGTGCTACCCAGACGCGGTGCAGAGCAGGCTCTCCCGAGTGCTGCAGCTGGTAAAGGGAAAGGTCAGCTCGCTCACCTGCTGCAGGAGTCAGAGGAAAGGGGGAGGCATCCTTCCCTTACCCACACCACCACATGGCAGACAAGGGGAGCAGAACCTGTTCTCCATTTTCACACCCTCAGGGCCAGCTCACTCACGCCCCCATGAGCAGGGTCAGCTCTATTGTGTTGCCCAAGTAAGGCGGGAGGATCCACTCTACCAAATGATGCAATTGGTGAAGGGCAGCACCAGTTCTTCCTGGGGTTGCAGTCAGGGAGGGGCGGGGTCAGCTCTGTACAGCCCTATCCTCTCGGCCTTAGGAAGAATCAGGAGCCACAAGACCATGGTTCCAACGGGGCCACGACATTACCATGGTTCCAACGGGGCCACGACATTACCATGGCCCTGGGCAGCAATCAGGCCACACACCTCAGCCCTTTCCTCGCTGCTTTCACCTCTTCAGACATGGATATTTGCTTAGCATTGTTCCTCAGACACGTCCGTGGAGACTTAGAGCGTATGCCGCAGTAGTAACGCATGCTATCTCAATGGAGAAAACAACACGTGCTGAAGTGAGAATTCGCATGTCGTAATCTTTCTATTCCTGGAACCTTGGCAGAAGCTTCTCCAGATGAAGTTCAGATGATAGGCAGCCAGATGTGTTTGCACGTGGCCGATGCTCCGCAGGCAATGTAAACCCGGAGGGAAGCGGAAAGGGTCATTGTTCTGCCATTCCACGTCAACGGTTTCATAAGCAAATTATAAAAACCCTGATGACAATCTGACAAAACATGACTTCTCATTAGAGAGGATCTGACAGGCTCCTGCGACTCCCACACAGCTCGCGGGAGCATTCTTTTGCAGCGTGTTTGCCCCTATTTGCATAGTGAAGCCTTAGCAAGGCGGAATTACTGATGGGGCAGATATCTGGTGTCCCATAATTCATAGTCAGCTTTGGTGTGCTTCCACGAAACATACTGCATGTAGCCAAGAGCCCACCCCCAATTCTTGCCTTTCCCGAAACCTCTGAACATAACTATTTGTGGGAGGGAGTCTTTCTAGATACAGCTGGTTAAGATGAAGTTACACCGGGGCAGGAAAACCTGAATCCAATCTGTCTATTGGCCTCATAACAAGATGCAAAAAGATAGAGATGCATGCAGAGAAAAGATGACGTGGAGACTCGAGACACAAGGAGAGCACCGTGTGATGACAAAGGCAAAGGCTGGATGACGCCTCAGCAAGCCAGGCCGTAGCAAGGACTGCTGGCAACCCTAGAAGCTAGGAGAAAGTCACAGAGCCCAGCCTCTCTGGGAGCTGTGTAGAGAACACAGCTCCACCAATTCCGAGAATCCCGCCTCCCTTCAGCTGCTAAGTCAGCAGACAGAGCCGCCCTTCTTGCCACCTTGGAAGCCAAATGACCTTTCCAAACCCTAGTTCTTGCCCTGCCACACATTTCCATTGGGCACACACGTATCTCCCCCATTGCCTTCAGGAAGTTAAATCTGTCGCTTCCTTCCCAGTGTGGAGTCGTCCTGGTCTGCTCCTTTCTTACCTGACCATGCACCAACGTTTTTCTCGATAACTCCTTGTCCACTCATCCTAGGTCCCCCCTCCCACCCCCACGACACTGTTTCAACCACTGGGCCTTTGTGCCTTTAATTCCCCAAGTCGGGAACATTCTTCTGCTTTCCCAACACCCGTCTCCTGGCTCATGCTGTTTGTTCTTGGCTTAGACATTTCTTCCCAGGAGGCCTTCTTTCTTTCTCTCTCCTAAAATTCTCTATGAACCTGATGCTTTCTCAAACATGTGTACTAGTCTGTTGCAATTACTTGTTTATTTGTATAATAGGCAGGAATTTTATTCTTCGCCACTCAGGTGCAAAAAAAGACACATTCCATTATTTCTAAAATTGAAACTAAATGTACTCCTCTGTCTCGCCCTCTTGACTCATAAGAATTTAATTCATGGGTCCCCTCCCTGTCCCACCCTTCATCATGAGCTCACCCAAGAATTCTGAATTCATGAAAGACCAGAACATTATTTCTTCACAGAAAACTGCGATGCTGTGTTATAGGCTGAGCTGCTGAGTTCCAGGTCTAGGGTGCCGTCAGGTAGCACCCTCCATCCGCAGCAATACTCCCACCATCTGCAGGTGCCCCACAGATACCTTGCAGCTGCTCAGAAACACAGCGCGTGGCTCTAGTCCGTATGGATTGACTTTCCAACACAGCAGAACATCACCGACTTTTCCTACCTGACTCTGTCACACACCGCAACACTACAAATTCCTTGCCTTCATTTGTTGCCATGAGGGTCCGCCCCTATTTCTTCCCCAAAGACAAACCATGGTTAGGCGCTCCTGTCTTTCCCAGTTAAGACTCTATCCAATGTCCTGAGCCAAGCCAAACAATCCCACTTTAACTCACTAGAAAGAGAAGAGGTGTTAACCACCGTCTGAGATGGGGAGAAGGTTGGGTGAGTGCATCTGTAGACAAAATGTGGGGCTGTCCACCTATGTGGAAAAGGGAAAGGGTTTTGAGCCCCACTGTTCCTCACCATGTCTCCACCCTCCCATCTGACCACATGGATTGCTGTGTAAAAACAAAGGCAACACAAAAACGAGATGCCATTTCATTCCCTAAAACTGTTCAAGCAATCACGTCACGTTTCTTCCCCCTAAGAGACAGTCCCTTGAGGAAGAGAAGGCCGTGTTCACCTGCTCTTGTGCTTGGCAGAGGAGGTGTGACCCTGACACGGATAGCAGAGACCAAGCTGTCTTCAGAAAATGGGCAAACCTGCTAGTAAATAATTAAACATTAGAGCAGAAGCCGGAGCGCAGACTCAGACAGACCTCGACTTGAACACACCGTGCGACCTGTCAGCCCATGCACGGGTTTTAGTCACACACCTTATGAAAGCCCAAAAGCACCCACAATTGCTTTCACCTTAGAAGCTGAGGGGCTGGGTGTGGTGACACATTCCTATAAATCCCAGTAGTCGTGAAGCCAAGGCCAAAAGAGTTCTGAGTGCCTTACCACCGACACTATTCAGAGTGGCTGGTACACCGTGATTTAAACAAAACACCCACATACACACATGTTTGTAATAACATCATTCACAGTAACCAAAAATAGAAGCCACATCCATGTTCACTGACAGATGAATAGGCAAGCCACGTGTGCCATAAGCATACAACAGAATATTATTTATTCTTAAGAAGACAGGGAATTCCAGCACATGCATCATGTGGGAGAATTGTCTGTATTCTGTCAATCATGTTTTAAATAAACGCTCATTGGCCAGGCAGGAGGTGTAGGCAGGAAAACCAGACAGGAAGTGGAAATGATGCAAGGAGAGCAGGAGAATTCTGGGGAGGAGGAGGTTGATTCCTCCCACTCCTGCCCAGGTCACCAAAGCAGCAGGATGTGAGCTGCCCCACTGAAAAAGGTACTGAGCCACATGGCTAAAATAGATCAAATAAATGGGTTAATCAAGATGTAAGAGTTAGCCAATAAGTAGCCTGACCTAAGGGGCCAATCAGCATTATAACTTATAGAGATTTCTGTGTGGTTTTTCTCTGGGACTAAACAGCTGAGGGGGTCGGGCAGAACCAAGAAGCCCAAACAAGCAGGCTCCCTCCATGTTGCACATACATAATGTGAACGAGACTTAAGAGCATTATACTAAGTGAAATCAGCAAGATACAGAAGATAGTTAGGCAGTTCCTCCCAGGAGGTGCTGTGGTGACTTTTCAGAACTGAGGAGAAAGAAAGGTCACTGGATAGGGGCACAAGGTTTCAGTTTGGGTGACAGAAAGGGTTTTGTAGATGATAGTAACAGTTATAGAACAAGGTAAATTCACTCCCACTGACCTGGATAAAAACTATTAAAAAAAATGGCTGAGATGGAAAAATCTTTGTTATGTGTATTTTACCAAGATGTTTTAAATGATGAAAAGATATGTAGTCTGACTTTTAGCCAGTTTTAATATTTATTTTTTATTTTAATATTTATTTATTTTAATATTTATATTTCTATTCTCTGGAAGCAATGCACTTTCTCATTTCCAAATCCCAGGGCTGGCCATACCCACACTCACCCCTTCATTTCTCCTGGACTTGGTCAAGTTATTTAACACTGTAGTCTTAGTATTTTTTACTTGTGACACAGAGATCACTACTTCAGTGAAATGTTTAAATAATTTAAATAGTGGGGTTTGGCTTAGACTAAATGTTTAGCACCATGAGTATTCCATTCATATGGCAATGATGTTTAGATACTGAGACATGGTTAAGTGGACCCCTTTTAGGAGAGAGTCCTGCAGTGAATAACAAAGGCCAGTGTGTTACTGAGACCTGGAGAGCTTTGGCGAGCCCTGGTTTCAGTGGGGGCTCAGATCCATCCCAGAACCTCTGGGACTCACCTGACTCTAAGCGATGGTCTTGCCAATTCTTGAAGTCAATGGACCAACCTGAGAGACTCATGGTGCTCCCTTTGGCCAAGGCCAAAGCCTCTAGAGGGTAAACTCAATCACACAGCCAGCAATATTATCGGCATCTTGTTGATCTGCTTGCTGGCCTGCTGACAAGAGTTGGAAGGCTAGGAAAATGGAGCCAGGCCATCAGTATTTAAATTGAGCTTCCTAGCTTAGGAGGTTCAGATGTAAGAGTAACCTCAACATAGGTTTCTGTTGGGGGGGTCTACTATTCTCAGCAGTCACTACTGAGAGGAAGGAAGTCGCACTGACCACATCTGGTAACATAGTGAGAAAACCAGGGCCTTTGGTGATAATAAGAGACCAGTCGTCGATAAAAAAAAAAAGCCAGAGAGAAATATATATATATATATATATATATATATATATATATATATATATAAAACCCCACAAAAGCACAAGTTCCACAATTAAAGATTAGAGACTTAATATTGTTTTCACTTCATTATTTGTATTAACTATAAAAAAATTTTGGAACCGAATAGAAGGCTCAGATATCAATCCACACATCTTCAAACACCTGATCTTTGATAAAGAAGCAAAAAAATATCAAATGGAAAAAGAAAGCATATTTAGCAAGTGGTGCTGGCATAACTGGATATCAACATGTAGAAAAATGAAAATAGACCAATATCTATCATCATGCACAAAGCTCAAATCCAAATGAATCAAAGACCTCAACATAAAGTCAGCCACACTGAACCTTATAGAAGAGAAAGTGGAAAGTACACTTGAACACATTGGCACAGGGAACCACTTCCTAAATAAAACCCCAGCAGCACAGACAGTGAGAGAAACAATTAATAAATGGGACCTCCTGAAACTGAAAAGCATCTGTAAAGCAAAGGACACAGTCAACAAGACAAAATGACAGCCTACATAATGGGAAAAAAATCTTTACTAACCCCACATCTGACAGAGGTCTGATCTCCAAATTACACAAAGAACTCAAGAAATTGGTCATCAAAAGATCACATAATCCAAAAAAAAAAAAAATGGAGTACAGACTTAAACAGAGAACTCTCAACAGAGGAATCTAAAATGGCTGAAAGACACTTAAGGAAATGTTGAACATCCTTAGTCATCAGAGAAATGCAAATCAAAATAACTCTGAGATTCCATCTTACACCTGAAAGAATGGCCAAGATCACAAACACTGATGACAACTTATGCTGGAGAGGTTGTTGGGGGAAAGAAAACACTTCTGCATTGCTGGTGGGAGGGCAAGCTGGTACAGCCCCATTGGAGGTCAGTGTGGCGATTTCTCAGAAAATTAGGAACCTTCCTCAAGACCTAGTAATACCATTTTTGGGTATATAGCCAAAGTTTGCTCAATCGTGCCACAAGGACATGTGCTTAACTATGTTCATAGCAGCATTGTTTGTCATAGTCAGAACCTGGAAACAACCTAAATGCCTCTCAACCAAAGAATAGATAAGGAAAATGTGGTACATTTACACAATGGAGTAGTACACAGCAGAAAAAAATAATGACATATTGAATTTTGCAAGAAAATGAATGGAGCGAGAAAACATTTTGAGTGAGGTAACCCAGACACAGAAAGACAATTATCACATGTACTCACTCATAGGTGGTTTTTAAACATAAAGCAAAGAAAGCCAGCCTACAAACCACAATCCCAGAGAACTTAGACAACAATGAGGACACTAAGAGAGACTTACATAGATCTAATCTGCGTGGGAAGCAGAAAGTAGAAAAAGAGAAGATCTCCTGAGTAAATTGGGAGCATGAGGCCCTTGGGGGAGGGTTGGAGGGGAAAAGGGAGAGGCAGGGAGGGGAGCAGAGAAAAATGTAGGGCTCAATAAATATTAATTAAAAATGTATAAATTTTTTTCTATCCCATATATTAGGGAAGTTACTGAAAACATCAATTCTATTTCAAATGATGACTGCATTCTTAGAATCTAATAGTGGTAATATCACCAGAAATTCGTTTTTCCTAAAAGTTAATTTTTAAAAAAATGTACCAGGTCCTATTATTTAAAAAGAACTAAGGGGTAAGCACTAGCTCAGTAGCAAGGTGCGTGGCTGGCAAGTACAAAGCCCTGGGCTTGGCATCTAGCACCACAAAAACATAGATATTTAAATTAAATTTAAATGAAGTGAAAGTAAGCTATGCAAAGAAAATTACCCTCAATCTTCCTCGGTACATTACAAACAAGTGATCCACGGTGACTCTGGCTTGAACCGTTCGTTTTATTTTTTATTTTTATTTTTTTAACTGAAATTAGGTTTAAAAGATTGCAAACCGAATGACAAAATGTTACTTTAGCTCCTTCGTTACAATTGCACACATCTCCACCTAAATCCCGATGTATGTTCTGAGGGTGGGGAATTTTTAAAGTATAAGTTTTTTTTAAAAAAAAAAAAAAAGACAAACATTACAAGAGTTCCATCGGGTACCAGAGGCTCTCAGAAGGGGAGAAAAAACAGGAAAGAGGGGGAAGGAGAGCAGAAACCTGAACTGCCTTCCAGTCCTTACTGTTCACAATTTGGCCCTAGAATCACTAGGAGTTTAAAAGCCTGGACCTCCCCACCCCTAAACACCTGTGGGTTCAACAGTGTGATGTGTGGAGCATTGCAACAGCAGCATCTCTGCACACACACACACACACACACACACACACACCCTGTGCAGAACCAATGCCCCAGGTGAAAGAGGGAAAGAGGAGGTTACAGCTGACCTACACACCAGATTCACGAGGTAATGTCGTCAACATAAATGAGAGGGGCCCATAGGTGGGGCCCTGAGGAGTCATGTGGAATACACAGCATCTCAGACTGTCCTGAGACCAAAGTGTAGCAGGCAATAAACCCAGTGTCCGACAGCTTGAAGGATTTAAAGTCACCTCTGGGAACCATAGGGTTCGGTGACCTCCTTTTGTATGTTTTTCAGGCTTCCAAGGAAACCAGTCTTACTATAAATTCAGTCACTCTCTGTCATAAAAGCACACGGGTTTGAGACTACTTTTGAAAATGGCATGTAATATTAAATTATAATCAAGTCAGTGGAGGGACTAGGATGTAGCTCAAAGATAGAGCTTCTCTGGCATGCTGGGACCTCTGGATTCATCCCTAGTATCACAAAATCCATAATGAATAAAATTAACTAAAAAAAATAAGGCTGTAGAGATGGATTCGTAGTTAAGACCACTTGCTGTCCTTCCAGAGGACCCAGATTTGAGTTCTAGCCCACACAGTGGTCCACAACCATCTCTAACTCCAATTTCAGGGGATCATACACCCTCTTCTGGCCTCTACCGGCACGAGGCACATGTGCGATACAGAGGCACCCATACACATAAAACAAAATTTTAAAAAACAAAACTAAATAACTAAAGCCCATTAAGCAAGGCAAGCAGTACCTGAATTTAGGAAGCCTATGTCCCCGATGGAGATTTAAGGAAGGCTTTAGATAAGGATGCACCAGTGGGCTATTGGCTGCAGGAGGCCGGCTTCGCTAAGGAATCTGCAGAGCATTGTCAGACAGAGCTGCTGCTGGCTGCTTCGAGACACGTATCCATTGAGAGTCTTGAACTGACAAAACCCACTAGCTGAGCTAACTGCCTCCCCTCGTAGCATCACATGCAAAATAGCTCCTCTGCCCCCAACCCTGACACACACACACACACACACACACACACACACACACACACACACACAGAGCTTGAGAGAGAGAGAGTGTGTGTGTGTGTGTGTAAAACCAGCACATTATTCTAGTATCCTTCTGACCACACATCTAGAAAGGAGATGCCTTCCATAAAGGAGAACTATTAAAGTACTTCAGAAGGTGAACAATCAGCCCAGTGACTTTGGCAAAGCCACAACAAACAAATCAGCATCCATCTGGACCAGGAAGGATGTCGATACAGCCTTACCGAAGACTAAACTTTCCTTCTCCAGGGAGCGTCTGGAAGTCTCTCACCAAGCACATGCCCTGGGCCTCTCAGCAGTTAGGAATCTTGTGAGCAATGCTTTTGGCTTCACCGTCAGATAACCGAAGCTGTTAGGTGGAACACCCTCAATCCGCCCTAATCCAACGGCAGATTTCACTTTTCAGTTAGAAAAGCAACAACAACATGGTTTTAAATGAGAATGTTATGCAAGGGATGGAGTGGTGGGGGCTTAGAGGAAGACAGCTTCCAATAACCGCAACACACCACGAGTTCTTGGAACCTGCTGCTCCCTTCATATTTGGCACTAAGTGGCTCATTGTCCCTGTCTAGACAAGTGCTGAGGGCTAAGTAAACAGTGAACACTGCACAAAGCCTCTATTCATTCAGAGTGGAAATGTGTTAGCGTGCAGCCCTGTCAGGCCCAGGGGGCTTTGCAGAGAAAGAACAATTTACAGTTACTTTAGCTTTAAATTAATATTTACTCACTGTTGGAAAATTGACATCTAGCATCCCCACGTTTCAAGTGTAATTAATAACCAGTGTTCTTCTACTTAAGATTCTAATGAAGTATGAGCCACTTCTTACCTATTCTTTTACTAATATTTGGCTAATTCACACTGGCTGTGCTAAATGCTTAGCGATGCTCGTTCCTACTTATAAACAATTGGTTCCCCCAAGTTATTTAGTCATGTCTTCCAGTATTTTAAATATATTTGCAAGTTTCGTATATTTAACATTTTCTTTTAGATTCCAAATGTTTTCAGGGTATGGTAGAGTCCTTATAGGCAAAATGACCTGATAACTGACCAGTTGAATATGGAGGGAGATACAGACATAGATCTGAGTTGCATACATATATAAACTCGAGCCATCGTAAAACTTTAGGACCTATTTAGGACTCTATTCATTTAGAACTAGCCAAAATTGTGTTGCGCCATTCACTCATTCTATTGACTCAGAACTAGCCAGATGATGCTTATCAACTGCAATGTAAGTCTAAAACCACTAATGCAAGTAAAGCAAAAAAAAAAAAAAAAAAAAAAACAAGATTAATGCATCTTAATCATTAAGAGTTCATCTTAAGAGTTACACTTTTAAAAAACCAAGACTGACAACATATCCCCTGCATTGTATATAGAGGAAATACTGGTGTGCTGGCTGATTTTATTGTATTTAAATCGAATTAGAAAATTCCATTTGATCAAGGTAACGGTCTCCTGGAGAGAAGCGGAGTTGGAATACATGGCCAAGATGACTGGCCTGTGGTGCCCATGACTTACGATCATGATACAATCTCCATCCATCAGATGTTCAGTAGGCAGAGGTCCTGGAGACACATGCCTACAAAAGGAAGTGGCAAGCCAGAGAGAGTCTATGTCTGCATGTCCCTGTGGATTCAGTTTTATAACAGTTGCCCCATTGGTCTTGTTTTTGCCCCTGAAAGTAGCTTGATTTTCGTAGCTGGAATCCCACAAACTACCCTCTCGGTCCTCCCTCCTTCCCTCTGGGTGAGCTAAACTCACCCCTGAGTGCATGACTGACTCTTCACTCTAGTGAGATCTTTCTCAGGCCACAGCTCTCACGGCCTCCTAACATCATCCCTCGCGCCACTGATCCCCCTGGTTCTCCTCCTAGTTCTGCAACCGCAGATGTAGACATCGTTCTACTGGCAAAACGTCACATGAACTGGTTGGTGCATTCTGGAACCACGCAGCAGTCACAGACAGAGTACCGGGACTAAGAGCTTAGGAGTGCACTCCAGACTATGAGCTGTGTAGCATGAAGTAGAATGTGAAAACAAAAACAGATTACAAATTCTGAAAACGACAAAAACCTTAAAATTTTAAAAGAGAGTGTAGGCAGGAACAAGAGACCTCTACGGGTCTGAGCATGATTCTGGAACCTCCAAGGGAGTAGGCCTGATCCAGAGACCTTTGCGACCTTTGGACCAGGCCCAAGCCAGGGACCTCGGCTGGAGCAGGACCAGACCACAGACATCTACAGAAACAGACTCAAGCCAGCAAACTCCGCCAGAGCAAGCCTGAGGCACTGAACTCCACAGGAACTGGTACAAGGGGGTGACCTCTGAGAGAGCAGGCCCAAGTCAGAGAATTTTACAGGACCAGGAGCAGGAACAAAAAAGCCACCACTGAGGGAGCAGGCCAGAGAACTCTGCTGGAGAGGCATGAATTAGTGACCTCTGAGGTTGCAGACCTGAGCCAGCGACCTCTGCCAGAGCAGGTCCAAGGCAGTAACCTCAGCACAAAGAGCCCCAAGCAAGCAATCCCCATGGGAGCAGGCCCAAACAATTCCTGGTATTGCAGAGCAAACCCAAGGAGCACCAAGTGACCTCCAGAAACATGGAGTGATCTACAGGGTGAGTGGAACCATGACCCTGACTACACCATGAGGAACAACCATCTGAGCCTTGGATCTACTGGCACCTAGAAGATTGATCACAAGAGTCACAGACAGGCCAAACTACAACAGTCAGAGGAAAAGATGGGTAGACAAGGTAAGAACACATGAGCAATAGGACACCAGTAAAAATTAGTGGCCCTATAACAGCATGACGTGAACAACCAAATCTAGATGAAGCAGAAGAAAATGACCTAAAAATACCTTTATAAGAATGTTTGAGGTCCTTAAAGTGGAAATGAAAAATTCCCTCAAAGAAATGAAGGAAAAGACAAACAAAAAAAAATGGGAGACATCAACAAATTCCCTAAAGAAAACCAAGAAAGCAATCAAACATATGAAAGAAACTATTCAAAACTTGAAAACTAAATTAGACACAATAAAAAAACCACAAGTTGAGGAAATTATAGACACAGAAATCATGAGAAAAAGATCAGGAACTACAAATGCAAGCATAAACAGCAAAATACAAGAGATGGAAGAGAGAATCTCAAGTGCTGAAGATACAATAGAGGAAATAGACTCATCTGTCAAAGAAAACATTAAATCTAACAAAATCTTAACACAAAATACCCAGAAAATATGGGACACCACGAAAAGACCAAATCTAAGAATAATAAGTATAGAATAAAAAGAAGTCCAACTCAAAGGCACAGAAAATATATTTAGCAAAATCATAGAAGAAAAATTTCCCAACCTAAGGAAAGATATGCCTATAAAGACACAAGAAACATATAGAACACAAAATATACTGGATAAAAAAAAGTCCTCTCACCACATAATAATCAAAACACTAAACATACAGAGTAAAATAAAGACTATTAAGAGCTGAAAAGAAAAAAGGACAAGTAACATATAAAATCAAATCTATCAGAATTACACCTGACTTCTCAATTGAATCAATGAAAGCCAGAAGGTCCTGGTCAAGCATTATGTAGACATTAAGAAATCATGGATGCCAGCAAAGACTACTATACCCAGCAAAACTTTCAATCACCATAGAAGGACGAAACAAGATATTCCATGAGAGAACCAGATTTAACCAATGCCTATCCACAAACCCAGCCCTACACAAAGTATTAGTAGGAAAACTCCAACCCAAGGGAGTTGGCTACAACAACTAAAACACAGACAATAGATTATCTCAAAGCAGCAAATCCAAAAAAAAGGGGGGGGACATACAATAACATCACCAACAAAGAAAAGTAAAATAACAGGAGATAGCAATCACTGGTCATTAATATCTTTTAATATAAATGGATTCAACTCATGTATAAAAAGATATAGGCTAACAGGTTAGATACACAAACAGAATCCATCCTTCTGCTGCATACAATAAACACACCTCAACACCAAAGACAGACATAAAGCAAAGAAAACCATCCTACAATTTACAATCCCAGAGAACCTAGACAACAGTGAGAACCCTAAGAGAGACACACATTGATCTTCTACATGGAACTTAGAAAAAGACAAGATCTCCTGAGTAAATTGAGAGCATGGGGACCATGGGAGAGATTTGAATGGGAGGGGGAGGAAAAGAGGGGAGCAGACAAAAATCTATAGCTCAATAAAATCAATCTTAAAAAGGAAAAAAAATTAAAGCAATGTTGTTCAGGTTTTTTGTCCAGGACTCTCAACACAATTAAGTTCAGAAAATATGAAATATATTTAATAAATATAATACAATAAATTTTATTAAATTAAGGTCTGTTAGAGAAAACTGGTCTGATTCACTAAAAGTACTCAGAATTGCCAGTTCCCCTCATTATAGGCAAGAGATATAACAGTCAGGCACAGACAGGCTCACACCTGTAATCCCAGCATCCAGAAACAATAGCAGGAGGGTCATGGTTTTAATTTTGAGCCAGGTGAGGATGCATAGCAAGTTCAAGGCCACCCTGGCCTATATCACAAGAAAGAGACAGAGGACAGGGAAAGAGCAGGGAGGGAGAGGGAGAAAGAGGCAAAGGCAGAATTAGGATAAAGTGTAATTATATCCCTCATGGTCAAAGTTGGCCAAATTTGAATCAGTTATTTGATTCATAAAAACATATTATCTATTTCAACCACTACAGTCACGATTCACGATGAGTCCTTGGTGCTTCGACCATTGCACAACAGAAGTGCGCAGACACTTCTCCATCACTTCTGGTCCTCTGAGAGGACTGAGGTTCCTCTGCAAAGGGTGTGGATACACACACGCCCATGCTAAAAGCACCAAGATATCTTATCTCATTTTGCTTTTGCTTTTTTATTATACCAACAATATATGTTCATTAAAGAAAACCCGAGAACTGGCAAGATGACTCAGCTGGTAGAGGCCTTTGCTGCTGATGCAAGGCTAGCAGCATGAGCTGGATGACCGGAACCTCCCCAAAAGTGATGGAGGGAACCTCCTCCACGAAGCTGTCGTGGCCTCTACCCCTCAGCATGGCACACCCCCATAATCAATAAAAATGTAATAAAAATAAGTAAATAAATAACTGATATTCCCTAAGTTAAAAAAAATGTTGGGAAATAAAAAAATCAATGTTAAGACTTTATTTTTTTAATCTCTTTCAATACACAAGACATGTTTCTTAAATTTTGTAGACATATATGTGGAACTATATTGAAGACAGTTTTACATTACTCTGCTGTCCGTTGTTATGCCATGATCATTCCTCCACATAACTAAATATTTTACAAAACTGGTGATTTATGAGACTTCTGTTTCTGAAACAGAAAATGGCACCGCAGGCTTACTTCCCAGACAAACAATCATATCTGGTGAAAACTAAAAGGAAGCCCAGTTATTCCAATTTTTAGAAGTCATCGTATTTATGTATGTATGTATGTATGACATATGAAGAAACACTTGCTTTAAAAATCTGCTAAGAGAGCTGCACTGAGTCTGGACACTGAGTCCTGACCCATTTCCTCCTTCCTCAACCCCAGTCCAGCATGCAGAATGATGGGCATTTCTCTCTAGGCGGGTGTGGACGAGATGGGACTCCTGCTCGCCTCAACTCTTGTCCAAGGGCACAATACTCAAGGGCTTTCCCAGGAGAGGCAGGTCAGCAGCCTTTCTCATCGCTGCCTTTAGTGTACACAGACTAAATCCCTGATAAACGTGGCTAAAGACTCCGTCCTTCAGCTGGTCCCAACAAACACTGTGGAAAGTCTGCCCCAGGCTTGGCAGGCTGAGAACCCTGGGACCTCAGTTACGCTCACCAGTGTGTGCCGTCCCACTGTGTGCAATTCATACATCGGGGCAACACTGAGAGAAGCAGACCCTGTCCCTATCCCCAATCTAGAGCACTGATCAAAGATTTTGCCTGTGGGTAAGTCTCTATGAGAAAAGAGAATTTTGAGGTTTTCCCCAAAAGGAACTAACTTCACTGAAAACAGATTGCTGCAAGGTTTCAGCCTGAAGGTGCCTTTGAGAATAGTACAGTTCCGTGGTAAACAACTCAACAGTTAAGGAGAGACTATTAGTGTCATGAGAACCAAGTTAGGCCTTGGCCAGTTACTTAATCAGAGAACAAGGAGGCAAGACCAAAACAAAACAAAGCGAACAGAAACAACTTGCCGGGTTTCAGGAGCTAGATTGGTCAGTAAAGTGCTAATCTTGCAAGTCCAAGGGTGTGAGTTTGATACCCAGACCTGTAAACATAGTGGAACTGCTCTACATTTCAGTGTGGGGGAGGAGGAGAAGTGGCTTCCCGGGACTTGCTGGCTAGCCAACCAAGCCTAAGCAGTGAGCTCCAGGCCAGTAAGAGACAAGGTGGGCAGTGCCCAAAGAATTACACCCACGTTTGACCTCTGGCCTCTATACACATACATGAATGTGCATCCACACATAAGAGAACCCATGCCTAATCTCTGGCATGCACACACACACACACACGCACACACACACACACACACCACACCACACACACACACACATCACACACACACACACACACACATAAGAATGTGCATCCACACATAGGTGAACCTATGCCTAATCTCTGGCACACACACACACACTTCTCTCTCTCTCTCTCTCTCTCTCTCTCTCTCTCTCTCTCTCTCTCTCACACACACACACACACACACACACACACAGAGAGAATGTGTATTCACTCACAAGTGAACCAACACCTGATGTCTGGCATGCACATACACCACACAAACACACACATTCACAAGAATGTGCGTACACACACACACACACACACACATTTGGACAAGGGAACACACAGATAAACAACTACCAGATTTTAGAACAAAACCCAACATCTACTCTCAAAATAAGTTCAGTGGCGAGGCTTGTATTTAAATAAACCAGACCATAGAGCAATCTCTGTGCCATGCAATCACCCAAAACAACAGAAAGAGTCAGTCAACATTTAATGGAGTCCAGTAGCTGAACAAGAAGCTCCCCAAAGCAGATGGACTAACAGAGGGATAGGAAGAGGAAGCTAAAGGAAACCCTGTGAACCCCATTCTTCTCTTGGGGGGGGGGGGGCTGTGCCTTCTGATGAGCTGCACTACAGCTGTGCGCTGTGGGAAGACAGACTTCATGGACAGAATTCCGTCAAGCCACTAAGTAAACAACTCAAACAGTCAGAAAACAAATCCTGTAAAGGAAGACAACAGGACTCAGAATTGCCTTGTTATCTAAAATGTCCAATTTTCAGCCAGGCAGTGGTGGTGTATGCCTTTAATCCTAGCACTGGGGAGGCAGAAGCAGGTGGATCTCTGTGAGTTCGAAGCCAGCCTGGTCTACAAGAGCTAGTTTCAGGACAGGTTCCGAAGCTACAGAGAAACTCTATCTCAAAAAAAAAAAAAAAAACCTCAAAAAATAAAAGGTAAAATAAAATGTCCAATTTTTAACCATTATCACAAAAAAAAGAGAAACGCAAAACAAAATAGAAAAGCATGACAAATACATAGAAGGAAAGAAAAGGGTCCAGAAACTGCCTATGACAATACCCTAATGTTTTTAATAGATAAAGATTGCAAAGCCCCCTGTTGAACCAGACATGGTGGTACCTAGCTATAATCACAACGTTCAGGAAGCAAAGACAGGCAGAGCTCTGTGAGGTCAGTCTGATCAGTTAGTGAGTTCCAGGTTAGCCAGCACAACACAATAAGATTCTGTCTTGAAACAAGCAAACAAGAAATCCTTATGCTCAAAAAAACTAAAGGAAACCTTGATTAAAGAAGAATAACAATGTGTTATAAAGACTATCAAAGCAAATTATTAAGAGAACCAGATAAAAGTTATAGATTTGGAGAGAAGAGTAACTGAAATTAGTTAAGTTCACTGATGGAACTCAGTAGAATATTTGAAGTAGTAGAAGGTAGAATCAATAAATTGAAAGATAAATCAATAGATACTATGTAAGTAAAGAATAGGGGCGAAGGAAATAAAACAGAAAGAACAGAGAAATGTGGGATGTAATGAGGCACAGCACTATAATAACTGTGCGGACAGGAATAACAGAAAGAGGGGAAGTAGAGGTGACAAAAAGCACTCTCAAGAAGATGAATTGGTAAAGACACTAGTCTACACATTCAAATAAATTCAGTGAATGCCATTTTTAACAAAAACAGAGATCCCCAAGCAGAAAATTCCTTAAAATGCTGAAAGTCAAAGAAAAAGAAGAAGAAGAAGAAGAAGAAGAAGAAGAAGAAGAAGAAGAAGAAGAAGAAGAAGAAGAAGAAGAAGAATTGAAAGCAGCAGAAACTTGGTGTAAAATGAACCCCAGTAAGACAGACAGCTGACACCCCAAACACAACAAGTGACCGAAGGCACTGGGAAATATAGTTAAAAACCTGAAATTTAAAAAAACTTGACTAAGAATATTATAACCAACGAAACCAGTTTTTAATAAGGAGGGCAAAATTAAACATTCTCACAAAAAATAAAAAGGAATGTATTAGGAGACCCACTAATTAATGAATGCTATGGAAATTATAGAATGAAAGCACGTAACCCCAAACGCCAATTCAAATTAACCCAAGAAGAAAAGAACAGATTGTGGGAGAAGGCTTGGTGGGTAAAAACACTTGCTACACGAGTTTGATGACCTTGTTAGAGTTCCGTGGTGGAAAGAGAGAGGTGGCTCCAGCAAGGGGTCCTCCGCACACCTCCACACATGCGCTGTGGCACACACATAATAGCAAATAAATAAATGTTTAAAAATGATAAAGAAAATTATCAAAAAAAAACTTGGTTCTTTGTAAAGCGCTTTAAAATTGCCACAGGACAACTAGGAGGCAAAGCGGCAAGATTCAAATTACTAGACCCAAAATGAATGAAAGAACATTACTGTAAAACTCCTAGAAGTAAGAATTATGAACAAGCAATATGAATTATTATACATAAACAAATTAATCAACTTCAATGGAATGAACAAGTAAATTCTTTAAAAGACACAAACTAGCAAGAGCGACTCATGAAGTAAAAGCCCAGCTGGGCGTGTGGTACAACCCCAGTACTCAGGCAGCTGAGGCAGGGGAACTACCACCAGTTTGAGGCCAGCCTGGTCTAGATGGCAAGTTCCAAGTAAAGCACAGCTATACAGTGAGACCTGCACAGAAAGACAAAAGGAAGTAAGACATTGTTTGGACGGGTCTCTAGCAAGTGAAGAAACCAAGTCCGTAGCCAAGCCTCACCCAGAAAGCAAGCAAGGAGAGCCTGGGCCTTTCTGGCCTCACTGCTGAGTTTTCCAAGAAGGAAAGATGTTTTAGTCCATTTCATAAGACCGGCTTTATTCTGCTATCCCAGCTATAGGAAGACATCACAACAAATTACACACTGACATGTTTTACACACATGCATATGAAGAATCTCAACAAAAGACTAGCAAGTAGAACTCAGAACTTAGAGACAAGATTAAACATCCTAAGAAGTATAATTTATGGTAGGAAAGCAAAACTGGTTTAGTATCTTAAAAAACCAACCATTGCAACATATACCAACAAAATAAAACACAAAAATCAAAGGATCGACTCACTAAATATAGAAACAGCACTTGGGAGAGTGCCTCTTTCATGATTAAAAAGCACTCCATGGAGTACAAATAAAGGGGGACTTATTAAACCTGATAATGGATGCCAATGAAAACTATAGTTATATTCTGCTTACTGCATCAGAAACAAAACAAGGATGGGTGTCCTTGAGCATTGCCCTGGAGATCCTACTCAGAACAATTAAGTGAGGAAAAGAGTGAGACAGAACCCAGACGATGAACGAAGTCATGAATGATATTAAAAGATGACATGATGTCACTTGTCGTATAAACTCAGAATGCAAGAGGCTGAGATGGGAAGAAAGCGAGTTTGAGGTCAGACAGACTGGGTAACACAGTGCAATGCTGTTTAAAAAACAAAACAAACCAGAAATCCACGGAGAAAAGCATAGTGTCAGTACATCTGTTCAGCAGAATTGCAGGGCATTAGACCAGTATACAAAAATCTTTGGCTTTTGTTGTTTGTTTGTTATTTTTTGTTTGTTTGTTTTTTTGAGACAGGGTTTCTTTCTGTAGCCTTGGTTGTCCTGGAACTAGCTCTGTAGACCAGGCTGACCTCAAAATCACAGAGATCCATCTGCCTCTGCCTCCTGAGTACTGGGATAAAAGGCAGGTGCCACCACTGCCCAGAAAATTCTTGTGTTTATTCTAAGTCTGAGATGAACAATACGGAAATGAAATTAAGAAATCAATTCCACTTATAAACGCATCAAAACAGTAACAAGTTAGAAATAAATTTAAACAAGAATTTAAGTTAGAGAGATGGCTTAGTGGCTAAGAGGATTTGTTGCTCTTCCAGAGGACCTGGGTTCAGTTCCCAACACCCACATGGCAGCTCACATCCACCTGTAACTCCAGTGCTAGGGTATATAACACCATCTCTGTCTTACCTGGGTATCAGGCATTAACATGTGTACAGAAATAAATTGAGGCACTGAGGCAAATACTCATGGATAGAAAATTTTTATTTAAACTTTAAATAATAACAAACCATAAATTTTGTTCGGATAAAATTTGAAAGATTTAATTTAACTAGTTGGGAAAACATCTCGTGTTTGAACAGCAATACTTCAGAGCTGACACCGAGATTCAACAGAAGTATGGCTAGCTCTTTTGTGGAGACTGACAAGCTGATTCTAAAACTGATGTAAAATTGTAATGGGTTAAGCTAGACAAAGCAACTTTAGGAGGATGAATGTAGTGACTTTCCTCTTGACAGTACACTCCTGAGAAGCACACCCCTGGCCTTGACCACTTGAGCCTCCCTTCCTGCTCTCTGACGTACCAGCTAATGGACCTTGAATAAGTTGATAAATAACTCTGTGCCTATTTCTTCAAAGGTGCTTTGAGGAATGTGACAATTGTCACTCTGTCTTCTACATGGATACAATGTGGGACTGAGAAGGACTTGCCACCCAACTGCTAATAATGACCATCATTATTCTAACAACTTGTTTACATTTCTTCATCTATTTAACCTGTATTGTTTCTGCCAGAATTATCTCCTCCTTACCCTCCCTCCTCCCACCCCATTCCTTGACAGCAAACACCATCCTAACTTCTCAGTTTCAATTAGTCTCACTCTTCTCAAACCATCCTCCAGACTCCCAAAGGAGTTTGTTTCTCCTCTGGACTTCAAACCATTAGTTCATTACATTTACTTTTTATCGTTAGCAAACAGAAAAACTTGAGGCAGGTGTAGTTCCGTGGTAGAACCCTTGCCTAGTGTGCATGCGGCCTTGGGTTCAAGTCTCAGGGCCACAAAAGGAAGAGAAAGAAGAGTAGAAAGAATATCCATGCCGCACCCATGATGGACGAGCAAGGGCTCAAAGAGCCACTATTGGAACACTGGAGAGACACCAATGGTGTTTAAATTGTGAACTTGTTGCAAAAGAAGAGACAGATTAGGTTTTCTGTTCTTGGGCATAGAAGTCCTCAGTATTTCCTTTCACAGACTTTCCAAAGTCTTTGTCACAGTTAGAATGAGAAACAGAAACTTAAATCCCATCTTTGCTGAACCTAGGAAGCATCTATAACCCCAAACCACACTACATTACGAAGGAAGTCACATGGAGGGGGAATAAATATCTATTGGACCGAGGAAGGTCAGGTCTAAGTGTCTGCAGGTGTGAGCCACCCAGAAGCAAGCTGATTACACCCACAGGACTCCGGAGAGCCTCAGCAAGGGGGAGCTCAGCCATCTGAACGTGAGGATGAGTGGATGTTAGTAAGGTGATCTCTTGGAAGTCTGTAAGAATTTAATGTGCACCCGTATATCCTGTTCCTGCCTTTCCCAGCCTGGTGACATTCCCCCAGAAATACTCAGAGCAAAGAGTGTATAAATAAGAGTACAGTGTGTAAAATGTTACCATAAACAAAGATTTTAAAGCAAAAGCCTGCAAACGAATGTTATCTTCTTTTCCCAGCATGAGACAGGGGTACCCAGGTTATGTTCTCCAGGAGAGGCTGGAGCATCCTTCCCTGGAGAAACTGACCACATACACCAGAGAAATGGACTTCTGCTAACTATGGCATCCACGGTGAGAAAGCATGTTGGCCACTCATCTGGGATAAGGTTTCTCACCCTGACACAACTGACATTTTGTCTCTGATAATTCTTTGCAGTGAGGGGATGTCCCATTCATCACGGAATCTTTCGCAGCATAACTTCTATCAGTTACATACCAAGAATCTTATAACCTCTTCAGAATAAGAAATGTCTCCAGTGGGTGTGGTGCCGTCACTTCGGTGAAGGTATCACCAGCCACTTCCTCAGAACAGTTTTTGGGCTTTTGTTTTTTGTTTTTTGGGTTTTTTTTTTTTTGCCTCCAGAGGTTCTTTATTTTTTTATTTTATTTTTTATTTTTTCATTCAATTATTTACACTTCCTTCCCTCCTCCCAACCCCCTCCCGCTCCCCCATCCTCCCTCCTCCCTCTCGCACCCTGCTTGAGAGAGGGCAGGGAATCCTGCACTGTGGGAAGTCCAAGGCCCTCCCCACTACATCCAGGCCTAGGGAGCTTTGCATCCATATAGACTAGAGTCCCAAAAAGCCAGAGCATGATGTAAAAACAAGTCCCAGTGCCTTTATCAATGGCTTCTCAGTCAGCCCCCATTGTCAGCCACAATCAGAGAGTCCGGTTTGATCACATGCTCATTCAGACCGGGCCCAGCTGGATTTGGTGAGCTCCCATTAGATCAGGCACACTGCCTCAGTGGGTGGACCAACCCCTCGCAGTCCTGACTTCCTTTCTCATCTTCTCCCTCCTTCTGCTCTTCAACTGGGCCTTGGGAGCTCAGTCCGTTGCTCCAATGTGGGTCTCTGTTTCTATCTTCATCCATTTCTGGACGAAGATTCTATGGTGATATTTGAGATAATCATCAGTGTGATAGTGGGGCAAGGACAGTTCAGGCACCCTCTGCTCTGCTGTCCAAGGACCTAGCTGGGGACATCCCCGTGGACACCTGGGATCCGCTCTAGAGTCAAGTCTCTTGCCAACCCTAAAATGGATTCCTTAATGTCGGTATCTTTTTCCCTGCTCCTATATCCGCCCTTCCTCCATCTTCACCCTCCCACTTCCCCAAACTGTTGCCAGTCCTTCCCTTCTCCCTTCCCTCTCCCCCTCTCCCCTTCCCCCAACCTCACCCCCACCCCTGCCCCGACCCCCATGCTCACAACTTTTGCCCTGCAATCTTGTTTACTTCCAATTTCCAGGAGGATACATATATGTTTTTCTTTGGGTTCACCTTTTTATTTGGCTTCTCTGGGCTTGTGAACTATAGGCTTAATGACCTTGGTTTATGGCTGGAGTCCACAAGTGAGTGAGTACATACCATATTCATCTCTTTGGGTCTGGGTTATCTCACTCAGTAAAGTGTCAGAATAGCTTTTGAATATGTCTTCAGCCTTTTGAGCTCTCCACAACCCAAAAGACAGAGACAAGAAAATAATGCAGAAAACTCTACAACTGGCAGTCATGCTGGTTAGAAAAGAAGCTGCTTTCCGGAAGCAAATGCAGTAAAGCTGCATGAGCTATGAACACAGAAGAACTTGACAATAACAATATCATTCAAATAATTTTTAAATCATCAGAATGTTGGGGGGCACAAATTTCAGAAAAGGATAAGACAAGGAGTGAACACAAACTGCAGGAATCTCGGAACCCCAGTCCTAGAAGATGGACATATAACTAAAATGCACTCAAGAAAATGAAGTGGGGACATTATCAAATAATTGAAGACAATAGTCTAAAAACTTTCCAAACTGTAGATTTCCAGAAATTAGTGACTGTGACAAGACAGATATTTTGAAGATCCATCTTCATTTTGTTTCTTTAAATTATTGGGGAAAAAAAAACAAAGCAATAAGCTCCAGAACACTTCCAGAGAGAAAGAGAACCAAATCCCAAGGGTTGGGCACCAGAACAATGTCAGACTTTCTGATGGCAACATCAGAAACACGGTAATGTTAGGTCAATGCATTCAATAATCTTTAGGTAAATGACTTGCATCCAAGAATTCTGCATCATCAAACCATCAATCTAGACACTTAGAATATGGAGCTGCTGAAATGACTCCTCAGTCAAAAGCGTTTACTGTTCTTACAGACAAGCGGGGTTCAGCTCCCAGCACTCACAAGGCTGTTCCCAGTCATCTGTCACTCCAGGTCGGGGGCAGGGGGGAATCTAACATCCTCTCTGGGCCTCTGTGGGTACCAGGCACTTCATGGTGCACATGCATACAGACGGGCAAAACACTCATAAGGATAAAAGCAAAATAAATAAATCCTAAAAAGAGATGTTTAACATAGGCAGGGGATGAAAGTAGGGGATGAAAGTCCTTGATTCTGGGGAAACTTCACGATTGACTGCAGGAAAACAAGAGAGAAAAGTATTCATTCACACTTTCTGGTCTGAATAGGAATGATAATTTCACAGCTGAAACAAGAAACACTTCTGGGAGAGACTTTCCCTAGGACAACATAACATATACATCTGTTCACCCCAGAAAAAGAACCCACAACTAACCAAAGTAATGATTGTACCAAAGACCAACTTGGTGGGCCAATGGGTTTTGACTGGGGTTCCTAAAAGGAGTGTGGGGGAGGGGAGACTTGCAGGAGCAGAGATGACCCAGATAAGAGGCTACATCACTCCGAACACAAGCAACGACTCTCAGAAGCCACAACCCTGGAGCTCTCTGTACAACTTGGAGGCAGCAAGGGTTGCCTGTCTGGAGCTTAGTCAGTCAGTCTCCTCCCCCTGTAAGTAATTTTCTGCTTCAACAAACCTGCGGAGGGAATCCTCATGACTCGGCCAGACTGGTGATATTGTTTACCTCCTGTGTCTCATGTGCCCACACTCCTTCCTGGAGAGAATGTCTCGATGCAGGGGAAACTGCTACACAATAACACCGAACCCAGAATAGACACAAACATTACATGATGTTCAGAGGACGGAGGAGAAGAAAAGGTTATAAAAGAGAAAATTTCTCATGAGCCATTAAGGAAAAATGAGGAAAATTTTCATTTCTGGGGAGAAGATGATTGTGTGGATGAAAACAATTAAAAGTCGTCCATAAAGGTTAAAGCACGCAAGAGCATTAATGAACGGAGAAAGAAGAAAGAAATCCTCAGCTCCAGATGTTGGTGGCGGCTGGACTTCACCACCAAAGTGGCTGGTTTTGGTTTCAGAGTTCTTCGCTGAATCTTGTGAGTTTAACCTGCAGTTTTGAAAGACTTCCGGGGTGTAAGGTTTAGGTGATAAAGCCCGGGTTCTAAACAATGTGAGTCTAATTAGCATTCCTCCTCCACAAAACTAAACCGTCAAAACCCCATGTTCTCAAAGAGAACATGAAGTATAATAAGCCCAAAGCCTTGTCACCTGCCCTGGCTCTAAGGACGGTCCCTGTTCTGATCTTGTCCATCAAAACAGCGGGTGTAGCCCTGAGGTCCCAAAAGGAACCAGCACCACTGAGCTGGGGGCCCTGAACCGAGTTTGTTGGGTGGATTTATAAACGAATGAACAGGGTTTGGAGAAACCAACAAAAAACAGGCAAAACCCGGTGCTGGCGATGTTCGGGAGCTTTCATCAGCTCTGGACGGCGTGCTGAGTGTCAAGAAACATCTCTTTGAAGATGTCTGCACAAGAGCACCAGCACTCCACAGCCGCTTTTAAAGAGAAAGCCCGGGAGCTATGTCTCTCCTGCCTCCTGCTCTGTGAGGACCTTTTGGGCCAGTCCCGAATTCTGCACATGGAGCCCTTTCCGTAGCGTTATCCAGTCTTCCGGGAAGCGCTGAGCTCACACGGGAGCCCAATGCCTTATTCCCAGAAAGCCCCATAGAGCCAGCTGCCTCCTGGGCCCAGAGTCAGATTTGAGTTTGCAGTTAACTTTAAATTTCATGCTAGCTTCTGGGAAATCCCCATCTGATGCCTGCTTCCAGCAGTTCTTTCTCGGAGCTGAGATCACTGAGATCTTGAAATCCAAAAGCCCTGCTTTTCAGACGTGCCTTTTTTTCACTGAGCTTCCTTGATAGCCAGCTCTCTTTACACATATCTGTTGATTGTAATCACTGTGACTTTAGTATATGAATGCAAAGTTCCATGAGGACAGTGGATAACAGTCGTTTTCCCAGGAAAAGAAAAGGAGTCATTTCCTCTGAGCTTTACTTGTATTTTATCAGTCACTTCATTTCCCTTACATGGCCTCTCTGTGGTCTTGAAAGCCTTAACAACGTTAGACTCCCTAAAACAAACCCTCCACTAACTAGTAAATACATTAAGGCAAATATAAACACAAATGTTTGAGCATAGACATGTATATAATCACTGTAACACACACACAGAGTCACTTAACTAAGGTTATTTTAAAACTTTTTTTTCTAAATAGGTTTTCACTAGGTAGCACAGGCTGGCCTGGAATACTCAATATTCAGGCTCCCAAGTGCAGAATGCCACAACTCTGACTGGCTACGAAATAACTTATAATCCCCAAATGATAGAGGCATTCTTGAATAAAAGAGGAAAGAAACAGAGTCTAGGTACCAGCCAAATGTCATTATTATTGGCAAAGAACTTAGAAATGTGACATTTTTAGCGGCCTATGACATGTGGTAAAATGAAGAGTAACAACCAGCTGTAATTTTTAAGTGTTTCCAAATATATATCACCCTTTCAACTCTAACTAGACTGGGCATCTATGTAGTTATCAGTAAGTATAATGCAATCTATGTCATGAGGCTAAAGTAAACTATACCTAGTGAAATGCAAAATTACAAAAACATTTCAATTTTAAAGCAATTGAAAATAATATATTTTGGAGAGGAGATGGGGCTTTAATAAAGTTGACACTGTATGGGGACGAAGTGGGTCTTGGTTTGGTTCAGGGCAGGTGATCTTCCAAATGCATTGCTGCCTGCTGCCAACAGTTCATTTGGTCCTCACCCATGTTCCCATCTGCAGATACTCACGATGCTATCGAAGCAGGAAACAGTGAGCATCTCAATATAATATAGTATATTTCAGGTTTGGAGCTTAAATCTTCTTCCAAAACTGCATTCCCCTTTCCCTCTCAAGGTAAACTGACTCACATCATGCAATTTCATGCAACATTCATACTCAGTAAAAGACAGTAAGGTCCAAATAAAATAAGCTTTTCTCCATTCTAATGCAATTTCCCCCTAGTAATTTCCTATGGAAGTTGCATCTGACTTTATGACATTCTTTTGCCCGTTATCTTAATGGCTCCATATAGCAGCCATTGATCAAGATCTATACCTGACAGCACCAGCTACTCACATGTGACTTTTAATAACCACATTCACATTGATGTTGCCTCCCCTGTCATCTTGCAGGGAGAAAAAAAAATGAGGATAAATGAAAAATGACTAGTTTCTCTTGTGGTTTCCCTTACAGGCACAGCAGATATAAGATGCGTCAGAGCCCTGAAAGATAGTCATGTGTCTTCCACACTAACTTAGTTAAATATATACGATGAGCTAGTGCAGTATTTTGAATATATGATATCACAATGAAGATTCTTCTCTCTGTGCTTCTATTAGAACATGCCTCATGCTGGATTGTAACAATTAACTTTTCCTCTAATTACCTCTTTCCTGATGAATTTTCTGAGGAGCTCTATTTTTATCTCTGTTTCCTTAGAAATAACATGCTTCTAATTCCCAGTGAGTTCTTAATATATGTTTGTATAATTGACTTATATGCCCATGTTAAAATTTATATAGAAATGATTTATATGCCATCATTTGTCTTCAAATAAAATATTGCTACTTACAGTATAGTTCAAGGCCACTGACTTGAAATCCTATTCTCAGGGTATTATATTATAGTTTTCTTTTTAAATATTTAAAATTATATTTTGTGTGTGTGTGTGTGTGTGTTCTGGGAATTCAAACTCAGGTCATCAGGGTTGGCAGTAAGCATGATGAGTCTTCTCAGCAAGCACCATTGAGTCTTCTCAACAGCCTTGACGTCATAACTTCCTATTTCATTTGCATTTTTCCATCAGCATACTGATTTTCTTAAAAATCATCTGGATACCCCTTTCTCCTTTCAACCACCCCAGGTTTTTGGACCCTTTATAGATAGTACTTCTAAGGGTTTTTTATATTGATGTTTCTAATTTCATTAAAACAGTAAAGAGTAGTAATTGATCTGACTGGTTGACTGGGGCCTGGAAGCAGCAAAAATAAAAATTCAGAGACTAGGCAGTCTGGTGTGATGATTGGTCTTGAGTGTCAACTTGATGTGATTAATAATCACCTAGGAGACACAATCCTGGGTGTGTCTGTGAGCTCAGTTGCAAATTAATTGGGGGATATGGTTGGCCCTTAAAGTTGATATCACCTTCTTGTGTTCTACCCAGATATAAAGAAATCTGGAGGAAAAACAGGACTGCCTGCTTGCTCTTGGGTGTCTTCTTGGGTGAGTATATCTATATCAGTTTGCTTTCTGTTGCAAAACAAGTACATAAAAACAAAACAAAAAGCACTATAACTGAAAGCAGCTTGTGATGGATTTGTTTTACTTACACTCATCTCAGTCATAGTCCACTGCTGAGAAAAGTTGGGGCAGGAACTCAGGATGTACAGGAACCTGGAGGTAGGAACTGAAGTAGAACCTGTGGAGGAATGCTGCTTGCTGGCTTGCTTCTCCGAATAACTCAGTTTATTTAGTTATACACGCCATCTGTACCATTTGCCCAGAGACAGCGCCACCCACAGTGAAATGGTCCCTTCTACACTAATCATCAATCAAGGAAAATGCTCCCTCAGAGTTGCCCACAGGTCAATGTGATGGAGGCATTTTCTCTACTACTTCTCAGACGACTCTAGCTTGTGTCATGTTGGCAAAACAAACAAACAAACAAACAAACTAAACAGCTAACCAATGTAATTGAACATTCACAAACAAATCACTATCAAACCGTAAGCTTTCCTTTCTTGTTTGTCCCCAAGATGTCATGCTAATATTAGTATCACAACATAAAATGCAGTACAACTTTAAAAGTCCCACAGTCTTCAAACGTTATAGCATTTCAGAAGTTTCATCTTTTTCAAATATCAAAGTCTCAACTGTGGGCTCCTGCAAAATAAAATAAAAAAAAAATAGTTAAATGTCTTCTTACTCCAAGAGGGAAAGACCAGGGCACAGTCATAGCCAAATCAAAGCAAAAAAAACTTCAACCGTATAAATACTCAGTGTCCTAGTTCTAGCATTCACTTATTATCTTCTTGGATCTAAAGGAATTGGAAGGCTCCACTTCCCCAGTTTTGTCATCTACAGCCATGTTACTGCCACCTGGGAGGCTCTCACACACCACCACATTAGTGTAGTATGAGATGCAGTCTCGGCCTCCTCTGAACCACAGCTTCTGCATGCTGACTCTGAAGAAACACTTCCCAGAAGACTGCGCATGAATGATGCTGGCCTTTTATTAATCACATCTGATTCTTCCACCCCAGCTGACCAGCATCTATTGTCTCGATGAAACACAAGGCTTAATTTCCATGGATGCTTAACACAAAATGCCACACAAACCTTCCCTCAGATGCTGCACAAGCCAGGCCTCCACCCTCTGCATTTACCTCAGCGTTCTCATCTTCCAGACGCTCACAAGATAAACCATGAAGCACTAAGTAAGCGCTAAACAGCTTTTCAAGACCAAAGCTCTAAAAACGGCCACAATCCTCCAAAAGACAGCATAGTGAGGTCTGTCATAGCAATTCCCCATAACCCTTCTTAATACTTGGCTTCCTGTCGCTGTGATCAAAACACCATGATGAAGAGCAACTGGGGGAAGAAAGGGTTTGCTTACCTTACATGTTCCAAGCAAAGTTCATCACTGAGAGCAGTCCGAGAAGGAACTTAAGGCAGGAACTTGTGGGCAGGAATCGAAGCAGGAGCCAGGAAGGAATCTTGGTTACTGGCTTGCTCCTCCCAAGTCGTCCAGTTTGCTTTCTTGTACCTTCCCCCAGGACTGCTTGTCCACGGATGATAGTGTCAACTGTGGTCAAGGCCCTTCCACATTGTTGTGTGACTCTATTTCTGGGGAAATACGAACAAACCCCAGAGAAGGAGCTGATGACAGACCAAAGGACAGACACCATCAAAGTCCAACTTGGTGTCCTGTCGCGACCGCCTCGACCAGCAAGGAAGACACAACATCTGACTCTTCTTTCTGCAGTTTATTCAGGAACCTTGAACAATCTTCTGACCCCAGGGAAAGCCAGCCCACAGCTTAAATAGCCTCTGGGTAGCCAACCCCAGCATGCTATGTGGGAAATGCAGATAGGTCCAGAAGCAAGCCAGATCCTTAGCCTTAGCCATATATGGAGTTGTTTGATACCGAGAGCACTCACCATCTGGGAGGTGGAAGGCGGAAACCAGCGCCATCTTTAAGGCACAGCACTACACAGCTCTCTACTGTGTCTAGTTGGTTTATTGGCATCATTCATGGGAATATGGATGAAGAGTTACTTACAAGAGCATAAACGACTCAAAGACAGCTGCATCACCACAGCCCACCCCTTTGGGCGACAGTCCACGAAAGCTAGGAACCTGGCACACTGCACAGCCTGCTGGCAGCTCAACAAGTTGTCCTTCCCTGGCCCTTCCAGATTGGTAGGCTGGTCTCTGCTTCTTCCAAGAGGCGGAACTTGTCTGAGTCTTCTCTAGGCTGTCTTTGCTGTTTATATACTCTTGGGGAAGGAGGGGACTATACAGTCTGGTCAGTTTCAGGGATTTCCATAAAGTGTTTTGACTTGCTTACTTCCTATCTTTATGAGTTTCCCTACAAGGTGGACTGTTTGAATCTTAAAGAAAACAGCGAAGAAATACACCCAATCGTCAATCAAGAAAATGCACCATACACTTGTCTAGGGGGCAGTCTGATAGGAGCATTTTCTCAGTTGAGATTCCTTCTTCTCGATGACTCTATCTGGGAACAAGCTGACAAGGGAGAGAGAGAGAGAGAGAGATAGACAGACAGACAGATACTAATCAACACAATCTCTGTATCTGCTGCTGTCATACTCGGCTGACTTCAGACTGCAGTTTCTTTGTCTTTTGATGAGAACTCTCTAGGGAGCCACAGGCCTGAACTCAGCATTGCCTTGGGACTGCTAAGACACCCAACTTCATTGGCTAAGAGACTGTAGTGGTCTCTGTTTCTCCAACATACAGGTAGTCAATGTTGAGATGTTCAGCCCCCATTGCTTAAGCTGATCTTTTAAACCAATTTTATAAACATATTGATTCTATTCTTCTAGAACCCTGTCTACCACAAGTGGAGAAGATGAGGGTAGATAGATTTTGGAGAATACTCACAAAGTATTGATCAATTTGTTGTATCTGAATACTTACACCCCCATTCAAAACCAAAAGCACCCACCACAGAAGTGATACTGAACCACCAGGTGGACACTGTGATGTGGGAGACATTGTGGTGCTTAACTGTCCTAGCGCTTGCTCAGGTCCTATTAAGTTGGCATCCTGCAGGTTGTCACTGTGTTCAGTATGTTGCGCTTGCCTTCCACAGACATGTGATACATAGTGTCTCTTCCTGCCAAGTGTACTTGCTCAGGGAGAGGGTAGAGACAAGACTCCTGGTGCAGGAGAATTGTCTGTATTCTGTCAATCTTGCTTTAAATAAATGCTTGTTTTAAATAAATTGGCCAGGCAGGAAGTATAGGCGGGTTAACCAGACAGGAACTAGAGGCAGGGCAATGAGAACAGAAGAATTCTGGGAAGGAGGAAGCCCATTCCCCCAGAGTCCAGCCCAGACCCCGTAAGAAAGCAACAAGTGACCTGCCCCTCTGTGAGAGGTACCGAGCCATGTGGCTAACATAGATAAGAGTAATGGGTTAATATATGTTACAAGAGCTAGTAAGTAGCTCGAGCTAATGGGTCAATCAGTTTTATAATCTTATGGAGACCTCTGTGTGATTTTCTCTGGGACTAAACAGCTGGGGGACCGGGCAGGACAGAAACCCCAACAAGCAGCCTGGCCCTCATGTTACAGACTCATTTCCCTCAACACCGCTCCCTTGAGTTCTCTTGCTCACCTTAGATTTCCTACAGTTCTGAGATAGGCCTGGCTAAGGGCTTCAGCTTTCAGGGAGGAAAAATACTTTACTAAGTATTCAGTACTGAATCCAGAACAACTAATACTGGATCATGTTAGATTTCTCCCAAGTTCATTAACACACCGGGTAGAGAATAGTACTTTTTGGGTAAGAATACCTGACTCTGATTACAATAAACAGTTACGGTTGCTGCTATTTTCTGGGTTAGAGAAGAGAATGCAGTGTAAAGGACTCGCTGGAGCAACCCTTGGTGTTTCCATTCCTACTGAAGAGCAACAAGCAGGTGAATGTAGTAACTACGGCCTGACAGGGGCCAGGCCAGTGTCCAGATCATTTTTGGCTGTAGTACCCACCCACCTGAGGTAAAGAAAGTAGAAAATGGGTCAAGAAGCAAGGAGAGGAAAAAATATCATATACAGTCTTCAGGACAGCTGCAAAAAGTAGGGACTATAGCTTAGTCTGCTGTCCCCTAGAGATCCTATCTAGGCCCCATGCTTCTCCATCAAACAGTTTGGGGACCTTGTATTTCGTGCATTGGTTTTAAGAGTAACGCATCTGGTAACATCCGTGTAAAGGATTTGTATGGATATGTTTTCAAATCCTTTGAACTGGAAATGCTGAGTTATTGCTGAAAAATATTTTTATATATGTACCTGTGTATTGTTGGTTTATTTTAGGTGAGCTCTCGTTATGTAGTCGAGGCTGATTTCAAATTTTCAACAGCTTGCCTGTTTTAGTTTCTCTAGTCGGTGCTAGTAGGGATTCCTAGCATGCATTACCAAACCTGGATTTTCTGTGTTTATTCACTTGAGTAATTACTAAACATTTTCCAAAGTGAATAACTATTTCACATTCCCACGGACACCATACAAGGTTCCTTTCGTATACTTGCCAACACTTGTTATTGTGTGACGACTACAAACTTGCTAGTGGACATGAAGCAGAATCTTATGCTGTTTTGATTTGTGATCAGCTAGTACCCGACAGTCATTAAACATCTTTCCCGGTGCTTATTGTCTATCTGAATAACTTATTTGAGGAAAGACTAATTATTGCATATGGTGGAAGACTCTAGTCCGATTGTTTCTATTTTCTGTGGCTGCTGTGATAAGTTATAGCATGACCTCGGTAGCTCAAAACAACACAAATGTATCCTATGATATCTGACAGAAGATTTATATGGATATCACTAAATCATGAAGGTGTTCTTGCCTATGTGTCTTTGGAAGGATTTGTTTCTCTCCTTTTCAAGCTTCTAGAGGATGTCTACATTCTGCTACTCTTTGAACATTTACCCATTTTTAAAGCTAGGAATAAGTCCTCCTATCTGTTCACTCTGACCTCTGCTGCCTCACCCACTCTCACTGTTGAAGAATCCCTGAGATAGCATTGGGTCTGTCCAGATATTCTAAGATCAGATGACTAGCCACTTTAGCACTACCCTGATTTCCCTTTGCCATATAATGAAGCATGTTAGTAGGTTCCAGAGATTGAACTCAGAACATTTGAGAATCTGGTATATAAATCTGATATTTAGATCGGGAATTTGTGCCTTTGAGATTCTTAAGGTTCACATACAAAAGGCTTGGCCACCAAGGGTGATAGTGAAATCTTTAGACAATGGGGCCTGGGGTGAAGAAATGAGCGCAGCGAAGATGTGCCTTTGGATGCAATATCATGATCTTGACTCTACTCTCTCCTTCATTTCCTAGCAACCATGGGATGAATGGGTCGCTGCCTCTTCATCATCTGCCTGCCATGATACACTGACTGCCCAAAGGCAATGAATCTGTGGCTCTGGACAAGTTCAAGGTCATGGTCTCTATGAGTATAGATTGTTTACCACTCTAGCTGGCGGCATAAACCTGGGAGAGCAGAGCCTAAAAATGAAGCAGACCAACGTCTCATGCAATAGGCAACTTTATTCAGAGTATCAGACAATTTATACCCTGAGAGTTAAGAAGAGTCACCTGAGTAATGTGGACAATCACAAGGACAAATCACACACATGGCAAAAGCTTGTTTTCCCGTAGAGATATACTAGAAATGACAGCTGATGTAAACTCACTCCTATCCTAACTGTTACACCTGGGAAGAGCACAAAACACATTCCAAGAACAATTCTGTGTTTCAGAAGAAACTGAGGTCACAAGAAACTGAGGTCTTGTTTTCTTGGAGTTTTCTCACAAGCCTTCAGAATCCCCTTGGCACAACTCCATCCTTGAACTGTGTTCCGACACTTGATTGTGGCATCTTCCAACCTGACCTCCACACAGTACTATATATTGAATTGTCCTATATCAAGCCGAACACAAATGTCTTCTTCCGTAATTAAATGAGAACTTTTTTTCTTATTTATTTATTTATAAAAATTTCCACTTTTTCCCCTCCTCCCAATACCCTCCCATTCCCCCCACTCCCTCTCCTCCTCCCTCTCCAGTCCTAAGAGCAGTCAGGCTTTCCTGCCCTGTGGGAAGTTCAAGGTCCTCAGCCCTCCCTCCAGGTCTAGGAAGGTGAGCATCCAACCAGACTAGGAACCCAAAAAGCCAGCACATGCAGACGAAACAAGACCCAGTGCCATTGTCAATGGCTTCTCAGTCAGCCCCCATGTCAGCCACATTCAGAGAACCCGGTTTGATCACATGCTCGTTCAGTCCCAGTCCAGCTGGCCTTAGTGAGCTCTCATTAGATCAGTCCCCTTGTATCAGTGGGTGAACACACTCCTCGCGGTCCTGACATCCTTTTTCATGATCTCCCTCCTTCTGCTCCTCATTTGGTCCTTGGGGGCTCAGTCCAGTGCTCCAGTGTGGGTCTCCGTCTCTATCTCCATCCATCGTCGGATGCGGGTTCCCTCTGATCCTGCCTTCCTTGCTCACATTCTCCCTCCGAGATCTGCTTCTCTTAAGTGAGAACTTTTATCCTGAAGTTGCAATCGTCTAGTTTCAGGAAACTATGCCTTAGGGTCTTGGACAAAGTGGTTTGGTTTGACAGGTTAAGTGAGCTATTGTTCTGTGGAAGCTTTCAGGAGAGCTTGGTCAGTAACGTGAAAGAGCCAGTGTGGGGCTGTGCACTCAGCTGGTGCTGCAGGTAGGAAAAGAACCCAACAAGGGGCAAGGTGTCATGTCTTGCTTCTATTTACCTCCCTCTCTAATTCTTATTGTTCCACGTACCAGAATGCCAGTTGTAGGGGGAAAAAGACAAATATGTGTTCTTTATGAAGGTGAATGAATACCTTCTTAATGTTTAAAAAACACAAGCCTTTGAAACCCTGACAATTGTACAGCCAATGGACCATGACCCAAAACAATACACAATATTCTCCACATCATCTGGGAAAGATCATTTCTCCAGCAGAATGTAACGGAAGCGGGTCTTCCAGTCCCAGAAGTGTCTTACAGTGCGGATTACATTGCCAGCGATTGTATCAGCGTGTTGACACTGCCTAAGCTACTGTATCACAAATAAACAGCAAAAATCATTACCGCAGCAGTAGTTCCTACAGCAGTGTGTTCCCCCAAGGACCACAGAACCCTCAGGATATGATTACAGCATCACGATTATACAAATATTGGTACAAATGTGAAAACCTTGAGTGGGGGCAACCTTTAGCCTTCAGTGGGGGAGTAGTTACCGTCCAACCACAATAGCAGTAATTTACCTCATTACAGATTTAGGTACAGGGTTTGCTTGACCTAAATTATTTAACAGTTAAAATAAATCTTACTGCCTTGTAAAGTTTCAAATTTCAGACTACCTCCCTGCTACCAGAATGAAAACAATGAGACAGGATGTATAGGGTAAGGAAGTTGTTGTGTCTCTTATAGGAGTGGCTGTTACCAACGTAAAGCTCTTTCAAAAGTCAACCACCCCACTGCCTCCCTGAATTCTGCTAATGAGAAATTGAGCTTCACAAGGAGTTGTCAGAAGATAACTGACCCTTCGGGGTCACCAGACTCCTAAAATCGGAGCCAAAGCCAAGTCTCCAATCTCTCAGCTCCAGCTTCTTTAAGAGGAGACATCACATCTTTCTTGTTCCTGGTCCATGTGCAATGGCTTACACAGTGAGGAGACATCACGTCTTATTCGTTTCTGGTCCGTGTGCAGTGGCTTATACAGTGAGGAGATATCACATCTTTTTCACTCCTGGTCCATGTGAAGCAATTTTCACAGGGTCTGCTACAATCAATTGCTCTCCACTGAGCTGGAGTCCGAGCTGAAGATCTACATATCTAGACCTTACAGGGATACTGTGATCATGACTGTGTTCAATCTATCTGATCCTCTCCCATGACCCTCCATCCCATCCATAATCCAGGAACGAGGGAATTTACTGGCCATCTGCACCTCCTTCTGGGTTATAAACAGAGACCATTTCTGGTTCCTGGTGTTGGACACTCTTACCATCCCTACTGCTAAAGACTTTGACCATCACTCTGGTTATAAATAGCAAACTTCAAGCTTGACTTGAGTGAATTATCTTACTTCTCATTTTTTGTGATGTGCATGTGTATGTGGTAGATGGGTGTGTACGTGTGCATGGACAGGTGTGCTCATGTACACACACACAGAGGCCAGAAAGGGACATCAGACATCTTCATCTATTGCTTTCCATCTTGTACTTGTGACAAGGTCTCTCACTGAACCTGAAGCTTATGGTTTTGATTGGACGGATCAACCACCAATCTTCCAGGACCCAGAAGTCTCCATCCTCCGATGCTGGGATGACAGACACCCGCAGAAATGCTGGACTTAAGGTGAGTTCTGGGGATTTGAACTCAGGCTCTCTTGATTTCACAGCAGGCACTCTTACCCACTGAGCCATCTCCCCAAACTTTCTTCTCATTTTAAAATGAGAATGAAAAATTAATGTCTCCTATTCATAGGATAAGGATTGTTTGAAGTAATTTGCAGAAGGTTCTTAACACAGTACCTGGCCTAAGTTCTCAATAAATTAATCAGACGATAGCTAAGTATTATTGCTCTTATTTTGTTAAGATGTAGGTTCTTGAAAGTAGGTACTGCCCGTGGTAAGAGAGCAGTAGACCAGTATGATTTCTGTAGATTGTAAACTGAACTTTCTTTGCCAGTGAACTTGGATCTTGTAAGTATTACTTGATTGAACTTCAAACATGAGCGTAGATGCACACAGCTATTTGAGATGCTCATGACACACATTTCCAGTGTATTGAATGACTTTTACATAATCAGAGTAAAAATGTTTACACAACATTCATCATTGGATGGAGCTTCTACTAAGTAAAGACGTTTACCAAGGGTTTCCCATACAACACGATGGGAACTAAACAACTGTCTGATGAACTAAGAAATAGTGGCTAGGTTCTGTAGTGGACATAGTTTTAGTCAAAAGGGGGCTACATATGATTTTAATTTGAGGAAGACTAAATGAAACAATGCACGACGTATTTCCCCACCCTAAAACCATCGTGTTTAATTTCATCTTCATACTTAAAAGCAACAGCCTTGTTTCTGTTCCTTTTCTCTACAGTGAGGTCACTTCCAATTACTGATAGCTGTGGCAAAAGGCACACTTTTTCAAAAGATGTGTCTCATGTCCTCCATGACCTGAAACTGCTTAGTATAAGATAAAATAGGAAATTAGAGGGGAAAATGAAACAGAAAAGTTTATACCCATAAGCCTAGGCTCTTCTCATCAACCTTGAAGTTTCTTCTGCAGTGGTCAGCTTTCAGCAGAAAGATGTACAACTGCTCAAAATGCCGAGAGGAAGAGTGTCAGATAGTTGTATGTCAATTTAGCACAAGCTATTGTCATCTGAGAGGAGGGAACTTTGACTGAGAAATGCTTCCGTAAGACTGGGCTGTAGGCTGACCATAGAACATTTTCTTAATGATTGATGGGGGAGAATCCATCCAATTGTAGGTGGTACCACAGTTGGGCTGGTGGTCCTCGGATCTGTAAGAAACAGGCTGAACAAGCCATGAGTAGCTTGTTCACCAGTAAGCAGCACCCCTCCATGGTCTGCATCAGCTCCTGCCTCCGGGGCCCTGCCCTGTTCGAGTTTCTGTCCCGCCTTCCTCCAGTGATGAACAGTGATGTGGAAGTATAAGCCAAATAAACCCTTTCCTCCCCAACCTGCTTCTGGCCACAGTGTTTCATCACAATAGTAACTCTGGCTAGGACAAGAGTGGCCATCCCTAAATGGAATGTCTATATTAGCCCTGTCACTGTCAAGGCTCACAGAACACTGTAGAAGAGGAGTAAAAAGATTTGTAAGAGTCAGAGAATGGGGAGGGGTGCAGTGAAATGCTGTCCTCTGGGCATGATATAGCCATTGCCATCACGATCTCACAGCACCTATAGTTGCCAGCACCAAAGCAAGCCAGCCAGAATCTTGGTATAAATGGGATGGATTATCTCTAGTCCCTGCCGCATCCTGAGGAGCTGTTGGTAGTGGATGACTGATCCTTCTTTCCTGAGGGTGTGGCCAGCTAGGTTTCCCACGCTCCTGTGCACAATCCCTCACCATGCTTGGGAACCATTCAAAGAATTTTTTTTTAATCAAAAGAATTTAAAAAGAGATGAAGCAGGAGTGACTATGTTGAAAAGAATATGGTGAAAATTGCAGGAGGAAAGTGTGTGGGGGTAAATGCAGTCACTCTTCACTGTATAAGTAAATGACATTTTCAAAAATAAAGAAAAATAATTTAAAAGAAGAAAAGTAGAATAGAAGGTACCAGGTTTGAAGGAGTTAAAAGTGAATGCTGAATTTATAGTAGTATCTTGGCAGCTATGGCAGAAATAGGAGAACCTTGCGTAATATGATGTGTGTTTTTCTGACCAAAATAAAATAAAATAAAATACAAGCAAACACACTTGTCTGCAAACACATACTTCCCCCAGGGAGCAAGTGGTACCAGGAGGATCTCAAAGTTTGCTGTGAATCTCTTGGAAATTGAGGCATCTTAGGTCAAGAGGTCAGGTGAGGAATTTAGAGCCCTCCCACATGGTGAGAATTCCTGTCTCAGTCGGGTGAAAAGAATCTTCCTGCCCATGCCCAGCAAACTCAGGCTCTGCCTCTGCAGGTCAGGCTAAACTACAAAGTATGCCAAAGCTAGCTCAGGTGGTAAGATGAACGAAGATGTACTACAACTAATGCAAAACGAACAGACTCAAGAACATCTTTAAAATACAACGTAAGGTCTGAGTATTCACATACAAATAAACGATAGCAGTATCACTTGTGCGAGACTGTACAACTTACAAAAGTTGTTCTCACACTCTGAAATATGCTGGGTATTTCAACAAACGTTTGCTGGACACCGAGGAGTGGGTATATGCATGAGAGGAGAAAAGTTTCAAATATCATTTGATTCCTGCATCCCCAGAGCTTAGCTTTTAGTGGAACACATTGTATGTGAGGAAACACCCCCCAAAAATTGAACTAATACCTGTGCTGAGTGCAGTGATGGGGAGAGCCACAGTTTGAATCTTGCGTGCACCCCAAAGCCTCACATGTTAAAGGTTTGGATGCCAGGTCTCAGTCACTGCTGAGAAGTTATGGAACCGTTAAGAGGTGGGGGTAATAAATGGAAGAAAAGGATGTCAATGGAGACACGCCCTTCAAGGGATATAGGAACCTTGTCCTCCTCTTTCACTTCGTCTTTGCTTCCCCGCTGTCATAAGGTGACCAGCTTCTTCTACCACATCTTCCCCCCATGATGCAGTGCTGGCCCCAAAGTCTAAGACCAACAGATGATGGACTGGAACCCCCAAAACTGTGACTCAAAAGAAGTCTTTCTTTTTTTTTAAGCACACTGTCTTACAGTCTGCAAAGCTGACTAATAGAAGTACAGGAGATTATGAGCACCCACTGGCAGAGTGCGACCTGGATCGGAGGTAGGGACGTTTCCACGGGGAAGTGAGCTGAAGGCTGACACCTGAAGAATGAATATATGATCGACAAACCAAGAAGTGAGTGAGCTCTAGGAGCAAGGGAGCAAGATGGAAGAGCGTTCAGCTCAGGCTAAGAAATGAGAGAATGCTTGCTTTGGTTCTTAGGGTACACACCCTGGATGGAATTTCTCTACCACGGTGTAATTACACAACTGTTGGAACTAGCTCTTGTAGACCAGGCTGGCCTCGAACTCACAGACATCCGCCTGTCTCTGCCTCCCAAGTGCTGGATTAAAGGTGTACACCACCACCACCCGACATACATAACTGATTTTTCAGAGACTTGGTCCATATTGTTCTCTGCACTGGCTTCCCCATTTTATATTTCTCCAAGCAATGTCTTTCTCGGAAGAAGAAGAAAAAGCACTGTTGTGGAGATGGCTCAGTAGATAAAGGTGCTGGCCATGCAAGCCTGATAACTCCAGTTCAATTCCTGGGACCTGCACAAAAAGCCTGAATATGCACTGCAGCAGCAGAGGCGCAAAGACCTTGCCTGAATGAGGTAGAAGGAGGGAACCAACTTCCAAGATTGTCCCCGACCTCCACAAATGCACCATGGCACATGCTCCTACATACGCCCACATACAAGGTGTGGGGCAAGGACAATCAATAAACAAGATTTTAAGAAAAAAGAACAAGTCTGCTTTGCAGTGAGGTGTCGAATTCTGAAATAGGCAGTGAGATTGCTGCCCCCTCCTGAGATCCACTACACAGTGGCCCAGCACCTCGGATCAAAAGACACGTCACAAGATGCGAGAGTGGAAAGGCAAGAAGACCGGCTCAGTTCAGGGTGAGCCTCCTCTAAAGATTCCATCACAAGCCCTCGGGCCTGAGTAAGTGTTCATCAGCAGTCTCGGACAAAGCCGGTGCAGCAGGTGGATCCACGTGGCTTCAGTTGTTCACAGCTGGGAAAGGTCTCAAAACCGGAGGGCAGTTGAGGCTGATTCTGGTGGGCAGCAGCCAACTTTCGAAAAAAAAAAAAAAAAGAGTTCCCTTGAGTATCTCTGAGTGTCTAGTCTCTGAAGTATCAGCGTGAGTAGGTGAGCGTTCTCAGCTTCATTCCCGTTCTGACTGGCTGCGTTATGATTCTGGGCAGACCTCTGGTTACTGTGAGCGTTGACTTTTTGTTTACAGAATGGAGGTACTTTTTGCCTCAGCTGTTTTTTGTTTGTTTTTTGTTGTTGTTGTTGTTGTTGCTGCTGTTTGGGGGTTTGTGTTTTGTTTTGTTTTTTTGGTAAGGATTAATGAAGAAAAGCACTTTGCAGCAGTAACTGTTCACTTCTGACATCTTATGATCTTGAGTTATTTTATATTGTCCTTGATAAATTCCTAGTTAACTTCATGTTCCAAAAAAGTCAGAATGCTTTACTTCATGTGCATAAAAAGTGGGGGTAAGTTATCTTCAGAGATGTAGTAGACTTAAAAAAAAAAAACCGAACACATGGCGTTAGGAAGGGAAAGTGGTGGGGAGGGATAGGTCGGGAACTGAAGGGGAGAAATAAAGGGGTTGGTTTGATCAGAACACATTACATGTTTGTAGAAAATTTTCATGAGAAAATTAAAGGTAGGTTAGTGCTGTAGAAGACACTTTGGAGTTGGGAATAGCCAAAGTCAAATGCCAGTCCTGGTACTTACTGCCTAGATCCTTCACCTAAATGAGAACAGTACTTTCCTATTCTGTCATCATTTTAAGCACTAAATAACATTGGGGAAACACACACATTAGTATCTCTTACAGAGCAAACTTGCAACTGATGTTTGTTCCCTGATTTTAACTTCTCTTCTTCAAGGAGAAGAATGTTTCTATGCCGTGTGTAAGAAACCAGTGTGACTTTAACAGTGTGATTGGTGATCTGAGCTTCACAAATGCTGGTGTGCTTTAGAAACACTTGGGCATGTGCTAAGAAGCAGTCATGGATTCAGTAGATCTGGGATGGAGCCCAAGATTAACCATTTTTAGCATTCTTTTGGGAGATGCCAGTACAGCTGGTCCACAAACCACACTGTGAGCAACAAGGTCAAAGGAAGATATGGAGGGCCTCAGCCTGCTCTCTGCATCAGAAGGACTGAGCTAGTATTAAGAAATGATGGGGAGAATGAAAGAATACAGAAGTGTAGGACTTACTGCTTGGCTCCATTTACCTTTCTTGGCCCAGAAATAAAGAGCTTATTTCTATGGCGGAAAAGTCTAGTGAGAATCATTCTTAGCATAGTGGGTTTGGTAACCACTCATTTAAGGCTCTCTTGGGAACACTAAGAAAAAAAAATAAAGATAAATATAAGAACCCTCCCCCCAAAATGCCTGCTACAAAGCTACTTTGCAACTAGCATGGTGATTATGGAAGCCAAGATGTAATACAAATTTGTGCAATAGACGCAATGAGGATTTTTAATTGTGGGCAAATAAACCTAATCTACAGCTCACCATTTTAACCTTTTCCAGGTGTACAGCTCAGTGTCAACAAGAACAACGTCACTATGGTCTCGCCAGCCCTCCTGTCCGTTCCCAGAATGCTATCGTTCCCTAAATTCCCTCTATCTTCTGAGAAATTACTCGCTGTTCATCTCCTCCCACCTTCCTGCTCACAACTCCGCCTTCCACCTCCGTGAATTGATTTTTCATGTTTCTGTGCAATCCAATACTTCTTGTCCCCTTGTGCTCATTTCATACAGTACAATGCTCCCAAGGGTCACCTGTATTATCACAAGCATCAGAATTCCATTCTTCTATAGGCTGAGTAATATTCCATCACCTGCATGGTCTACATTTTGTTTATCTGTTCATCTGTCGATGTGCATTTTGACAGATCTTACTTTCTCTTTCCTTCCAGATAAACGCTGGGATTCTGACAAACAACCTCTTCTGGACTCGGGCTCCCTTGTGTACTCCTGTCCCTGGGCAGTGGTGGCCCAGGGGTAAATTCTTAGCCCCCTGCTTCCTTTATCTCTTCAGGCCTTGGACATCTTGTTCAGGTCCTTGGTGTCAGCTGTGACAGTATCAAGACCATTAGTTTCTTTTCCTGTTGCTGGGATAAAATGCCCCCCAATGAAAGAAGCGTAAGGGAGAGAGGTTAAGTGTTTTCATGGCTCACTTCCAGGTACAGTCTGTCATGGCACGGAATTCAAGGCAGAAGTTGTAAGCGGCAGGTCACGTTGCAGATACAGTCAGTGAGCAGGAAAAGATGGACGAGGTCTTGTGCTTAGCTCACCTTCTCCATATTATACAGTCCGGGATCTCAGGCAGGAAATGGTGCCACCCACAGTGGGAGGGTCTTTCCACCTAAGAAACAATCTCCCAAAGACATGCCAGGAGCCCATCTCCCAGGTGATCCTAGATTCCATCAGTGAACACCGACTATCACAAAGACCTAAAGTATGAGTAAGACTGGCCCTGGTTCTAATGCCTGCCTTTGATTGCCCACCGACGTTACATTTTAGATGGCTTGCAATCTTCGATGTCATACTTAGAAAATGAATTTGTTTTCTAACTCTTTTCCCCTGGAGATTTCCAATCCATGTTATGTCACCGCAATTTAGTGGTGCCAAGATCTGACATCACCCTCAGCACCCTTTTTCCTCATCACCCCAAGACTCCCAGATCTGATCTTTTATCAACAGCACTCAGTCCTTCGCCTTACTGCCCATGAAGACTCTTGGTCCCTCTCCACTCCTTCCTCTCACAAGCTCGTGAGGGTCCTTTGATGGCGATGCTGTCTACCTTATCTGCCCATATTTAGCTCTAGCACCTGTCTTGTTGAGGCTTCTCCTGGCCACATTGCTTTGTTCGGTCAACACCCTACTTTAAAAACCTTTAATTCCTGCTAATCCGGTACACTAGGTCGTCCACAGTTCGACTGTAGTGAAGTGTGCGCTTGTTCTTTCTTCCCTGTCCCTCCTGTTAATATACTTGGACTACACAAAGCGACACGTTCTGCTTTGTATGCTGGGTTGGCTGGTGGCCAGCAGCCCCCAGTCACTCAAGGCAGTGGCTGATCACTAGGAAGGCCATGGCAGGATTAGAAGGTTAGGACTTTGAGCCTCACAACCTAAACCCAAGGAGGAAAGAGACATGACAAGTTAAATTCATCATCAATGGTCCACGATTTACTCAATCACGCTGGCACAATGAAGCCTCTCTAAAGGTTCAAGAACAGGGATCCCAGAGTTTCCCAGCTATGGGCATGTAGATGTTCCTGGAGAGAAGAGGACTTGCTCAGAAGCTCGATGCTGTTTCCCACACTTTGGTCTGTGCATCAGTTGCGCTGTGGCCCTGAAATACCCCTAACAATAAACAAGGAAACATGTTTCCTGTGTTTCTGAGCTTTCAAGAACCTTGGTATCTGCCAAGAGGTGGTAAGAGCTTGCTAGCTAACCGGTCAGAGGCAGGAGAGAAATAATATGGGTTTGGCAGAGCACTGGGAGGAGGGGCTGGCAGTCTCTGAAAGCCAACCTCTCTTCTGCAGGACTGATGCCATCTCCAGGTAGATCACCACTCACTGAGCTGGGCTGGGGAGGCGTGGCTGGTGCTGCAGCACGGCCCACTTCATGGATGGTTAGTTCTCAGCATTGTTCTGACTCAGAGTTGTCATTGTGTCCTACAACAAATGAATAAACGTTGAAATTTAGCATAGATACAAAGAATCGTTTTAAGAGACTGGAGACAATGTAGTGGATCTAATAACCAGGTTAAGAATTTAAATTGAGGTGGTGCCACACACTTTTAGTCCCAGCACTTAGGAGGCAGAGGCAGGTGGATCTCTATGAGTTCGATGCGAGCCTGGTTTACAGAATGAGTCCCAGGACAGCCAGGGCTATAGAAAGAAACCCTTTCTCAAGAAACCAAGGGGGAGAGAGAAAGAGGGAGGGAGAGAGGAAGATTTTAAACTGAAATACATTTTTTATTGATTTTATTGAGCTATACATGTTCCTCTGCTCACCTCCCTTCCTCTCCCCTTTCCTTCTACCTGCTCCCATGGTACCCGTGCTCCCAATTTACTCAGGTCTTGTCTTTTTCTACTTTCTATGTAGATTAGATCCGTTTACATTTTTAAAGTAGAAAATGAACATGAAAGTATACAAAATATAAAATTCTATACTCTAAAAAGATGTCAAAGGACGTCTTCATTAAGCATTCTGTTTTTCCATTTATTTACTTTCAAAATCCCATTTATTTCTTCATCTGTAGATGTGTATGTGTGTGAGCACGCTCATGCCATGCAGTACATGTAGGCATCAGAGAAGAACTTTCAGGAATCAGTTCTCTCCCACCCTCTCCTATCATGTGGGTCCTGGGACCAAACTCAGGTCATCGGGCTTGGCAGTAAGGACTTTACCTACCAAGCCTTCATGCTAACTCCTGCTTTTCTTTTTATGGCTTTATTGCCAAGCATTTTGCATAATGATGGACTCATCCACTTAAGGTGTGCAGTTCCACAGATCTGAGGACATTCACAGGTTGAGCAACCATGACCAGAAAGAATCTTGGTCTTTTCAAGCATCCCAGAAAGCAGTTGTTCTCTGGCACCTTGTAACGGCTAATCTTCTTTCTGTCCCTGAAGATTTCCCTTCTCTTGGCATTTCCTATACCCAGAGTCATAGGGTGTGGGATCTTTTGTGTCTAGGTCATTTCGTCTGGTGTATTTTTAAAGGCTCACTTCCGTTGCGTGCTCATTGTCGTGCTCATTTATAACGACTCACGGTCCTCGGTAGTGTTGAATCACAACTGACCTGTGAGAAAGGCCATGGGCATCTGGGGTATCCCACCGGTTGGCAATGACGAAGAGTGCTGCTGTGTGCATTTGCCTTGGTAGGACACTGCTTCTCATTCCCTCACCAGCAATGGTTGATGTTTGAGGGGGCTGCCAAACCATTTGCCAAACGAGAGCCGCACCATTTTAGATTCCTACTAGCAACGCAGGGGAGTTCCAGGGCTATCGTCACCACCACTTGTTAATATTTGTAGCTTTTATTTTAGTGGCTTTAGCAGGTATAAAGTGGAATTGTTTTCATTTGGAAAACTGAAGCCTGCAGCCTAGACTTCTGTCTCAGGAAATCATAAAATCTGGAAAGACACACTGCTTTAAAGCTCTAGAAGGACACCCACCTACCTCTTGGTTATTCGAAAAGGTCAGCGTTAGAGATGGAAGCAGGGAAGACTCTGTTAACGTTTGCCTGATACCTCAATTACTGAAGGGGTTACTTTAACAAAATGTGAAACAACTATTCAAAATCTATGTAAGAATCGCCTTGTCTTCTGATTGTGAATTCCTCTGTTAACCCTCTAGAGGCTGGATTAAAAGATTTGGGTAGATAAACACATGCATAAACACGTATGCATGTATGTGTATCAATACAGTATAACATTATGATACATGCATATATAAATACATTTATAATACAGTAAGGTCAGTTGCTTGGAATACTTGAAGACTTGGTTGGGTTTACCCCTCAGCACCACATAAGCCAGGTGTGGTAGTGCACATCTGTAATCTCAGCACTCTGGCGTCTGGAGGCAGAAGGATACAGAGTTCCAGATCATCCTTGGCTACATAGTGAGTTCAAGGTCAGATTGAACTACAGAAGACCCTGCCTCAAGGATAAACAAATAAATAGATAAATAGATAAATCAATAGATAAAGGATTAGAGCCAACAAAAAATGTTAGCAAAATCAAAGTTTCCAGATAAAGTGGAAGTGTTTCGTGCTGAGCTTTACCCTGTGGCGAATCAGAGGCTGACATGTTTGCATAAAGGCTGTGTTGTTTTCAGATTTCAGATTCTGGAGTGGCTGCCTGGAAGAAGGATTTGTGTATGTGATTAGAATGTGATTGGGGCTAGACGGGTCCTATCCTCCCTGAAATCCTTGAACACAGTTTAGTAAGTAGGAAGGCTTGCAATCTGATAAGGACCAAGTTGTGCCATTTGGCAGACTTGCTAGCATGTTTCTGGGGTAGAATTTTTTGGTCTGGTGTGACGGTCTATAGAAAATCGTTCACACTTGTGTAATGGCTCCCAAACCCCTGTTGAGTAATTCCTCTAATACAAGGAACACAGTAGATTTATGCAACATTAACTAGTTAATGGCAACATCTACATGGATTAAATACAGGCCTCACAACAGATACAATTTAGTTTTTTAAAAGTGAAAGCTAATCCTGTTTCTGTACCGTGTGTGTGTGTGTGTGTGTGTGTGTGTGTGTGTGTAATATGTGCGTGGTGTTGTGTGTGTGTGTGGTGTATGTGTGTGTGGTGTGGTATGTGGTGTGGGTGTATATGTGTATGTGTGTATGTGGTATGGTGTGTGTGTGTGCGTGCATGTGTGTGTAGTATGTAGTGTGTGTGTGTGGTGAGAATTGTCTATATTCTGTCAATCATGTTTTAAATAAATGCTGATTGGCCAGGCAGGAAGTATAGGCACGTCAACCAGACAGGAAGGAGAGGCAGGGCAAAGGAGAACAGGAGAATCCTGGGAAGGAGGAAGCCCATTCCTTCGGAGTCTAGCCCAGATCACTGAAGAAGCAAGATGTGACCTGCCCCAATGAAAAAGGTACTGAGCCATGTGGCTAACATAGATAAGAACAATGGATTAATATAAGCTACAAGAGCTAATACGAAGCCTGAGCTAATGGGCCAATCAGTTTCTATCTAATGTAGACTCTCTGTGTGGTTTTCTTTGGAACTAAATGGCTGGGGGACCGGGCAGGACAGAAACCCCAACAAGCAGGACCTCATGTTACATGTGGTGTGTGTGTGTGTGTGTGTGTGTGTGTGGTATCCTGGTATATGTGTGTGTGTGCGTGGTGTGATGTGGTGTGTGTAGTGTGCATGTGTGTGGTGTGGTGTGTGTAGTGTGTGTGTGATGCATATGTGGTGTGTGTGATGTGTGTGTGAGGTGTATGTGGTGTGTGGTGTGGGGTATGTGTGATGTGTGTGGTGTGTGTGGTATGTAGTGTGTCATGATGTGTGTGTGGTGTATGTGTGTGTGTGGTATGTAGTGTATAATGGTGTGTGTGTGGTGTATGTGTGTGTGTGTGTGTGTGTGTGGTATATAATATGTGATGGTGTGTGTGGTGTGTGTGTGAGGTGTATGTGGTGTGTAGTATGTACATGTGTGGTATATGCACAGAGCATGCAGTGGGCAGGGAATCCTGCAGACAGTCCTTCCCATACATGCAGAGAAGCAAAGGGCTTTCAGTATCCTGCTCTATCATCCTCCGCCTTATTCACTTAAAACAGGCTCTGTCCTGAACCTAAAGCTCAGCATTTTGGCTAGACTGGCTGGCCACAAGGCCCAACAATCCCCCTGTCTCTGCACTGCACCACACTGGTGGCAGACATGATAGCAGGCGTTTTCTGGAAATCCCAACTGGGTTCCTCCTGCTTGTGCAATGAGTACTCATCCTCTGAGCCGTCTCTGCAGCACCTGCTCTTTATATCAGGACATGTAGGAAAGAGGACAGATGCTATTGTTTCCCACGAACTGGTTCTGTAAGAACTGTGCCCAGCGGGAACAACAGACAGCATAGTTCAGTTATTGTAACTGGTCAGCTGTAACTACCTGCACAACTTATGTCGGAGAAAGCAAATTTGATCACAAATACTCCAGGAAAGGAGTCCAACTCAGGGGTGAGAAGCTTCACCCTCTCATGAAAGGGGGGTTTCCCTGCACTCTTCCTGCAGCCCACGAGTGTACATTGTGAAAGTCAGTCACAAAGACTTTGTGAGGCCTTGGCTAGGTATTTGGGGTAAAAGGGAGGGAGCGTCCCTGATCGCAAGAAGATAACAAGGGGTGTGAATTCCAGAGGCAAGACTCTGCAACCAGCAATGTGCCTTTGCTTGCCCAGCTTGCCCCAAGCTTCAGCCCTTTGGAATGAAGAGTAGGGATTAGCTGATTATTATAACAAAAATTTATAGAGCACCCCCCAAGGAAACCGGTTCTGGGACACTAGAGTGACGTGTGTATGTAACCTGATATGTCCCCATCACCAATCACACTCTCTAAAGGCCTTAACTTAAAAGCACACTCGGGATGAAAAATTGTTTCTATGGACAGAGCTTGAGTAAGTCAGGGAGATAATCCAATACAGAAAAATGAATCTTACAATGGATGTTTTAGAATATCATAGTTTAGAGGACGTTCCTCTAATATACATGGGAGAACCTATTTTTAAATCAAGGAGGAAAGTAATTATATCTGGGTGTAGTGGCCATTTAGAACTTGGGAGCCAGAGACAAGAAGACTGCAGCAGATTCCAGGCAAGCTTGATCTTTGTGAAAGTTCCAGGACGGCCAAGAATATTGTTTTCCAAATCCCCTTGTCTCAAAAGCCAAACAAACACGTAAATATAAAAATCAGATGATACCTTAGCTTTAGAAAGCATGCTTAAATTTAGTGTTCCTCCATAACTAAGCAACTGATAAGATATTCCAGAATTGGGGGAGGGGAGAAGAGTTGAAGAGACAGTATAAATTAGAACCTACAACCAGCTCACAGACTTTCCTTAGGAAAGAACTCCACTGTGCTAGGTCGACACCAACAATATCCTCCATCAGAACAGTTGTGACTACTTTATTTATTCATTTTTATTTTATGTGTAACATTGTTTGCTTGAATGATAATCTGTGTACTGAACACATGAAGTGCCTGCAGACACCAGCAGAGGTGTCAGATCCCCTGGGACTAGGATTGCTCGAGAATCAAAATACAGTCCTCGGGGAGAGCAGCCGAGCCATCTCTCCAGCCCTATGATTATTATTTTAGTCACATGTTTGATTTCTTGCCTAGCTTATAGTACTTCGGCTATTTTGATTTCGGTTCCTATTGATTGATTTAATGCAGCAGGTGCCTGGGATCGCTTCAGCTCATCTCAGTCAGAGGCAAATTCAAACTTTGGAGAGGTCACACAATTTGGATTTGGGGAGTTACTAAAAGAAATGACACAAAAAAATCACAAGTGCATAACTGTAGAAAAATTACTGGCCTGGGGGTAAAGATGCTTGTTGTATGACTGCTATGATCTGAATTCAAATCCTCAACACCAAGGTAAAAAATCTAGGTGTGGCAGCCCAGTGAGCTTGTGAGCCCAGTGGAGGGCATGGTGAGGGCAGAAACAGTAGGATACCAGGGCTTACTGTCTGCTATTCTATTTCTTGCCAGCCCAGGGAGAGATCCCTGTGTCAAAAGGAATAAGACATAGACGTAGCAGTGATAGAACGGGACACATAGTTCTCTAGCCTGTGCACATACACACACTTCCACATGGGTGCATATAGTCTCCTCTCTCTCTCTCTCTCTTTCTCTCTCTCTCTCTCTCTCTCTCTCTCTCTCTCACACACACACACACACACACACACACACACACACACACACTTTAAAAATTAAAAAGATTATGGAAATCTTAATAATCTAGGAAAAACTGAGTACTAACAAATTCCATAAAGATTATAAACTGGGAAACATACCTAGTGCTGTTATTAACAGCCTAATGAGCCCTTATGACTATTTTTGATCTATTATTTTTGTTACAATACTCTTTGGTGGCCTCTATAAAGAGCTGTTTTGTAATATTATCTTAAATAATGAGACTGGAAAACACTCTGGTCTTTCTTGCATTACTGTTGATCAGAAGGGTTTTTTCACATTAATGTCTGGGACACATGGACCATATCAGGCACAGATATATCTGCTACTTCAGATAACCGCTACAGGTTTTTGCCCTATTAGAAGAGTTTGAGCAACTCTCTTTCACACAGTGCCCATCACAAAAGTTAAAAACCCTGTATAAGGGTGTGTTGACGATTGCGGATATTGCGTAATTCTGTATTTGGAACAGAAAAGTACAGTCAGACCCAGGTCAATGTAATTGGATCCTCTGCTCACAGATGCCTGCCTCTGGCTAGTCAGGGACTCTCCCACAGGACAAGTTTCAGACACTTCGCTACCCGCTGGCTTACGCTGTCCTTGTAAGAGGTGGAGTAGGACAGAATCACGATGTCTGAATGTTGGCTTCGATCCTTTTTACCAGTGCCCTAGGGGGCTCAGTCACAGTGAGCAGCAGATGTACCTTGGAAGTTATTCATTCACCAAATATACACACACATATACATATCTTAACATATACATTTACACATAAACCACAACTAAACTAATCACAGAAATGACTACAAACCATATAAATACAGTTGGCCCTCCATACTTCTACGTCTTTTGGTTTCATCAAACCAAAGGTGGAAAATATTTTTAAATATTTACTTATTGGACAAGTACAATTACGTCTATAGACTTTTCCTTGTTTTATTGTTTGAGTATCATTGTTACTCAAACAATACAACATAACAATAATATAATACAGCACTGGCATTTCCTTAGCTAGAGATTTAAAGGACATAGGAGGATGTCCATAGGCCATGAATAAATACTGCATCATTTTGTATAAGGATCTTGGACATCAGAGTTCCTGGATTGACATGGCACAGAGATACCAAAAAGTGACTATACATTTCATGAAGCCTACACTAAATAACCTGCCAACCTAATTTCCACTTATCAAGAACCTAAAATACCGACATCTTTTCCAGCACCCCCCAATACAAGGGTGAGTGCTGCCGGAAGACATCAGTGAGGGAAGAGAGCCTGCTAACAGACAGTGCCTAAAACCCTTCTTTAGTTAATTTTACAAACGCCTCCCACATGGGAACACAATGTTTCAGACTCTCTTGAGGCCTCTGGAGACTTGATGGGAAGAGGGAGCTCAAAATTTCTGCATTATCAGCTTCAAAAAAAAATCTCCTCTCTGGCTCATCTGCGCCACTTACAACAAACCCTTGGAGTAAGCAGCGCACAGCCAGGCAAGATAGTGAGCACCAGGATTCTCTTCCTCCTCCAAAAGAGGCCTTTACTTTCCTCAACAGCAAATGAACTTTACAACTGGAGCTGTCTTCCCCTGGATCTTCAAAATCCTCCATAAAATGGCCTTGACTTATTTAAGAAACCTTAACTTAGGTGAAATAAATGGGAACCAAAGCTACAGAAGTGAAGCTCGGCTTCCTCAATCAGCAAGAATGATCAGCAAGCCAGGCGGTCAGTGTTCACAGAGCATGGGCCTGTATCTACTGTCACCAGTAGGCAGCAGGCAGAGCCTGTGGGGTCTGAAGGAAGAGGCCCCAAAGAGGAAACAGAAGATATCAAAGACCAGCTGAGCCATTTCAACAGGGAATGCTAAAGCCACACCTTATCAGGTACCACACGTAAGTCTAAGCAGAGAACCTGAGGACAGATCAGTACATTACATTTAAGAACTAGAAAAAAGTTTTAAAGCTTTAAAAAGTCTTTGAGGAAAAGAAATTTTAAAAAAGTCTTTGAGGGTCAGGTACAGTGGTGCACACCTTTAATCCCAGCACACAGGAGACAGAGGCAGGCAGATCTCTGGGAGTCTGAAGCCAGCCTGGTTAACAGAATGAATGGGTTCCTGGACAGTCAAGAATATAGTAGTAAGACCCTAATTCTGACATGACAATATACATACGTGACCTCCCCAAAATTCTACTAGGAAACACCTACAGCTGAAAAACGCCTTTAAAGAAGTGGCTGGATAGAAGATTAACTGAAAAAGAAGAAGAAGAAGAAGAAGAAGAAGAAGAAGAAGAAGAAGAAGAAGAAGAAGAAGAAGAAGAAGAAGAAGAAGAAGAAGAAGAATCAGTAGCCCTCTTATATACAAATGCTAAAAGGGCTAAGAAAGAAATCTTGAAAGTAATACCTTTTAAAATACCCACAAACAATATAAAATATCTTGGGATAACTCTAGCCAAGCAAGTGAAAGACCTATATAACAAGAACTTCAAATCTTTGAAGAAAGAAATTGAAGAAGAAATATCGTCCATGCTCATGGATCAATAGGATTAACGTAATAAAAATAACCATCTTACCAAAAGCAATGTACCAATTCAATGCAATCAAAATGCCAACAAAATTCTTCACAAACCTTGAAAAAAACAATACTCAACTTCATATGTGATGTGGTATTTTCCTCTGTATGCTGAGATTACCATTGATTGATAAAGAAAACTGCTTTGGACCTATAGTAGGGCAGAACTTAGGCATGGGAAGCTAAGCTGAATGCTGAGAGAAAGACGAATGCAGTCAGAGAGAAGCCATGTAGCCCTCTCTGCCAGAGACAGATGGATGGAATTTTATCTGGTAAGCCACAGCCACGTGGCAATACACAGATTAATAGAGATGGGTTAAATTAAGATATAAGAGTTACCCAATAAGAAGCTAAAGCTAAAGGGCCAAGCAGTGATTTGAATAATATAGTTTCTGTGTGTTTATTTCAGGTCTGAGCAGCCAGGAAACAACAAGTGGCTTCCTCCAACACAAATGGAAAAAACAAACAAACAAAAAAGGATAGATAAAATTATCCTATACAAGAACTACTGGAGCTGCACCATCCGTGACTTCAAGTTCTATTATAAAGCTATAGTAATAAAAAAAAACAGCTTGATATCAGCATAAAACAGACAGGTAGACCAATGAAAGCAAATTGAAGACCCAGACACACCTATGGACACTTGATTTGATAAAAAAGCCAAAACTATAAAATGGAGAAAAGAAAGCATCTTCAACCAATGGTGCTGGTCTAACTTGATGTTGGCAAGTAAAAGAATGCAAATAAATTCATATCTATCTCCATGCACAAAGCTCAAGTCCTCGTGGATCAAAGACCTCAACATAAATCCAGTTACACTGACCTGATAGAAGACAAAGTGGAGACTAGCCTTGAACACATTGGCCCAGGAGACAACTTCCTGAACAGAATACCAATCTCACAGGCACTAAGACTGACAATTAATAAATGGGACCTCATGAAACTCGAAAGCTTCTGTAAGCTATAGGAGATGCCAACAGGACTAAATGACAGTCTACGGAATGGGACAAGGTCTTCACCAATCCCACAGCTGATAGAGGCCTGATCTCTAAAGTATATGAAGAACTCAAGAGAAACAAATAAAAAAATGGGGTATAGCCCTAAACAGAGAATTCTCAACAGAGAAACACTTAAAGAAATGCTTAACATCCTTAGCCATCAGGGAAATGCAAATCAAAAGGCTTCTGAAATTCCATCTTATACCTGTCAGAATGGCTATGATCAAAACACCACTGACAACTTATGCTGGAGAGAATGTGAAGTAAAGGAGAACACTCCTGCAATGCTGGTGGAAGTGCAAACTTGCACAGCCACTTTGGAAATCAATGTTGTGATTTCTCAGAAAACTGGGAATCCATCTACCTCAGGCCCCAGGGATACCAGTGTTGGGCATATACCCAAACGGTGCTCCGTCATAACACAAGGACGCTTGCTCAACTATGCCCATTGCAGCTTTGTTTGTAATAGCCAGAACCTAAAAGCCTAGATGCCCCTCCACTGAAGAATGGATAAAGAAAATGTGGTACATTTACACAATGGAGTAATACTCCGCTGTTAAAAAAAAAAAATGACATTAGAAAATTTGAAGGCAAATGAATGTAACTGGAAAAGATAACCTTCAGTGAGGTGACCCAGACCCAGAAAGGGAGACATGGTATGTACTCACTCATACATGGATCTTAGCTGTAAGGTAAAGGATAACCATGCCACAATACATAAACCCCGAGAGACTAGGAACAAGGAGGGCCCAAGGGGAGACCCATGGATCTAGAGGGGAAATAGAGGCAGATTGGGGGCAAGTGGGCATGGGAACTTGAGGGATCAGGTTGTGGGGTGGGTGGAGAGGGGGAGTGCGGAGAAAGATAACTGGAAAGGGGGGGCTTTAAGAGTCAGATAGAAGTCTGATGCAAGAGAAACTCACATGGCCAGGGCTAAGACTCCTGGCAGCTAGGATGCCTGCCTGAACTGGCTGTCCCCTAGGATCTGATTGGTGACTACCCCAGTTGTCATCAGAGAGCCCTCATCCGGTGACTGATGCAGGCGGATTCAGAGAGCCAAGGCCAAACATTGGGCTGAACTCAGGGAGTCCTGCTGAGAACATGGAGGAGGGACTGTAGGAGTCAGGAGGTCAGGGACAGGAAGTGCCTCAGAAAAGGTTAGCCCGGCTCCTGGGAACTCTAAGAGTCTGAACCAACAACCAGGGAGCCTGCATGGGACCGGCACGGGCCCTCGGCATATGTGTGACAGTTGTGTAGCTGGGTCTATTTGTCGGACTCCTGACAGTGGGAGCAGGGCTGTCCCTGGTGCTTTGCCTGGCTCTTGGGGACCTGTTTCTCATGCTGGATTGCCTTGCCCAACCTGAATACAGGGGAAAGGGCTTGGTTTTAGGGCAGCTTGATATGCCATGCTTTTCTGATGCCCGTGGGAGACCCGTTGCTTTCTGAGGAAATGAGGAGGAGGGGTGGATTGGTGGGGTAGAGGAGAGGTGGATGGAGGGAGTGAGAGGAGGCTGCAGCCAGGATGTAAAATAAATAAATTAAAAAAAAATCAAGCAACTAAGTAACCTAAACCCAAGTACATTATTGAGAGAGAGAGAGAGAGAGAGAGAGAGAGAGAGAGAGAGAGAGAGAAGACTTTGTGATCCCCAAACAGTGTCTGAACCTAGCACTAGAGACATATTTCCAAGTCATTAACTGCCAACTGTAACAGCATGCAAATGCAGTTTCAGATAACGGTGAACCACAAATGTCACAGATCACAGGACTATCTGATTCTGCCCGTCACTTGTGTGTGTGTGTGTGTGTGTGTGTGTGTGTTGCTTTGGTTTGGGTTTTCAGTATGGGGTCTCCCTGTATAGTCCCAGCTCTCTGGCCCTAGCCTCCCAAGGGCTGGCATTATAGGTGTGAGCCACCACACCCAGCTTTAGGATATTCTCACAACGCTCTTCACTAACGTGCTAAAGTTTTTCCACTCAAGCAAACAGAAAAGAATCCATGAAAGATTTTAATGAGCCGTGAAAAAGAAAACAGACAAATCCCCAAAACATAGTTCCCTGCTATTTCCCAGCAGGCTCTTGTTGAGTCATTTTCCCATTCCTATGTGAACAGGAATAAATAGAACTTCGCAAACTTAAGTAGTAAAAAATGTGAATTACTAGCAAGCAATTAAGCTAGGAAATCCCAATCTTCTTTTACACCATTCTCTCTGGATAAAAATCATAGTTTTAATGATCCTTAAAAGAATAAATGAGAAAAAAAAGCACACAAACCACAAAACTTGGACTGTATCTAATAGTTGCTCGGCTTGGACTCCTGAAGAACAAAGCCTGCCTTTCTTTGGCCGTTGCAAATGAGCCCCTGGAGCCCTCTCGGGGTCCTTGTCCTGGTGATGTCTCATCACCCACTGTCACCCTTTTGTAAGTGTGCTGAGCCAATTCTTGGTTGCCTTTTATTTTATTCATTTTTTTTAACAACACTGGGCAGTTTGTTAACTGACCAAGTACAGAAGTGTCTGGTTGAATTGGGACAGAATTGGATTATGACATGGCTGAACATATAGTCAACATCTAATAAGTTTGAAAAAGCCTCTACATGCTCTTCACAGACGTCTTCCCAGAGTCAGCACAGTATTAGCCGTTAACCCAGCACACTAGTGCACTGAAGCGGAAAAGATCCAACGAGAAAACAGCGAGGAAGAAGAAACAACGCTTTTAAAGGAGTAAAGAACACTTTCGGTTTCTCTGGTTGAGTTCCTGTAACATCTTACGGTCTGCATCTGCTTATATACGTGGTCGTACATCAGCTTCTGGATTGTTTGTGAGCGGGGGAGGGGGAAGGAAAATGACACTGTGCGGTACAGTCTTCGGGTGTGCAGGAAGGGGACGGGCAGAGTAAGTTAGACAGCCCGCGTCTGATCCACAGGATCTTTGGAGTCTTCGTTCTTCCACAGCCTCTTCGATTCACTTCAACATGCTTGTCTTCCTGAAAAACGCTCCAGCTTGGCCTCCATTTCCAACTCTGGCTCTCTTTGTTGGCTTCCTTTCTGAGGGTCATTTCTCCTCTGCCATCTTGCTTAAGGTGTTCTATGAACACACACACACACACACACACACACACACACACACACAAGCTTGAATAAGACTTCAACTTCATGAAACATATGTCCTTCATCTGTAAGTTCTACTTTCTTCTCAGTTTCTTCCAGGAACGGGTCCTTCTTGTGAGGAGAAGGGGGTAATCTGGGAGGATTCTTCTGACTGAGGGCTGAGAATCAGCTCAAAGGTCAGCAGGACGCAGTTCTTTACCCGAATATCTTAAGAAGCCACTGTAAACTGAAGAGGTTGGAAGTGCACTCACCAGTCCATGGGGTGAGGAAAGCCCTGCTCCATCAGAGCCACCGGGCTACAGGCTTTACAGGTTTGCAATATTAATGACAATAATAAATATATTTAAATTTTTCAGATGCAATATCCATTTACATTCACACACACAGAATGAAATATTAGAAATTATTTCCTATCTACTTTTGTTTGTGTGTTGTTTGTTGTAGTGCTAAGCAAGCACCCTAACTGACCAATACCACTGGCCCAGGGTGCTGGTGGCTTAAAGCATGAGCATAAAATAAGAATTAGGTCAGTCTGGTAAGGTCAGACAACAGAAACAGGTGTGGAGGCTACGTAAGAATGTGCTCTAGCCTCCAGCCCTTCATGCTGTGTGTGTGCAGGCTTAGTCAAAAGTCACCTAATGGCAAAAACAGCGATGGGGGCTTTGGAAAGAAACAGCTTCCAAACGTTATTATTTTAAGACAGAGGATCTTAAAGTGTAGCATAAAAATACCTGCTGACAAGTAAGTAACAAACAAAAGAGAAAATGCCTCAAGTGCCTTTGAGTATGCAAATAGTATTTGTTCTTTAAAGTCTTAAGATCTGTGTTCTCGCAGGACTTTAGTAACTGTTACTGGACAATGGGTGCATGGTCTGGTTAAAAAAGAAGAGATAAGGAATATAACTCTTCCCGTAGGAGATATATCCTGCTTCTCAGTTCTGGGCATGGGAAGCCTCTAAGACAGTAACTGTGGCCTTAAAGGAACATGGCAATTCAATCTGGACTTATTTAGAGGTGTCCTATAGAGAAGAGAAAACAGAAATCCTTCTACAAGTTCAATAGCTCTGAGAAGAGAGAGCTGGAGAAGGACCTGCTGAGACTTCTCACCCACAGTGTCCCCAGGACACTCTGCTCAGTAGCTCTGAAAGACAAAAGCATAGTCTGTTCCCAGCAACAGTCGCCTATGACAGAGGCCACATGGGTCTTAAAGTCAGGCTCAAGAGAGCCATCTACGAAATGCAACTCTGTCAGACTTTGGTAAAATTGTTATAAGTGATCAGTTATATTCTTGAGAGGTTGGAAGAGAGATTAGTATGAAAAAAATGGTATTATACCATCTATTCAAGTGTCAACTGAATTTAAATACAATAGTGCCATTTTGCTGAAAAGCTTAAATATGTAAATCAAGAATAAAGACTTGGAGCAGGGGAATATTTTCTGAGTTATAACATGTTCCATGAATTAGTAGAAATTCGACATCACAAAGAGTCAGCAACATGAGGTTTGGCCCCCAAATCTGGTTGACTTATGGTGATTTTGTCTAATCTTAAGATGATTGATTTGGGTTACAAAACGTTTGGGATTATAATAATAATAATTATTGTTGTTGTTATTATTATGTTGCTTTCTATCCTATGCCTACCTGATTTCCTTGTTCCTTCCTTCCTTCCTTTTCTTCCTTTTCTTAGTACTCACCAGATTTCTACCCACTTCTGATCATCTCCTCAAGTTATCTCTTTACCGAGGGACCAGAAAGCTAGGTCATTGCTATGACTGTGCCAGTATCCAGATCTGTGACTAGGAGACACCACCGTTCATGATGAGATGTCTCCAGCAAGACTTTACCCAACAATGACTCTGTTACAGGCGAGATCTCTTGTGCCAGGATGCTGGGCCAGAATTCTTCCTAAGCCCCTATGTGAGGTCAAACACATAGAAGACCTTTGAGGCCATATGAAAGACACCACATAAATGAAAGATGGGAATTTCTCTTAACAACTTTGGGGTTCACTGTTCCAGTCTTAGCTATTGCATTAGTTATTTTTCTTAATAGTGTGACATAATACCTGACACAGTCCAGTTAAGAAAGGAGCAGCTTCTTTCTGCACAATCTGAAGGTGTATCACATTGTGGTGTGGTGTGGTGGCAGGAGTATGTGGTACTGGGCACACTGCATTCAATGTGTGTGCAACACAACTCACACTGCATTCAATGTGTGTGCAACACAACTCACATTGCATTCAAAGTGTGTATAACACAACTCACATTGCATTCAATGTGTGTGCAACACAACTCACATTGCATTCAATATGTGTGCAACACAATTCACATTGCATTCAATGTGTGTGCAATTCAAAAGTGTGCTTGCTTTTTCCTTGTTATTTAGTCTGGATCCCTAGACAATGTGTCCACAGTCTCATGAAATGTCTTTTTCCCTCAGTCAAAGACAGACACTCCCAGGGATGTGTCTCCTAGGTGATTCTAAAATCCAGGCAAGAGAACAATGGCAACCAACCGTCACAATATATATGTTATTTCTCTTTTGCTTTTAGTAATCAACAAATTTTAAAAGTTGGGAAGTTCAAAGGCTCTCATTTTACAACTCCCAAACACTGTCTCATTATTTAACATTCTTCAATTTGAATTTTTAAAATTATTCTTATTTCATGGTTTGGGGGAGCCCACAGGATGGAAGGAAAGAGTTAAGTTGTCTATTCTCCAATGGTTGAGTTAAAGAATTGAACCAGTCAAAGAGCAAAGGATTTTTTAGATTGATAAACTGAAACCCTGAGGGAATTTTTTTTTTTTTTTGGTTTTTTGAGACAGGGTTTCTCTGTGTAGCTTTGGTGCCTATCCTGGAACTCACTCTGTAGACCAGGCTGGCCTTGAACTCACAGAGATCTGTCTGCCTCTGCCTCCTGAGTGCTGCGATTAAAGATGTGCACCACCACTATCCAGCCTTTTGTTGTTGTTGTTCTTGTTGCTTTTATTTTGTTTTGTTTTTGTTTTTCAAGATAGGGTTTCTCTGTAGCTTTGGAACCAAGCTGGCCTTGAACTCATAGATATCTGCTTGTCTCTGCATCCCAAGTGCTGGAATTAAAGGCATGCACCACCACAGCCCAACTGGAAATTATGCTTTAACAATAAACTTAGAAAAAAATTAAGTAATAAAATAAATGAAACACAGAGTGAGGAAGAAAATAAAGTGCTGGAAAAGGCAATTAAGCTGCACCTAGAGGACTGCAGGCAGTTTCCATAGGGGAAAGTCCTTGAAATGAAGTCACCCTTGGCACGATCCTGAGAAAGCAGATGTTAGGCAACAGATTCTCCTGCTAGATTTATCTTGTAGCATGAAGTATCCTAACTTGAGATGAGTGGGAATTTGCCAGGTTACATCCATACCACCACACAAAACAGGCTAGGTAGTACATCCTTGGCTCCATAAGATCCTGTCTCGAATGAATAGACAGGTAGACAGACAGACAAACAGATAGATAGAGCAAGTAAGGACAGAAAAAATGGAACCCGAGACATGGCTCGGTGGTTAAGAGTGCTTTCTTATCTCCCAGACGATCCTTGTTAAGTTCCAGCACCCACATCCAGCAGTTTACAAACACTTGTAACTTCATCTCCAGGGGATTCGACATCTTCTTCTGGTTTACATACCCACACACACACAAATAAAAATAATCATTTCTAAAATTGAAGCAGAGAATGCCAAGTGGTAACTATGTCCTACAGCAGCAACTAAACCTTAATTGAGAGAACTGAAGTCCACTAACACATAGATTTGGGAAGTTAACAGCTGCAATGAACTCCTAAGAGTAGCAAGATTACTCTTGAATTTGTTATTTATTTTAGAAGATTTCATTCTAGAAGACAGCCTTTCTGGGCTTCATAGCTTTGCGAGGAAATTAATGTTCTGCTGGAGATAGATGCCCCTGCTCTCCCATTATCATCCTAATAGCCTTTAGCAACAAAACTAAAAACTTACCTTAAGGGTAGCTAGCTATGCTTGTTATATAGGTCTTAATGAGGTCTGTGCCGTCCCTGAACTTGGAAATATTAAATACTGCAGCTGCTAAAAGATGGCCGCTATTCTCCATCTTGTACACCCAATTTAAAGACTGCTGGAGGAAAGCATCCTGTGTGGTCTTGAGCAATTTGCTGCACCTCTGAGGCTTGTTTTCTCAACTATAAATTGTGAATTAAATACCCACATCACTAAGTGGCTGTGAGAAATTAATGAGATGTTTACAACACACTTAACAAAATGCCTACAACGGAGACATGGCTTCAGTTTGGTAATAACAGTAATAACAACTTAGCTCTTGCCTGAGAATACTTTCTGGGTGGAGAATTCCAGAAAGCAGAATCAAGGTGAGTGGCAACAATAATCTCAGAGCTTCTAGTTACGTTCTGCTGAGGGTTGCTAGCCATACTGTGTATTTGACTACAGACTTCAGGAAATTCTTAAATATGGAACAGGAATGGACAGATAACTTACCCAATGTTACTTTATACACAGCGAAGGGCTGGAGAGATTAAATTAATTTCTGTTAGCTACATGATTTCTCAGGGACAAATAGATTTAAAATTGATCTTTTCTTTTCCTTTTTGTTGTTGTTCTTTTTGTTTGTTTTGTTTTTATCATTTGTACTTTGTTTATTTGCTTTTCAACACAGGGCTCTTCTGTGTATCCCCAATGTGAGCTTACTCATAGTAATAATAATAGTGAGTAATAGAGTGACTACTTGTAAGCAATTATTTATAAACATTGGTATATATTCTTGTATGTTGGTACAAATTCAAATTATATTTGTTATATTAAATATGCTCCTATTTCTGTCTACAATATTTGTACACATAGGCAAACTTATTTTGTCAGATTGTATGCATACATGTTTCTACCTCTGCTTAAAACATTTTGTATATTAATACAATTTTAGGATATATATATCATACTGCACTATACATTTCTACCTCTGATCATGATACTTATACATTGTTTACATTTTGAGGTCATTGTCCTCATTTGCTGCACAGTTGTTTAAAGATTATCTAATATTCTAGTATAGAGTCTTATTCTTTAAACTATATAGGTATTAAGTATTATAGGTCAATAATCATCCATGTTTGTCATACTTATAGCTAGACTAATCAGGTTCTTTAGATGCATGAAATTGTAATACACATAGATAAGTAATCTTCAACTACTTCAAAGAGCTGTACAATATGGCATTTAAATAACTTAGGGTTCTGTTGATGTGAGACACAATTGCTCCTGGCAGCACCAATCTATTCCCGAGAGAATGTTAAGCATCAAAGACTTGGAGCTTGTTTTTTTTCTTGGCAAAACTGACCTTTGGGCAAAGAGCTGCCCTTGCCTCCACCACTGACAAAATGCATGATGTCTAGATTGGACAAGCAGGATTAAAAAAAAAAAGACTGTCAAACCTTGCCAGGACAGGGTGAGACAGTTTTGAAAATTTTCCTGCCTCTAAAAATGGTCTGTCAGTTACTCTAGGCCTTAGCCAAAGTTGGTTCTTCAACATTGCAAATGAGACTTTGGGTGAATGCCGGGTAGCCAGTTGTCTCTGTCATCTATTACACATTTTGCAAGTTGCTTGAGTTCACTTTTTGCTTTACTCAAGTAATATTATTTCCCTTCTCTGGTCTTCCATGGGGTTAAAGACTAGATAGTCATAGTTACTTTCCTCTCATGACTTGGCCAAGCCATTTCTAATACAAGACTTAGACTCCTTAAGTATAAGATAATTATTAAAACATTTAACATACATTTTTTGCTTAATATTGTTTATGCTGGTTGCAAGTCTATTTTTTATACTTGATATCTTTTCTTATTATATATAGTTTATATTGGGTTTGAAACTCTCTTATTAGACAAAAGGGGGAGATGTTATGGGAGCTCCTTTAGCCATTGGTCTTTGAGATGCTGGCCCACTTTGGGTGTGGTGTTGGATACTATATAAACAGATATAGAAATGTGTGTATCCTCTCTTGGCTGCTGGATTTGGTTTCTATTCCCCTTCATGCAGAGGACTGTTGAACTGTGAGTCTACCCCAAATAAAGAACCCTTTATCATACTTCATTCTCATCTAGTGTGAGACTAATTTATAGTACACTTGGCTGTCTTGGAACTCACTCTGGAGACCAGGCTGGCTTTGAACTCACAGAGATCCGTCTGACTCTGCCTCCTGAGTGCTGGGATTAAAGGTGTGGTGCCATCACTGCCCAGTCCAGAATTTCAGAATTGCTTTTTTGAGTCTGTTCTCTCTCTCTCTCTCTCTCTCTCTCTCTCTCTCTCTCTGTCTGTCTGTCTCTCTCTCTGTCTCTCCCTTTCTCTCTCTCCTCCCCTCCCCTTCCCCTCTTTCTTCCTATGACTACACACCCTCTGTCATATAAACTCAGATTTAAAATGTATCAAAAACTATTAGAATTTGAACAAACAATGAAAGAGCTTCGTATAAACGTGGCACAATATGTACAAAATTTACACAGAGAAAATTACAAAACCTTGGCAAGACACCCAAGAAAAAAGTAAATGGATGAATGATTTTAATAAATGAGTAGGAAGATTCAATACACTCCAATATCAGTACATCCTAATTTGGTCAACAGCTCCAGTGTGGGAGCTCAGCAAGGCTTTGTACATGTCAACAGCTGATTCCAGGTTGATATGGGAAGACAAAATGCAGAATATCCAAGATGGTGTGTGTTGAAGAGCAAAGTTAAAGAACTGATACGACCCAACTTCAGGACCTACTCCAAAGCTATGCTAATTAAGGCAGTGGAGTTGGTAAAAGACAGATTGTGGACCCGAATAGAGAGCCTTGAAATGGCTCATGCACAACAGACAAAAGAGCAGTGAAGGAAGGACAGACTTTGCAACAAATACTGCCAGCCCTGGTCACCCACACGTACATCCACGGATCCAACCAAAACCGTGTGTTAATACACAAAAATTAACTCAGAATTGGACCTAGATCTGGTATCGATGCAGAACTATAAACTCCTAGAGGTTATAAAGGAGAAAACATCCTTACCTTCAGTCTGGTAATGACTCTTTAGATACAATGCCAAATGAATGCAAGATCCATGAAAGAAAAGTAGCCAAGCTGGGTCCCATCACAGTTAAAAACTGTTTTGTAGTCACAGAGACTGTGCCAGCCTGCACAGGGCCCGTCGAGGTCCAGGCCAGATGGGGTCCAGGCTCTGAGAGGGGAAATAGCGAAGTATGTACAAGCCCTCATTCCTAACCATCGCCAACTGACAACTTCTCACAAAGGAAAAAAAAATTAATGTTTTCTCCAAAGGAGTCTCACTGGGTATACAGACCACACTTAAGGGCTGTAGATGGCCAACACAAAACCAACTGGATGGTAATCTTGGAGGTCTTTTTTTGTCTCATAATGATTTTAGGGGGCATTTTTTTTAACCTTACTTGTCTTTTGCCTATATACCATAGTTTCAAGTTTTGTGTTTTTATAGGGTGTGTATTTCTTGTGCTTTTTCTTTGCTTTTTTGTATTTTTTGTTTTATTTCATTTTTATTCTTTTGGTTTTGCCTGTTTACTTTCTAAAAAGAGAGAGAAAATGCGGATGGCGTTGTATAGGTGAAGAGGTAGACAGGATCTGGAAGGAAATGAAAAAAATAAAATCATGATCAGAAAATATTGTATGAAAAAACTTTATTTCCAATAAGAAAAAGACAAACAAAAGAAAGGAAGGAGGAAGGAATGAAGGAAAGGAGGGAGGAAGTGAGAGAGGGAGGGGGAGGGGAGGGAGGGAGAGAGGAAGGAAGGGAGAAAGGGAGGGAGAGGGAGAGGGAGGGAGAGAGGAAGGAAGGAAGGAAGGAAGGAAGGAAGGAAGGGAGGGAGGGAGGGAGGGAGGGAGGGAGGGAGGGAGGGAGGGAGGGAGGAAGGAAGGAAGGGAGGGAGAGGGGGAAGGGAGGAAGAGGGGGGAGGGAGGGAGAGAGGAAGGAAGGGAGGGAGAGGGGGAGGGAGGGAGGGAGGAAAGAAACCTGTTCTCTTACAGGCAGTGACAGAAAAAGAAAGAAAGGCAGGAAAGCCACAGATGAGGAGAAAACATTTGCAAAACACATATATGATAATGGATTTATATCCAATAAATATAAATAGTCCTTACAGCCTGAGTCAAAAAAGAGAATAAATTACCTAACTAAAAGTGAACAAAAGCTCAGAACAGACACGCCACCAAAGAGGAAACGCAGATGGGATACTATATTACATCATCAGCCACACCACACGTCTTCTGATTGTTCAGGCTTTACATTTCTGATATATTGTTTTGGTGTTTCATGAGTAATTATCAATGAAGAAAATAGGTAGCATCTCTTTCTGAGGCCAAGAACCCAGAATGTCTTGTGCATGCGTGTGTGTGTGTGTGTGTGTGTGTGTGTGTGTGTGTGTGTGAGAGAGAGAGAGAGAGAGAGAGAGAGAGAGAATCAGCTTTGTTACTGCCATAGCATACCTGACAGAATCAACTTTTAAAGAGGAAAGGATTAGCCTCACAATTTTGAGACAATATTGAGGGTTACAGTACATGGTTGCTTGCCCTTGTTGGTTTGTGCCCATTGTGAACCATCACCTCCAAGCAGGACAAACGGCAGAGAAAATCTGCAGAGAAAAATCTGTTGACTTCATGGCCAAGACACAGAAAGAAGGGGAGAGGGACAAGGATCCCACAATCCTCCTCAAGGACACATCTAACTAGGCCTTGTCTGCAAAAGGCTTCATCACCAGCACCCGTTCTTAGCAGTGCTGAGGACCAAGACTTAACACATGACCCATTGAGGGATAGTCACTCTCCAATTACAGAATCCCTTCCTGGCACCTGAAGGCATGTCTAAATCGTAATGCAAAACGTATTCACTTCATCACCCCAAATCTCAAAATCCTTCCTTGTAGCATTGCTCAGAAGTCCAAAGTCTCTTCTGAGCCTTAAAACAAACTTGTTTGTGACCCTCTACATAAACCAAGCAAAGGAGTCCGCATACTTCTGACACACAATGGGTGGAGCAGGTACAAAGTCAGCATTCCATCCCAAAAGAGGAAAACAGGAAAACAAGGGATCAAAGGGAAGACAGAAACCAGGAAACGCAAACAAATCCTAACCCCTCATACCCAGCAGCCAGGCGCTCTGTCTTGCAACTCCTGTTGGTCACAGGTCCTATGGCTCCTCTTTCTTGTGCATGCTACCCACAGTTACCCTCGGCAGGTGGTGCATCTTGCCAGCCCCCCAGCTGTCTCCACTAGTCTTGGCGGCACTCCCATGGCTTCCCTGCACACCGCTCCCCCCACCAACCCCTGCCACCGCCACACAAAGATTACTAGGATTTCCTTTGAACTCTTAAGGCTCTTGTCAGCTCTGCATGCCAGCAAAATCAAACTCACTTGAGAGTGACAAGGTCTCTTACCACTGTGAGCTGTAAGTGGGCCACTCGAAACCATGACTGTAACAGCCACTGATCTTCTTGTCGTCTTGACAAAAGAACTTGGGGAAAGGCCTTCTTAAGCAGTCCTGGGATAGCCAGGCATCCTGGGGTTCCAAAATGCCTTTGCAGTCTTTTTGTACAGGCTGATTCTGTGGTAACAGTGCCATGGCTGGGATTTTCAGTTGCCCTCAAGGTTTCTTTTCCTTTGTCCTGACTGGCACCAGCATGCATGCCTTCCTTGGCCGCCACACTTTTATGGGCACTCAATGTCTGGCCAAGTTGAAAGTGTCTGTATCTTTCTGCAGTGCTTCCGTTCACTGCTGGCTCTCCCTGGAAGTTTGGCTGAAAGCAGACGATAATATACGTCTTTGTTTGTCTACTTTGCTGCCTTGAACTTTGCCAAATAGTCCATCACCTTCAGTCTCAGCCTCTCACAAACTGTCAAGCCATTAACAACATGCAACCAAGTGTTTTGTCATGATAAAAACAAGCTTGGCCCGGGTTCAGTTCCTCCCCATTTCTGTCTTAGGTCTTCAGCACAGCATCCCTTTTCTGCCAGGATTTCTACCACTATCTGACCTTTGACGTGCGACCAGACTAATCTGTTTAGTGCCTTTAAGCGATTTTAAGTTTTCTCCAGACCATTACGTGGAACCAGATTGTCTTTCATAAACCAACTGCAAAGGATTCTGCACATGGTCTGAGGTATAGCTATGACCAATAGCCTTGCTTCTTAGTAATTACTTTTGTGCTGGTCAGCATTATGTTGCTGTAACAAAATATCTGAGACAATCCTTTTAAAGAGAAACCCATTATTTCTGAGGTCAGGCTATGCCATTTTATAAATTTTATATAAAAAGTTTTATATCAAATAGTGTGTTTTTCAGACTGTGCCTTCCCTGGACAGAGTCCATTTTACAAATAGGTTTTAACTTCCTTCTTAGCATGAAGGATAACACGGTCTTTGGGTAGACATGGATGACACCATCTGTCCAGGACCAACAGTATGACACAGACTGATAATTGACTTACTTCTGGGAGTAGAAAGGGTAGCCCTCTATTAATTTACCAGAATGAACAGAGACCATGAGGGTATTTGGACATATTGAAATCCACTTGAGGTGTTGGAGAGATACCTTGTTCTAGCAGAGGACCCAGGTTAGACTCCAGCACCCACATGACAGCTCAGAACCATCCAGAACTCAGCATTCAGAAGGAGCTGACACCCCCTTCTAATCTCTGTGGTAATCCGACATGCAAGCCATGCACAGGCGCAGATGCAAGCGAAACATTCATACATACAAAATAAAACACATAAACCTAAAACGTTTCCTATCAGGAAACCAGGCCAGAGAACTTCTCCAACCCACAAGACCAAGGGCCATGTGTAACTTTCTCACGGGATCCTGTTGACACTGGAATAGTAATCCCCGCCCGACCAAACCTGTCATCTCATCATTCCGTAGGGACAGAGAGTCTAGAGCTCTCTTGGTGAGATAGTGTAACATGAAGGGCCGGCTTGTTGGGGTATCTGTCCCGCCCAGTACCCCACAGCTGGCAAGCCCCAAAGAAAATTACACAGAGTCTACATTAGGTTATAAACTGATTAGCCCTTAGCTCTGGCTACTTATTAGTTCTTATGACTTATCTTAATCCATTATTCTTATCCACGTTAGGCATATGGCTTGGTACCTTTTTCAGCTGGGGCAGCTTACGTGTTGCCTCTTCAGTGGTCTGGGCAGGAATGGTGGAGGGAGCTTTCTGCTTCCCAGAATATTCCTGTTCTCATTACCGCGCCTCTACTTCCTGTCTGGTTGACCCACATATCCTTCCTGCCTGGCCAATCAGCGTTTTATTAAAATATGATTGACAGAATACAGACAATTCTCCCACACCATTTCCCTGGTGTTTTACAAGATGGGACTTAAGGAGAGGTATTTAGGTCACTGGGGACATGGTTTTGAAGGGGATTATGGGGCCCTCCTTCTCTCTTCCGGTCTTTCGCTTCCTGGTTGTGAGGTGAAACCTCTTGCTGTCCTAACTTTAGCTTTGCTCTCGGATGCTGCTGTAGCCTACTTGATTGCTCTTCTCTGGCTACTCTGGACCTGCCCTCCATCTGGACCGGGTCTTGATCATCCCTTCACCTTGTCCCTACAACTTAGCTCAGACCCTGCAGCCTATAGCAGCAGTCTGGGGCCTCTTCAGAGACCTCCAGCTGGTAGCACCGGTGATTTAGATTTGCATGAAAGAACTATGCTCCAGGGTTACCATGCAAAGGGGAAGGAACACCTAGCACATTGCTGCCATTGAAGCTTCTGTACCTTGCAAATGCATTGTTATTTAATACACCTGACAGCGAGGAGAGACGCAGAGGTGTTCGTCTGACAGGATGCACTCACGATTTCTTTGGTCCCTAGTTTTAGAGGCTCTAGGTTGTGACCAGTCTGCTCGATTACCTTGAGCTTGTAGGAAAGCAGGACCTCATAATAGGAGTGCACGGTGGGGAAAAATGTTCACCTCACAACCAGGTAGTGAAAAACAAGGAAAAGAGGCTGGTCGCACAATTCCTTTCAAAAGCACGTTCCCAGTGATCAAACACCTCTCACTAAGCCCCATCTCTCAAAGTTTACAGTTCCCCTTAATAGTGCCATCCTGGAGGTTACCATTTAGATATGGGCCTTTGAGGGCCATTAAAAGAATGAACTGTAGTAACATAAATTATCTAATACACTTTCTAAAAATCATATTAGTTGTTGGTTTCTGGTGTAGCAGTTAATAACTTCATGGGAGTGTTTGAAATTAATAAGATTTCCTATTTTTTCTCTAAAAAGGTGTGTTCAATTCTGCACCTAACTATAAACCTTTTGTCTGCTATCAGGCGCAACTGATTACTAACGTACCCAACTAGGTCTAGGGAGATGGCTCGGTGGCTAAAGCACCTGCCGCTCAAGGGGATCTGGACGAGAGCTTGGTCTCCCAGAACCCATGAAGATGTTGCATGGGCATGGTGTCCCTCCCAGATGTTCAGTCTTAGAAGGCAAAGGTGAGATCCCTGAAGTGAATTTGCTAGCTGAGCCTGCTGTGTCAGCAAGTTCTGGGTTCAATTAGGAGACCCTCCTTCAAAGAATAAGATGAAAAGGGATCAAGGAAGGCACACATACACGTTCACTCACACACTACACACATAGAAATCCGTCTATTTCTTCGTGTGGAAATATTTATGCTTATAATTCATACATGTCATAAATATACTTGATTTAGCTTTCCCTTCCTTCATGTAGAAAGTATGTCTTTCTAATTACCTCATTGTATTTGCCTTACATTCGTGTTTTGTAATTAAATCTACACCATCCACCTTTAAACTTGAAAATTCAGTGTTTTCAATAATATTCATGTTTTTTACAGCCAGCATCCACTCCCTGAGTTTTATGGATGCCCAGCACACACACAAACATTTGCTAAGCAAATTGATTAATGGTAAACAAGCAGCCGGGTATCCAGAGATGGCCTGAGTCGAGTTTTTAAATGGAAGCAATCACACCCATGGTACCATTATTGATGCAATGTGGTTCATAGTTGACCGAGTGTCATCTACAGTCTCTCCTGCAGGGCAGGGGGCCTGCTGGGATCAGACTTACTCTCCCTAAGCCCACAAGGACATCCGTCCTTTTCACTATGTTGACAGTGCCGTGATGGCAGAACAGAAGCAGCCAGGAAATCTGTGATGCCTTGGCATGAGTCCAGCTGTCCCACCAGGCACAGCACGCTTCACTGCAATCCACACACACTTCAAAAGGCCAGTTTCCGCCTAGGCACGGCTTTGAAGCCAGATTATTGTTTCTTATTACACGTCGACTCTTGAGTCCCCTTCTCGGCACCCTGCATGATGGAGCTGTCAGTATACAAACAAATCCCTTCGCTGCTTTGACGGTTGGCTCAAGAAAACACTACGCCGTTGTTTGCACTGGGAACTGAGGAAGCTGTGTTTTGCGTGAAATACCATTTTGCTGGAGAGAAGGACTGGCAGGAAAACAAGGGTTATTAAGTCTTGAGTATTTGGTAGAGTCTCTGCAGAATGAAGTCAATGAGCCTGTCACATCGAGGTAAATACAGGACAGCATTTGTTGTCAACAACACAGCCAAACACTCAAGTTTAAATTAGACTTTTAGAAGATGTTATTCACTATCATAAGATTAATTTTCATGGAGTTCTCTGATAGAGTGGAGGTATTAGTGATGACACCCTGAATACATTTTAAAGACTCATACTAAAGAGACTTACAAACGTTTAAAACCATAAAACTTTCCACCATTTTTTATTCTGAAAATTTTCCAGAATGAAATGCTATGTGCTTAATCTGCAAAAGACTTTCTATAATTGTTTTAAAGTATTTTTAAAATGTCAGTTTCTGATCTGATAATTATCACAGGAACAAAAAAAAACCCTCTTACAGGTTGGCAGTAACTTTGTTATTCAATAAAATTTCTTTTCTTAAAACTAACAGACATTTTATCTTAGCAATTTTATATGTCCACTATAATTGAGGAAAATCTGGGTGGTGGCTCGTGCGTGTGATCTTAGCACTGGGGAGGCAAAGGCAAGAAGGATGCGCATTACAGGGCCAGCTTGAGGTGCGGAGCAAGACCTGTCCTGGGAGAAATAAGCAAAATGGAAATCACGGAGGATTCCCACACTGCTGCTGCCCCTTCCTCGCCGGGGTCCATAGCACAAGCATGAACACGGACAGTTTCCTGTGCATCACCGTGCTGACTCATCCCAGTGTATCTATTACAGCCCAGGAGCCAGCGTGGACCCGGTGCGCCTGGTCAAACGCCCGCAGCTCACCGCAGCAGGATTCATTCTGTGTTTACAGATTGTGTTTTTGCTTTTGTTTTGCGATGGGGTCTTGCTGAGTAGCCCAGAGAAGTAGCCTCCATCGAACTCTATAGATTTTTCTGGCCTCGAATTCAGGACAAGCTCTGTGAGTTAGCCTCCATTTGTGCTTGACGAACATGTAACAACATGTAACCACCGTTGTAGAATCGTCTACTAATAAAATCTCCCCTCTGCCTCACCGCCTGGCAATCACTCCTCCTTTCACTGCTTCCCTGGTTGTGCTTTCTCCAAAATATCATGGAGCTGGAATCACAGAGTATTTATCTTTGTTGGTTTAGCTTCTTTCAGCTGCCAATATACGTTTAAATTTCTTGAATGTTCCTGACTCCACAATTCATTCCTTCTTTCTCTTTGCAACAGAAATATTATATTGTATACATACTCCATGTTTGCTTATTCAATATTTATTTTTGTTTGTGTGTGTGTGTGTGTGTGTGAATATGCACCACTTGTGTGCAGTGCCCGAGGAGGCCAGAAGAGGGCAGTGGATCCTCTGGAGCTAGAGCTACAGGCAGTTATGAGCGGCTCAATGGAGGTGCTGGGAGCTGAATGGGGGTCCTCTGGAAGAGCAGTAAGTGTTCGTAACAACACAGCCCTCTTTCCAGCATGCCGTATTTATTTATTCACCTGCTGAGGGAAACCTTTCAGCAGCTATGAATAGTTACTATAGTCATGGGAATTTTCCCCTCTCCTTCCTTTCTTCCCTCTTTTTCCTTTATTCCTCCTTCAATCCTCTACCCACAGCCCCCAATTTTTAATATTTATTTAGCTTTAATTGTTTGCCTGCATGTATGTCTATACACAGCATATTGCCTGATGCTCACATAAGCCAGAAGGTGTTAGACCCCCTGGAACTGGAGTTACAGATGATTGTGAGCCACCATGTAGGTGCTGGGAATCGAACCTGGGTTCCCTGCAAGAACACAGTTCTCTTAACCACTGAGCCATCTCTCCTCCAGGCCCTGTTTTGATTTTTTTAAAGGTTTATTTATTTATTATGTATACAACATTCCTTCCATGTATGCTTACATGCCAGAAGAGGGCACCAGATCTCATTATAGATGGCTGTGAGCCACCATGTGGTTGCTGGGAATTGAACTCAGGACCTCTGGAAGAGCAGTCATTGCTCTTAACCTCTGAGCCATCTCTCCAGCCCCTGTTTTGATTTTTTAGAAGAAAGTTTTATATAGCCCAAAGTAGTTGCAAATACCTTTCCTCTTGCTTCAGTCTCCCAAGATTGCTGAGATTCCAAAAATGTGCCTGTACACCCAACTACAAGTTTTCAACTCATTTCAGGACACACCGAGCGTATCATAGCTGGATTAGATAGGAAGGGTGCATCTACTTTTGTCAGAAGCATCTGCATTCATTAATGTTCCTGTTGCCATACCCAAACACATGACAAGAAGCAACCTAACGGAGGAAGGATTTATTTCAGCTTACAGTTTGTGGGTACAGTCTATCATGGAGAGGAAAACATGGTAGCTCCATGATGGCAGGAGTATAGCTGGGCCTTCTCAACTCATAGCTTAATAAAAGAGGAGGCAAAGAATATAAAAGAAGTGGTGATGGAATCCATGTATTTTGTGTTCTAGATGAACATGAAACGTCAGATGCCAGGAATGAAATTTTGTAGTTTGTATAGTGACTGTCCCTCAGTGGACCATGTGTTAAGTCTTGAGCCTCAATATTGTGCTAAGGAGGGGTGTTGGTGGTGAAGACTTTCACAGGCATTGAGACAAGTCCTTGAGGATGACCCTTGTTCTTCTTCTTGGGACCCTTGTCCTTTTCCCTTTCTTTCTGTTTCTTGACCATGAAGTCAACAGGTTTTCTCAGCCATTCATTCCTGCAAGGAAGTGATGGTTCACAATGGGCACAAACAGGGCCAAGCAGCCCAAGCAGCCATGTATTCTAACCCTCATTATTGTGGGTCTAACCCTTTCCTCTTTAAAAGTTGATTCTTTCAGGCATGCTATGGCAGTAACAAAGCTGATTCTCTCTCTGTCTCTCTGTCTCTCTGTCTGTCTGTCTGTCTGTCTGTCTGTCTCTCTCTCTCACACACACACACACAACAGTGTGGGTTCCTGGCTTTAAAAAGATGGTATCTATTGTCTTTTCTGATAACTGTTTATGAAACACTAAAAGAATGTACCAGAAATTTTAAAACTCTGAACAACTTGAAGTACGGTGGAATAGCTTAAATCAGCGACTTTCAAGTAAGATAGATATGATGACATAATTTAAAAAGACGCCTTAATTATGAGAAATACAAAGTGTTTTTCTAGGAACTGCCACAGGAACAACCATGAGTCAAAGAGACGTTCTGTTCTGGGACTTACAATCTCAAAGAGGCTCTGAGACATAATGACTGAAGGAAAATGTACTGAAGGTTTATCTTAGCTGTCGAGTGGTAGGGTCCTCTTGGAGATGCAGCTGTTCTCCCACTGAGGATTTCTAGGGAGTCAGGGTCTTATCATCTACTGCAAAAGTGAAGGATCAAAGAATCCATATCCGGGAGCCTGCCATTCCGGCTGTAAGCTGACCTAAGGCAAATGTATGGGCCCATTTTTGAACCCTGAACAAGTGATTAAAAATGAAGACTAATGAGAAGATATTGTATTGGCTTCTCGGCCCCACAACTGCAGCGGTTAGAGCCAATCAAAGTTGGCCCTTTGTTGACGCTCTACCACGTCATAGGCTGTCCTGACTGCTTCTCAGTCACCTGCCCATTCTCCGAGCCTCCACACTTGTCATCTGGCTTCCTCATGCAGAATGCACATGAATCCATCCATAGACATATTCCTGTGCGCACTTAGAAACACCCATGCACACATATACACAAGGAAAAGTAAGTGGGGCCATGGCGTAGAGCCACCCTGGGGTCATGTCTACGTTTGCTGCTTTGAAAACCCACAAGTTTTCATCCTTTAGGACTCACAAGTGTTGCTATGGCACCGTCTCATCCGCCCTCTGTCTTGTGGCCCAGAAAATCATCATGGAAGCAAACTCATTGAAAAGTATTCGAAGTGTAATTTGGGTCAGAGGCAGGGAGGGACTAGACCTCTCTTTTTCCTGGCGGCTTCTGCAGCCAGCTGAAGAGAGTTAAGGAGATGGGGCAAGCCCTTCTAATTGTGTGCAAGGACTGAGTCTCAGAACCCCAAAGCTTGGGTGATGAAAAGCCTAAGACTACTGAACCCTTCTCCATCCAGTAGAGTTTGTTACTCCACCCTTCACATGTGCACCATGGGGTATGTAAAGCCCAGGTGTGGATCCGTGGTCAGCGGCAGCCGTACTCTGGAGGAAAATGGAACTAACCTGACGAGCAGCTGCCAGAGGGGGTATCTTCAAGTTCATGATATTTTGGACAAGTGAGCAACAGAGAAACTGAAAACAGCCACAACCAGATGTGAACTTAAACCACTCCACCGACCAGCTGCTGAGAACAAACCAAAGAAGAAGAGGGGTGCAAGGTGTAGTGGCGTACATGTTTCATGCCCGCCTTCGGGGAGCAGAGGCAGATAGATCTCTATGAGTTCCAGACCAGGTCTGTGAGTTGCAGACCAGCCAGAGTGGCATGGTGAGATTCTGTCTCAAAACTAAGCAAACAAACAAAAAACAAACAAGAAAGGAAGAAAGGAAGGAAGGAAGGAAGGAAAGAAGGAAAAGAAAGAGGGAGGGAGGGAGGGGAGAGAGAGAAAGAGAGAGAGAGAGAGAGAGAGAGAGAGAGAGAGAAGACAGAGGTGACTATCTTCAGCCTTTGCTGAGAACAAATAGTCCAAGAAAACACAGAAACTGACCGAAGCAGGGAAAATGCACTTTTATCTGCACAGCCAAGCTGGTGAAGACAGTCCATTTTATTTTGATTAAGACCAATTCTTCTGGGCTGGAGAGATGGCTCAGCGGTTGACAGCACTGACTGCTCTTCCATAGGACCTGGGTTCAATTCCCAGTGCTCACATGGCAGCTCACAACTGCCTGTAACTCCAAGATCTGACACCTTCACGCAGACATACATGCAGACAAAACACCAATACACATAACATAAAAATAAATAAAATAAATAAGTTATCTTTAAAAACAAAAAAAGAAGACCAGTCCTTCTCTCTCCCTTTCTCCTTCTCTTCCCTTCTTTTCATTCCTCCTTTTCCCCCTTCTTTAAACCTGGTAGTTGGCTGGCTATTTTGTATATGTGTATTTAAAAATTCTTCTTTTGTATGTGCACTCTTTTTTAATGTACTAATTTTATTTCTGTGCTTGAGTGCACACATGTCACAGCGCCCACGTGGAGGTCAGAGAACAGAATGTAGGAGTAAGTTCTTTCCTTCCACCATGTCAGCCCCGGAAATCAGACTCAGGTAAGCTTGGTGGCCGTTGCCTTTACCCATCAAACCACCTTGCTGGCCCTCATGGTCTACATGTCATTGGTGCGTTGTTTGGAGTTACTAGTTGGAAATCACAGCGACTCTACACACACGAAGAACTTTTATCCATGAAGGTCATCCTCGTCCACCATGTGTCCAGTTTGGGAAGGAACTACATGGAGCAGCAAGAAGACAGTGGACACCATGAGTGGACGCCATGACAGGATGTCATGATGTCCTGTTGTGACATAAGTCACAGCCCATTGCCCTCACATCCGAATGCATTCTTTGTTATTCACCTTCTGGGCTCCTCTTCTGTTCTTCCTGCTTCCGCCTTTCTCCTGCTGTATCCCTTTTTACTTCTTTTTCATTTCTCATTTTTCTTCTCTATTAATTATTTTCTCTTTTTATGGCACTTCCAACTTTGTTGACTTGTTTGCTCTCTTTAGCCACCACTCCTATTGTTTTGTTATTAGACTTGCATGTGTCTTGGTGGAGTTTTAGTGTTTATTCCTACGAACGGCTCACCGCCCTCTGTTACTGTCTACTGCTGCTCCTGCGTTGCTCATGGAGCTGCCAATCAAGCGTGACTGTCAAGTGCATTCTGCAGCTCTTCTGCTGCCGGGCTCATTCCCAGGCCCGGTAAGAGTCGGGGCATGCTGTTGTACACACAGTCCAATCCCACTCAAACTGTAGCAAACGCTTTCACTCAAAAAGGATAAAAAAGGGGTGAGGAATGGAATAAAGACCTGAAGCCAACAGCAGGTGGCAATTGAGCACCGTAAGGAGATCATGAAGGTCCATGCCTGGCCATCCATCCCTACAGAGAGGGACAGCAACACCATGAACACTGTCCCTACAATGGACAACAGCCTAACTCACCCCCACACCCTCTGTCCACCGTTGACAGGTCTGGAGGAGTAGCTAAGGGAGTGCACCCTGTATACTTTGCTGTCATTGGCTATTATATTTGTCTACCCAATCTTCTGGAAGTACCACACTTTTCTGAAACCTAAAGCAAGGCAGGGTCCCTGGTTCTGATACATGTCACACCATATCTAGACATACCAATTACATCAAAGAAGTAATAGGAAAAGTATACTATAAAATATATGACATACTATATGTACTATATACAATAAAAATATTAAAGTAGAGGAGAGATGCATTGCAAGAGATAAACAAATATGAAGACACGGGTAGAAAAGTATGATAAAGCCAAGCAATATGACTGTCTTAGTCCGTGCTCTATTGCTGTGAAGAGACACCATGACCATGGCAACTCTTATAAAGGAAAGCATTTAATTGGGGTTTACTTAAAGATTCAGAGGTTTAGTCTATTATCATCGTAGTGGGGAGCATGGCAGCCTGCAAGGAGACATGGTGCTGGAGAAGTAGCTGAGAGTTCTACATTCAGAATTGGGCCTGACCTGGGCTTTGGAAACCTCAAAGCCCACCCCCCTACCCCCCACTCTCACTCTCCCACCCCACCCCCGCACGACACACTTCCTCCAACAAGGTCACACATAATCCTGCTCCAGTACTGCTGCCCCATGATGGCTAAATTCAATTATACGAGCCTAGGGGACCATTCTTATTCAAACCATCACAATGACTCCACTGGAAGTTCATAATTTCCTTGTGACAAACTCCAGTGATACTGAAGTATTTGAGAAAGAATTCAAAAGAATGATTTTTAAAAGGTCTATATATTCCTACAGAATACAGAAAAGCAAAAGATTCTGAATAAATTAAGGAGGATTGAGACAGGATACAAATGAAAAACTCAATAAAATACACAAAATGTTAAAAAAAAAAACCACACAAAAGGTTTTACAAAACCAGAAATCTTTAGGATACAAAGTCCAGAGAATCAAGTAGCTCCGATGATGTCATACCAACAGACAAATTAGATGGAACACAGAACTTGAGGGCTTAGAGCCAAGATTGATAGATTGGAACATTCAGGCAGTAGTAAAGAAAAAATAGATGATCAAAAGATGCAAAACATCTGCAACCCAATTAAATCAAATCCGCGTATTTAGGTGTAGAAGAAGGTCTTGGAATGACATGTTTCAAGGCCTGAAAGAAAATATCGACAATCCTGGGTTTTTCTATTGAGTAAAGTTATTGAAGAATAAAGAAAACTTACAAGGAATTCATGATTATGAAGTCAGAACTGCAAATGATATTTATAAGACTGCTACATAAAATATGAAGATAAACACACAAAAAAAACCAGAAAAGAATAAATTCCAGTAAAAGAGTGTATAAGAAACGGGAGGAAACCCACAGAGACAGTTGACTGGAGCTTGTGGGAGCTCAAGGACTCTAGACTGACATCTGGGGATCCTGCATGGGACTGAACCAGGCCCTCTGCATGTGGGCGACAGCTTTGTAGCCTGGTCTGTTTGTGGAACCCCTGGCAGTGGGACCAGGATCTATCCCTAGTACACGAGCAGGCTTTTTGAAGCCCATTCCATATGGTGGGCTGCCTTGCTCAGCCTGGATCCATGTGGGGAGGGAGAGGGTTGATCCTGCCTCAACGGAATGTGCCAGGCTTTATTGACCCCCCATGGGAGGTCTCACCCTTTCTGAGGAGTGAATGGGGTGTGTTGGGGGAAGGTGGAGAGAGGGGGAGGAGAGGGAGAGGAAACTTTGGTTGGTATGTAAAATGGATTAAAGAAATAAAATATGTCATTGTTTTTTACCGCTGAGTAAAACTCTAATGTGTATATGTTCCACACCTTTTTTAACCATTCTTCTATTGAGGGGCACCTAGGCTGCTTCCAGGTTCTGGCTATTACAAATAGTGCTGCTATGAACATAGTTGAACAAATGCTTTTGTAGTATGTTAGGGAATCTCTAGGGTATATTCCCAAGAGAATATACCCTATTCTATGGAATTGCATCTTGAATTTTGCATGCAAATGGATGGAAATAGAAAACGCTTTACTGAGTGAGGTAAGCCAGACCCAAAAAGAGGAACACGGTATATATTCACTCATAAGTGGATTCTAACCATAGTTAAAGGTCTTTGAGCCTATTATTCGAGATCCTAGAGAAGCTAAATAAGAAGATGAACCTGATGAAGATTATTTAGCTTTCTGCCAGGAGGTAGGAAATAGACAAGAGTCCCAGGTAACCTCGGGTGCATGGGGGGGTGGGGGGGTTGGGAGGGTTGTTGGAAGGGGAGACGGTTAGAGAGAAGGGAGTAGGGGAGGAATGGGGAAAGCTCGGTGGACCGGGATGGGGGGGAGGGAGGAAGGATGAATATGGGATCAGGGAAATATATATTTCAACTAAGGGAGTCATATTAGGGTTTACAGGAGATTTGATTATGTATGGGATCCCAGGTCCAAGGAGAGATCCCCAGACTGTTCTCTGGACAGAGGAGAGGGTGCCTGAACCAGCCTTGGCCCATAACCATACTGATGAATACTTTGCTTATCACCATAGATCCTTCATCTGGCGATGGATGGCTATACAGACGGAGACCCACATTGGAGCACTGGACTGAGCCCCCCAAGGTCCAAATGAGGAGCAGAAGGCCGAAGAAAATGAAAAAGGAAGTAAGGACTGCGAGGATGCTATCACCCACTGATACAAGGGGACGGATCTAATGAGAGCTTACCAAGGCCATTTGGACTGGGACTGAACGAGGACGTGATCCAACCAGATTCTCTGAATGTGGCCAGATTCTCTGAATGTGGCTGGACAGGAGTCTTTCTGAAAAGCCATTGACAATGACACTGGGACTTGTTTCCTCTGCATATACTGGATTTTTGGGATCCAGTCTGTTTGGATACTCACCTTCCTGGACCTGGAGAGAGTGGGGAGGAACTTGAACTTCCCACAGGGCAGGAAACCCTGACTGCCCTTAGGGACAAAGAGGGAGGAGGAGAGGGAGTGGGGGGAGTGGGAGGGTGTTGGGAGGAGGGGCAGAAATGGAAACTTTTATAATTTAATAAAATTACTTTCAAAAAAAAGAAATAAAATATGTATAAAAAATGAGAAACGGGAAAAATTAGAAAGGCAACAAAATGTCAGGAATCAGTATACATCTTTACCATATAATCAGGAAAGTAAATGACTGTAATGTGCTAATTAAACGATGTTGGCTGGCTAACTGGGCAAAAATAAGACCCTACTGCTTGTTACCTGCGAGCAACACACTTCAAAGGTCTCTATACATTTATACAGAGAGATTGAGAGTGATTCTAAGTAGAGTCTGGAAGCAAGCATGAGTAACTGTAGTCGTACCCAACAAAGCAGGCACTGTTCCAAAATCAGAAGGAAAAAGGAGGGAAAATCCAGAAGCTATGGTGATTGTAAGTGTGTGTGTCCTGAATGTCGATGCGGCAGATGTCATAAAGCAATTGGTAGTGGACCTAAGCTGACTGATGACTGGCCCCCAGTACTCAATACAAATGGTGATTCCAGTCCGCACTTTCAAAATCCAGGTAAAGAAATCAATGAAGAAACTTCAGAATTTAAATTAAAGTAACTTAACTACAAACCAAATGGACTTAACAGATATATACAGAATGGTCTGCCCAGCAATAGCAAAATAGAACACTTTTTCAGCACATCGTGTAGATCACTCCAAGTCAGGTGATATTTTTAGGGCATACAGAAAGTCTTAATGAACAAAAATATTGAAATGACTTCTTGCAACTACCAGACCATAGTGGAATAAAACCCAAAATTACCGACAAGATAAACAGCAAGAGTAATATGAATACATAGAGACTGAACATCTAAAGGTCTTAGAAAAAAAACAAAATTAGTAGAAGAAAAGAAATATTAAAGATTAAGGAAGAGAGCTGGGCGGTGGTGGTGCATGCCTTTAATCCTAGCACTCGGGAGGCAGAGGCAGGCGAATATCTGTGAGCTTGAAGCCAGCCTGGTCTACAAGAACTAGTTTCAGAATAGGCTCCAAAGCTATAGAGAAACTCTGTCTCAAAAAAAGAAAAAAAAATTAAGGAAGAGGTTAATGAAGTAGAGACTAAATGAATAGCATAAAAGATCAAGATCTATTAAACAAAGAGTGGATTCTTTGAAAAAGTTAATAAGATTGAGAAGCCCTTAGACAAACTAGAAGAAAAGGATGGAACCAGAGTTCATAGAATCAGAGATGGGAAATGATCTATTCCAACAGGGACTACTGAAGTTCAGAGGATTATAAGTAACTATTTTGAAAATATATGCTCCAGTAAATGGAATAATTTAGCAGTGAAAAATTTCTAGTCACATATGACTTAATCAAAATTGAGCCAAGAGGATCTAAGAAATTTAAATACATAATGAGCAATGGAAATGAAACAGTAATAGTTTCCCAACAAGGAAAAGGTGAAGGAAAAGGACTCACTGATGGAATTCATAAGATGTTTAGGAAGAACTAAGATCAATGTTCCTCAGATTATTCCATAAACTGCAAAGGGGAGAACACGTCCATACTCATCCTGTGAGGCCAGTGTTACCCTGTTACCCAAAGCAGAGAAGAACACAAACAAATTATACATACGTCCTTGATAAACATAGATGCAAAAGCCCTCACCAAAACACTTGCAAATAAAATTCATTAACACATTAAAAAGATAATTCTCACAAATCAAGTGCAATTATTCTTTCTCCCAGGCATCCTTGCTATTTGTTGGCTTTTGTTTCCTTGATGATGATAACGGTACTGACAGGGGTGAAATGGAATATCTTAAAATAATTTGTATTCTTAGTTGCCATGTGGCTAAAAGTGTTCATTATTTTTCTTATGCTTATTGAGCACTTACATGTCTTACTTTGAAAAGCATTCAGTTCATTCACCCATATTTTGGCTGGTTTATTTTGGGGTTTTTTTGGTGATTTTTTTTTCTTTTTAGCTTTTTATAACCTGGATATTATCTCTGTCAGGTGAATAATTAGCGCGGATTTTCTTCTCTCAACTGTCTCTTAGCTCTGTTTTTTTTTTATTATGCAGAAGCCTTTGATTTGATACAATTCCATTTGTCATTTCGTTCTCTTAGTTCTTGAGCTTTTGAAGGACTATTCAGAAAGTTCTCTGTCTTGAAGTGTTTTTACTGTGCTTTTCTGTATAGTTTGAGGTTTCAGGAAGCCTAACTACTATACAAATCAATATGGAGGATTTAAAAAAAAAACTAGAAATAAATTACCATAGGATCCTGTCATTCCCACCTCTGAGAGATCCTTGCACAACCTAGTATACTGAGACACTGTCCACTTTAGATAAGTTGTAGACTCAGCCTGAGTGTTAGCTAATTGGTGAATGGGTTAAGGAAGTGTGGTATTTAGCCATCAAGAAGAATGAAACTATGCCATTTGCAAAGAAATAGATGGACCTGGGAATGATTTTGTTAAGTGAAATAAATCAGACTCAGAAAGACAACTCCTGAATGTTTCCTCTTACATATAAGAGAGTAGAAGGGGCACTATCATGAAAAATGAAATGATTTTGAATAGTTACTAAACACTAATAAAAATTTAAATGCCAAAGCTGGCTTATGCTAATTGCAAATAAGAACACAGACGGGTTGAGAGATATGAAACTCACTTTCACAGGCGCGGGGAGAACAGGGAATCTGGGTTGTGTCTCAGTAAACACCGTATAAATGTGACACAGGAGAATCCCAAGCATTCCCCGAAGCATCGGCCTGGGAAATTCATTCTTGTTCTCACTCATTCTTCACGTTGGAGTGTTGATTTTTTTTCACCCCAGGTGAAGTACCATTTTTGACAGTAATGGACAAGATACAATAACAGTCAGAAATTTGGGGGGGAGTGGAGGAAGATTAGCCACAAGGCTTGAAATTACAATAATTTAGAACTGAAATTAGCAAGCTTTATAACAGGTGTGGGCAGTGAGGATGAATGAGATTTATAATTACTGTCACAAGGGCAGTGGTGTTAAGGAGTACAGAAGACACTTGGGTAGAAAAGATCATCATTTCCACTGTAAATTTAAGTAAAGCTTCAAGGGGCCACATAGAACGGAAACCTGGACCACAGGCAGAAAGGAGTGAGTGAACTCTGTGGGAAATACAGGACAGAAGTGTAAGAGATTTGGGAGTCATTTCCAGAGATGTGAGGTGTTGTGAGGTGTATGGGAGGTCCTTCTGTATATGTGTTGCTTTTATTAGTTAATGAATAGAGAAGCTGCCTTGGTCTGTCATAGGGCAGAGTAGGCGGGGAAACTAAACTGAATGCTGGGAGAAAGAAGGCAGGGTCAGTGAGAAGCCATGGAACCACCAGAGGGAAAAGACTCAAGCCACCAGCCGGAACCTTGCTGGTACGCCATAGTCAGGTGGTGATACACAGATTCATAGAAATGTGTTAATCAAAGGTATAAGAGCTAGCTAGCAATACGCTTAAGTGATTGGCCAAGCAGTGGTAGTTTCTGTGTGATTATCTTCAGGAGTCTGTGCAGCCAGGAAATGAACAAGTGGACTCCAACAACAGTGAGGAACTGGGGCATGATGGTGGTAGGGAGGTATGTGCACCTAGTATAGCTGAAGAATGGAATGTGGACAGAGAAAAGAGGAGCAACCAGGATCAGTTAGGGGAAAATATGTATTTATAGGTCCATCAAGAATGAGTGTAAATAAGGGGGTGCACTACCACAATAAGTGCATTAAAAAAATGTGTATCCAATCTTAAAAATTGTAGTAAGAAATTGGTTCTGACTGAGGAGGTCTTGGGAGGAGCTCACTGAGATACAATGTTTAAGCCAAGTCATGGGACCAGAGCTCCTCTTGGGGAGTCTTGAGCGGTTTTTCCATTTAGAGGAAACACCATGAGGAAAAACACACAGACATGAGAAAGGAACACCTATGGGATGAGTTGGACATACAGAGCAAAGGTTTGTGGATTCAAGTGACCTCAGAGTCTCACGTGTTAGGCAAGTGCGGAGAGCACAGCCTATGGGCAGCAAGGCTCTCACAGTTATGACGTCCACACAAGATTGGTCTTTCGAATATGCTTGATTTATCCACACATACATTCCTTATATCATGCTAATATAAAAGTTAAGCAGGTGTCTCACCAAGCAGAGAACAGTTGCTTGGGCAGAAATGCAACTAGAGGGTTCAGCAGGGGAATCATCTCCAGTGAGGATGCTTCAGAAACTTCAGGCTCGACCCTTGTCCTCTGTGAAGTCCTTCAACTGTGGCAGGTGAGGAGGACGACATTGATGGAGGTCCAGGAAGTCCTGAGAACCCAGGCCAGCACCTGGTGCTGCCAAGCAGCACGTGTGAGCCTGGCAACAAATGCTTGGAATACAACCATCACTGAGACCAGAGAGACACAGAGTCACAAGTCATCTTGCAGATGGATATCCACACAGAGACTAGAGAAGCCATGTCTTGGGAGCCCAGCAATCTTAGAAACCATTCCCAAAGTTCAGTTTATACCATTTCACTGGGCTAAGATACCTTTGGGGCTGGTTCACCAGCAGACCAATACCACCTTGGAGTTTGTTCACCAGCAGACCAATACCACCTTGGAGTTGGTTCACCAGCAGACCAATACCACCTTGGGGCTGGTTCACCAGCAGACCAATACTACCTTGGGACTAGTTCATTAGCACATCAAAGCCTAACCCTGACCTGCCTATTGGCAAGCTCAGGTATTTATTATTTCAAGTCACATAAAATGGCTTTTTGCTTTACAAAAAAATGGTTTCAGCTTGATGGGGAAGCTCTGTCAATCAATCACATCTAGTTAAGGCATGGCTACCTGGAACCCAGGAAGAAAAATTGGGAGGACCCAGGTATGTGTTCTCTCTGACTCTCTGTCTCTCTGCACGGCTCCTGCTGGACAGATAGAAAGTCAGACCTCCCACTCCTGCAGCATGAGTTTTTCCTTATAGCCATTAAAATATAATTGTTATTCTTGAGCCAGCCTGGTTATTTATCCTACCAACCTAATTCGTAACATCAGCTATGTTCCTAATAGTAGCTTATCCGACTGCGTGTCTCCCTCACCCCACTGGTCATTTTTGCAGAAAGGTTGGCATCTTTTTCCCATTGGTAACTTTTTTCATGCTTTCAAGGTATTCTTATTTCCCTGTGAACTTTCATTGTTGCTGTTATTACAGGTCTGAGTGGTCCTGGTACTGCACTTAAATGTTATGGAGTGAAAGACGTTTATCTGAGAATGTTTTGGCAGATGAAATTTCATGGGTAATGTTTCTTCCAGTAATCTTTTGATGTGACCAAAGCTGTAGGACGTAAAAGCAAACTGTTTCTTGTTGACAGAGGTTTATGTCCCACCCAGTCCTGTAGTCCCAAAGAAACACACAGAGGTCTTCATTAATTATAAACTGGTTAGCCTATTAGCTCAGGCTTCTTATTAACTCTTATACTTTACATTAACCCATAATTCTTGTCTGTATTAGCCACATGGTTTGGTACCTTTTATCAGCAAGGTGTTCTCATCTTGCTTCCTCTGTGTCTGGGTGCCGATTTCAGACTAAGCCTTTCCTCTTCCCAGAATTCTCCTGTTCTGTTCTTTCTGCCTATACTTCATGCCTGGCTACTGGCCAATCAGCATTTTATTAATCAAGTAAAACTGACAAACCTTTACAGGGTACAAGACCATTGTCCAATGGCAGTTTCTTTTAGTTCCAGATTTTTTCTTCCTTAAGGTATTTGACTGTTTTTGTGTTTAAAAGAAAATAACACACACAAACAAGCAAACAAATAGGTCTTGCTGCTTGGCTCTGTTCTGCTCTTGTAAAAGTCTCTGCTACAATTTCCAGAACCCACATTGGGCAGTTGACAATCATCAGTAACACCAGCTCCAGGGTATCTTATGCTCTCTTTTGGCCACTGTGGTACCTGCATTCATGTACGTACACACACACACACACACACACACACACACACACACATACACACACACACACACACACTCACAGACATGGTGATAATTAAAATTCAAATCTAAAAATGAATCCACCCAGATCTTGTTATAAATCATTTCTTTTATTTAAGTTTTATTAGCATTTTGTTCGCTTCATGGCTCATTTCTCTCTGCCCATTCCCACATGAACTATGGTGTCAGTGGTTCTACCAAGATGAATCCACATGGTTTATCACATGTCATCAGGTAACCATCACTGTATCTCTTTGCCTGCTTGGATTGGAAAAATTGTTCAAACCAAGGAAATGTGCAAGACCTGAGATACTAAAGCCTATTGGTTCCAACAACAAGTGTGGTGCTACAAACAAAATCCATGTCACCTGTCATAGGTCCAGTCTGAATCAAAGAGTCATCAGATAAAATATTGAAGAAAATCATCCTTGTACAGTGTTCAACAAGTCAAACAACTTCATTCTCTTTGGTCAATTCAGAATACTTGAAATGAAAGAGGTGTAAACAGACATTTTCTGTCCAGACTGCCCAGTCCCAAATAACCAACTCGGTGGCTGAATATGAATTACAAATGCTCAGTCAGTAGTTCAGGCTTGTTACTAACTAGCTCTTACACATAAGTTAACCCATATTTCTATTTATGCTATGCATGTGACTTGTGGCTTGTTACCTCATTCTTTACACATCCTGCTTGCTTGGTGGCTGGCTGGCATCTCCCTTGTCTCTGTTCTCCTTCTTCCCACCATTCTCTGTGTGACTTTCCCACCTAACTTCCTGCCCAGCTACTGGCCTGTCAGCTTTTTATTAACCAATAAGAATAATACATTTTCATAGTGGAGGAAAGGATTGTTCCACAGCAAGGAGGTGTCACGAGTATTTTGGAAAAGGTTATTAATGTTGTCTGGGAAAATAAAGGAAAAAGATGTAACAGAAGCTCTGATGAGCTGTGTCACAGACTCTAGTGACACTGTAGTGAAGGGGAGGTGTTCTGAGGATGTAATCACAGTGAACTTGCAAACATGGTCACCAGCCTCTAGAGCTCCTGAGTGGGGGGATTTTTGTAGGGGCTGGGGGATAAATAAAAGTGACCATTCAATTAATCCTAAGAACATAATTCAGTGAAAGTCAGTAGAATTACAGTGCTGTAATTCTGCTTCTAGGTGGCTTTTACAGTTCCACACTGTAACTCTGTACCCAGGAAACACTAAACTTCCCATTACTCCCTTCCCTGGGTTAGATTTAGTCATTCTCAGAAAAATTAATGTTAAAATATAATTATTAAGCAACTATACTGAGAGGTGGCAGTACTTCTAAGAGGTGATTATGTCTTTTATGAATGATTGATGCTTTTCTCATTAGCAGTTTTTGATCTGATGGGACTGAATTGGCTCTCTCAAGAATAGGATGACACAAAGCAAGGTCCCTTGTCATCCCTCCCTTCCTCTCTCTGGTATATGGGTCTCTTCTTTGCACACACTTACTTCCACATCTCTGTCTTGTTGTAATTTAGCAAGAGGTCACCATCAGAAACTGAACATAATTTGGCATTGTGTCCTTGGACTTCCAGAAGTGTGAGTTAGATAAACTTCTTATCTTTATAAGTTGTGGAGTGTTGTTTAACTATGTAAATATGTGTCACATTCGTTTAACTACATAAAGATGTGTTACATTTGTTTAACTGGGTAAAGATGTGTGGCAGCTGTTTAATTATGTAAAGTGTGTTGCTGTTTTACCTTGCCTGCCTAAGGCACCTGATTGGTCTAATAAAAACTTGAACAGTCAATATCAAGAAAGGAAGTATAGGCAGAACTTCAAGGCAGGAAGAGTAAGTAGAAGGAGGAATTTAGGATCTGAGGAGATAGAAAGGGGAACAAGAAGATGTCAGGGACCAGCCAGACATGGAGGAAGCAGGAAAGTAGAACATTCAGAATAAAATAAAGGTAAAAAACCCAGAGGCAAAATGTAGATAAATAGAAACAGGTTAAATTAAGTTAAATGAGCTAGTGGCACAAGCCTAAACTAAAGCCAAGCATAGAAAATTAATAATAAGTCTTAGTGTCTTTATTTGGGAAGTTGGTTGGCAGTCCAAAGAAAATGCCAACTACATCTGTAAACTTCCCCTACTTCATTATTTTGTTACAGTAGCAGAAAATGGACTAGACATACTCTCTTTCCCAAGCACTGGTAATCTCCATCGTACTTTTGATTTCTACAGCTTGAACTGTTTTTATTTTAGTTACATCATATAACTGGAATCATAAAGTATTTTCTTTCTGTTTGTGGTTTATTTCACTTAGCAAAATGTCCCTACTAGCTCATCTACTGTATGGGATACATCACCATTTCTTTCAAAGGCAGAATGATATTCCATTGTATGGTTATTCACTCATCTGCTGATGTATGTTTGGACTATGCCTACTTTCTGAGCACTGTGAACAATGAAAAATAGGCATCTGTTTTAATGTTTGCTTCTGTATTTTTTGAGGTTAGAGACTGCAATTTCTTCATCATATGGTAATTTGATATATAAGATTTTGAAAAACTGTCAAACTGTTACCCATTCCAGCAAAACCATTTTGCACGTCTACCAACAGTGTCCAAAGTTTCCGTTATCTTCACAACCTTATCAACATCTGTTATTTCCTGTTGTGTGGATAGATAGACATTAATACATCTGATAACCACTCTAATGCAGAGGAAATGACACCTCTCTGTGGCTGTCATTTGCATCACCCCAACGGCAAGTGACATTCAGTATCTTATGTGCTTAGTGATACCTCCTTAAAATGTCTGCTTAGTCCTTGGCCTTTTTTGTTGTAATTGTTCGTTGGCTTGCTTGTTTCTTTTGAGACTCTTGCTTTATGTCCCAGGTTGGCTTCACATTCACAATACTCCTGCCTCAGCTTCTGGAGTACTAGGATCACAGATATGCCATACCAAGCCCATTCCTTTGCCTAGTTCTTAATTGAACTATTTGTCTTTGAGAAAATGTATTAGAGCCTTTGTTTTTAAGACAAGAGACAGTGTCTTGCTTTGTAGCTCAAGGCTGGCCTCAAACTCATGGTCCTCCTGCCTCAGTCTTCGCAGTGTTGGAACTAAAAGCATGGAGTAACTTACCCACATGTTAAAAAGCTGTGACCTTGAATGTTTCATCATCCCATTTTCTAAAAACAATAACCAGAATCACTGTTAATTCTCACTTATTTCCAAGTGAAAATTTCACCTTAAAGTAAGCTGAATTTTTTATATTAATTTTAGTCTAAGTATTCTGAATATTAGTAATTTTGTGGTTATGTTGATTCCTATATTTTGCAGGATTTGTTTTAGTTGCAATTAACAATATCCTTATCTTGTGACTAAGATCAATTTTAATGTATGTTTTGTCAATTAAAAAATATATTTGGTTCTGCTATCATGTAATTTATTTCACTGTGTCTTATAAACTTAGGTAAATTATTTCCTAGAAATAAAATTATTTCGAGATTTTTAAAGAGGTATTTCATTTTTATCTATCAACTTGAGTGGTTTTAATTTTTTGAGCTAATAATCAGATGCCGGAATGGATGTAAGCTGGTTTTTCAGAAACTCGTACAGGTTTCTAACTTGAATAACTTCAGGAAACATTGAAGAACTGTGACTGTTTTGATTTTAACTTGAAAGGAAGATGACTTTTGGAGGGTTAGATCTTTATCTGTGGATGCCTGTTATGTAAGTTTGCATAATGCAGGCTGAAGACCTTGAAGGTCTTTCCAGCTACTTAAAGCTAGTAGATTGGTTTCCTTGCTTCAAGTTTCCACTTAGAAACCGCTGTCTCTACAGCTGTACCCAGAGAGATTTTAAACCATACATGTAAGTCATATGTGAATGCCAGTTTGCTGAAAAACAAAATACTATAAATATCCCAGTGGCTTTCCATCATAGCGAAGAATAAAATCTAAATCCCTTCAGCAGGTCCAGAAGGGCCTTCAGTAGGTGGATCTTGTCTCCTTTCCCTGGTTCTGGACCACTAGCCTCTCCCTACATTGGAGTTACTTATACACTAGAACTGTATTGGTTCTCATTCAAGAAAGTTCTCTTCCCACCCTAAGTCCTTATCTAACTCACTTCCTCACTTCAATGAAGTCTGTGATAGCATATCACCACTTCAAGGAAGGCTTCTTTGACCTTTGGGCCCCACTTTCTGATACACTTTCTTTTAGTCCTGGAACCAGCTCTGTTTTGGATGAATGTCTTCAAAGGCCCAAGTTTTGAAGGCTCTTGTCTGCAGCCCTTGGTGCTATTGAGAGGTGGCAGATAAAAGGAGGTCATGAGGAAGTGTGTCCTTAGGAGGTGTGTCTTTGTCCTTTCTCTTTTAGTTTCTACCAAATGGGGAGAACAGCCCCATACTCTTTGTACCCCCTTGGGTACAAAGGGCCCAGACAACTGCTGTGGAATATTGTTCTTGTACACTGTAAAGATTTGTCACTTGTATTAGTTTAATAAAACACTGATTGGTCAATAGCCAGGCAGAACGTATAGGTGGGATAAACAGACTAGGAAAACTCTAGGAAGAGGATAGGCAGAGAGTTAGTTACCAGCCATACAGACACAGAGGAAGCAACATGAGAAGGAGAAAAGATACCTAAAGATAGCTAAACATAGACAAGAATTATGGGTTGATTTAAGTTGTAAGATCTAGCTAATGAAAAGCTTGAGTTAATAGGCCAAACAGTTTAGAATTAATATAAGCCTCTGTGTGTTTATTTGGGACTGAATGGCTGTGGGACCAGTTGGAACAGAAACTTCCTTCTACAAATATCTCCCAAACATTTGGCAAGAAGTTCCAAGAAAGCCTAAGAAAACTTTAAAAAAAAAATAAAAGAATTCTAGACAAACAAGAACAGAGTCAAGCACAGCTTCTTGGTAGGCGTCTTTTCTCTGGTAGGCTCTGTTTGCTGGTGGTGAGCGGAGCTGCAGCTCCTTTAAGAGAGGCTTCCTGACTCAGTGTTAGCAGCAAAAACCTCGCAGCTCTTTCAAGAGGCCCTACCACCAAACACTTCAATGGTGTTTATGAGCAACTGGCATCAGGCTTCTTGGTGGTAGCATGGACCTAGAAACTCCATTGAGTTGTAATAAATATGAGTCCCACCAGTATCTCCATCATGAAGTTAGACTCTCAAAAAGCTAAGGAATGGGGTGGAGCCAGCTGCCAAAGCAGCAGCTTTAATCCTATTCATATCACTTAACAGATAAAAGACTCACGTGGTCAGACAGATATAGAAATATACAGTAAAGACAGATTCAGACAAAAAGAAAAACAAAAACAAAAAACCCCCTCTGAACCATTTACAGTGTATTTAAAAATATACATAGGCTTGGGAGAGAAAAGAAAAAGGAAAAAGAAAGTTCTAGGAAGAAAGAAAGAAAGAAAGAAAGAAAGAAAGAAAGAAAGAAAGAAAGAAAGAAAGAAAGAAAGGAAGGAAGAACCAAAGAAAGAAAGAAAGAAAAAGAGTAGTCAGGTATGGTGGCACACACCTTTAATCCCAGCACTTGGGAGGCAGAGGTAAGTGGATCTCTGTGAGTTCGAGGCCAGCCTGGTCTACAGAGTAAGCTCCAGGATAGCTGAAGATACACAGAAAAATCCTGTCTCAATAAAATAAAATAAAATAAAAATAAAAGAAACAGAATTTTTTTTAAAAAAATCATGTGAAGATGAAAAATACACAGAGATTCTGTATACTGTATACTATTGTGTTCCCTTTAAATTGTTTGACTGTTGAGGAAGCAGCAACAGCTGCTAAAAGACATTTGATCATAAATGCTGTTGGATTAATTCAACCTATATATTTTGAAAATAGCTTGACTTCAAAATTTAAGTCAAAAGAATATTACTTTGGAAAAGGGGTTTTGCTTTTGTTTCCATAGGAAATGAGAGGCTATGGATTTATTCCTGGTTAATAAAAATAAGTTTGATTAAGGAAGACTCCCTGAAAAATCTCCAATGGGAAGAGATGGCCCAGATGATCCAACATTTCAGAGCACCTCTGTTTCAGTTTCCTCTGAGTTCTATATCAAGAACAGCTTCAAGACTGCTGGTTGAGATGACCCAGACTCACAGAATACTCCCATCAGGAGTTTACCATGACCCTAAATTTTCTTTGGGTCCCTATAAGATTATCAGCACCCCTATTGGTAGAAAGTTGCCTAGAAAACTATGCCCATATTTCCCCAAAATGGATTATGGATGTTTGTCTTTGTTTAGAGTATTGGTTACAAGTTGTTATGGATAATGGTCAGGGAAAAAGCTAAACAAAGGAGATTAGATTCAGAGTTCTTGTTTTGAAAAGAGAAAAAGGGGAAATGCTGTTGGGATAATGCTCTTACTGTAAAGATTTGTCACTTGTATTAATTTAACAAAATGCTGATTGGCCAGTAGCAAGGCAAAAAGTATAGGTGGGGCAACCAACCTAGAAGAATTCTGGGAAGAGGAAAGACAGAGAATCAGTCACCAGCCAGATGTAGAGGAGACAAGATAAGAATGCCTCACTGAGGGGCTGGAGAGATGGCTCAGAGGTTAAGAGTATTGCCTGCTCTTCCAAAGGTCCCGAGTTCAATTCCCAGCAACCACATGGTGGCTCACAACCATCTGTAATGGGGTTGGGTGCCCTCTTCTGACCTGCAGGCATACACACAGACAGAATATTATATACATAATAAATAAATAATAATAAAAAAGAATGCCTTACTGAGAAAAGGTACCAAGAAATGTGGCTAAACATAGACAAGAATTATGGGTTAATTTAAGCTGTAAGAGTTGGTTAATAATAAGCCTGAACTAATAGGCCAAACAGTTTATAATTAATATAGGTTGGTGTGGGAAGTCCTTCTGTATATGTGTTGCTTTTATTGGTTAATAAAGAAGATGCTTTTGGCCAATGGCTTAACAGAGTATAGCCAGACTGGAAGAGATATATATAGAGAGAGAGTACGCAGAGTCAGGGAGAAGACATGGAGCTGCCCATAGGAGACAGACACCTCCACCACAGCCACATGGCGATACACAGATTAATAGAAGAGGGTTAATTTACAATATAAGAGTTATAAATACACTTAAGTTATTGGCCTAGCAGTGTTTTAAATATTGTAGTTCCTGTGTGGTTATTTCAGGGCAGGACAGCTGGGAATGAATGAGCAGCCTCCATCAACAATAAGTGTCTATGTGTTCATTTGGAACTGAATGACTGGGGGACCAGGCAGGACAGAAACTTCCATCTACAAACAACCATGGAATGAAAACACCAAACCAGTAAGCCAAAATAAATCTGTACTGTTTTATTATTCTCCTTGTAAGCTGTTTTGTCATAGGTATGTGTTGGTGACAGAAAGGCAACTAATACATTTCCTATTACCAATCTATGTTAAGTTATGCTGTTACACATTTACTGACTTATACATGCCTTAATATGTGACTTCATCTGGACAGAGACCACTCTTGGGCTTAGTTTAGATGCCTTGTAGAAAGTCCAATATTTTGTGGTTATTTGTATCTTGTGGTAAATATCCAGTGAATAAATAAATTCATAGAAAATCTGGGTATTTAAAAGGTATTTTATTTCCTTCTCCCTCTTTCTGTTAAAATGTGCAGTAATTTTTTTTTAAATCTGTGTTTGGTTCCTTTCATGTTTCTGGCAGGAACAATTTAAGGGGGAAAGGCTGTGTGATGGCTGATCTTGGATGTCAACCTGACACACCTAGGAAGAGGAACCCTCAGTTGAGGAATTGTCTCCATCAGATTGGCCAGTGTGTATGTCTGTGGGATATTTTCTTGATTTCTAATTGGTGGAGGAGGGTTCCGCCTGGGCTGGGCAGTGCCATTCCTAGACAGGAGGTCCTGGGCTATATAAGAAAGATAGCTAATCATGAGCCTTGGATGCCACTTCCATTGTTTCTGCCCAAGGCCTTAAGTTCTTGCATTGGCTTTCCTTGACTGAACTAAAATCTCTAAGTCAAATAAATTCTTTCTTCCTCAACTTCCTTTTGGTCATGCTATTTTATGACAGCAACAGAAAAGCAAGCTATAGCCTGTTTGCTTTAGCTCACACTTTCTAATTATTTCAGTTTTTCATGGCAGGGAAGGCATAGCAGAGTCTCCTAGTGCATTAGCAGTGGATCTCTTGTCAGAGGCCACTCATAGTACATATGGCATACCAAGAACTTCGGAGTGAGGTAGGACGTATGGCCAGGAATAATCATTAAAGAGTTGCCCCTAGTAACCTATTTCTTCCAGGTATAACCTATTCCTAAAGGTTCTAGAACATCCCAAAATATCACCACCAGCTGAGGAGTAAGCATTTACAACCTGAGCCTGTGGGTTACATTTCAAATTCAACCCATAGCATCCTTCTGCCCGTGGACACCAATGGCTCGTGGTCATTAAAGAATGCAAAATACATACATTCTAACTTAAATAACACATGAAATAAAAACAAAAATAACTAATTTCAACAATATTCAAAAGTTCAAAGTCTCTTCTGAGGCTCAAGGCAAACTCTTGGTGTTTGTAAAAATCCAAAGGAAAGCTATGCATTTCCAAGATGTAGTGGCACAGAGTGAACGTTCTGGTTCTGAGAGGGCGGTACGGGAAAGACTATTAGGCATGGAGTGAATCAAAGCAAGCTCAGAAACCAGTGGGGCAAACTATAAATCATATAGCTCCACGGGCTGTTCAATAGCATGATATGATAACCAATGGGTGTGGACATCACAGTCCCATGACCCTGATGTTTGGAGATCACCTGGCTTCTCTCCTGGGCTGGTTCTACTTCACTGTGGACTTCCTCACTGGAGAGTCCAGTCCTCACATCTCCAACATCCTGCAGTAGTATGGGGTCAACCTTCACAGCCTTGTAGCAACCTTTCAAAGGCTGCCTGCAGAGTCCGTATCCTGCCACACACTGCCATGCCTTCCACGCTTTCTTCTGGACACTAGTTGGGACCCTCAGTGACCCCATAACTCTTGTAGTTTTCCTGCCTTAAAAACTGTGCTGACAGGAGGTCTGTCCCAGTCTGGAGTAGAACCCATGCCCTTGAGCTGTAAGTGCAGGAGCCACTAAGTGTGTGGATGACTGAACCTTGTGAAACTCTTGCCTAGGTAGCCATATATAAAAGAGATGCTCTCAAGGGAACGTACTTGAAAAGCATTTGTGGTGTTAATGCTGGGCCCTTTAGTTGGTGGAGTTTGGCTAGTTCTTGAGATGATCTCTCCTACTCTCCCAGCGCAGAGCATTTGAGGTCTTTATAACGGTGTTACTCTCGATGATGCTCTCCTTTCTGCAATTTTGTTCTTTTTCAGGCCAGATCTTATCATTTTCAAATCTTTCTCTTTTTTCCCCTCCTAATTTTCATTATAAAATTGTCTAAAAGCAGTCGATTATAACCATGTCACAGCTTGATTTCAACGTTGTTTTAAAATTTGCATCTGCCAACTTTATTAGTCAATGACGTTTGAATCCATTCTCACTCAGAACATCAGAATATGGACAGAATTGTAGCACAAATTCTAATTGGTTTGCAAGTTTTTAAGTATTAAAACCACTTAGAATTCATGCTACATAAAATGCAAAAAAAAAAATGCTTTTCTAGAATGTACCATGGATGACTTTTAGTCAATTTCACAAGTGGGTCCTTCTTTCCATCTGAGACCTCCCAAACTTGGACTCTACTGCTGCCTCCTGGTCTTGTAGCTCCCAACAGACTTAGTCATCGGGCTCTACTTACAACAGTCTAGGGTTTCTCCAGCTTGCATCTCCAGACTCTTCCCAGTTCATCCTGCACACCTGTTCCAAAGCTCTGAGATCATGGGCTCATTAGTCACAGCAACAATTACACTTCTCTGTACCAATTTTCTGAGCTAGGTTTTACTTTTTTTCTTTCTTTCTTCCTTCCTTCCTTCCTTTCTTTCTTTCCTTCCTTCCTTTTCTATCTACTATCTATCTGTCTATCTATCTATCTATCTATCTATCTATCTATCTATCTATCTATCTATCTATTATTTTGCTGACCTTCCTTGTCACCTGGGTACCCTGTCCCTTTAAGAGACAAGCTCTATCCACTCCCAACCCCCACTTCTGCCAAGGCAATTAGATCCCCAGCCTCCTCTCTTCTGAAGAGGTAACTACTGCCTCTCTCCCTCTTTCTTCTCTCCCCCCCCCCCCCCGACTTCTCCCCTTTCCCTTCCCTTTCCTGTTGGGAGCTGTGAACCCCCAGATCCTGAATTTCTGGTAAACAACTTGTAATGCTTGCAGCTGCTCTGAGCAGGGGAGTGTTTCTCGTGCTTGGCTGGGGCAAGGCTATCAGTTAAGGATCCCTGTATAAGCTGCCCCTGAACACAATAAAGAGGGCATTCTGGCATTAAGGATGACCTGCATTTCTGTCTGTGAGTCTTTGTATGTTTCAATCTCCAGCTCCTTTCCCAGTTCACAAACTGCAGATGGCGTGGTGCACTACACTTTCCCTTCCATAACTGACTAAATAAATTCTGTACATAAACTCTTTCTCCACATGATGTATTTGCCTGTTTCTTACCTGCTGTGGTCTCTCACCCACCAGGAGGCCTCAGGTGACCAGGTGCTGCTGCCCCTTGTGGGACCACTGCCCCTCGTGGACCGGCCTTCCCTCCAATCATATGTTTATAAACAATAAAAATCTCTGTCTCTCTCTCTCTTTCTCTCTCTCTCCCTCTCTCTCTCTCTCTCTCTGTGTCTATTTTTGCCATTATTACCAAAATATCTGACATAAACAAATTAAAGGGGGAAAGGATTTATTTTGCCCCCCAGTTTCAGAATCTGTTCACTTACCTCCATACTTCTGAGCAGGGAAAGTGTCTTGACATCACAAAGTAGGAACACCATAGCTGTTGGGCTGTGTGGCAGAAACACTTCTTCACCTCATGTAGGCTGGAGAGCACAGAAGTGGGGAAGAAACTGGAAAGCAAGCGTAATCTTTTAAGGTCTGCACTTAATGACCTATTTCTGCCAGCCTGGCCCTGCCCCTTAAGGTTTAATAGCCTCCCTGAATAGTGCCACCAGCTGGGGAACAACAACCCAAAATATTAGCCTGCTTTGGGACATTTCAGATTCAAATGAAATTACTTTCTATATTAGTTCTGTAGCACTCTTGGGACAAAGGACCAAGTTCTGGTTCTTAATCCAATAAAAATGTATTCTTTCATGGCTTGGGTAGTATGAAGCCCAACATCAGCTTGTGAACAGGGTTGGTTGCTTTTGGACGCTTCAAAGGAATGTCTGTTCCATGTATGTCTTCTATATTCTGACGATGCCTAGTAATACTTGGTGTTACTTATGTTGGGACCCATCCTGATCCTCTCTGATTTTTTTTTTATCTTAGATTAATTATCCTTATGTGCAACAATTCTATTTTCAAATAATGACACATCTTGATAAGCTGAGGGTGAAAACTTCAGCATATATGCTTTGGAAAAGAGGAGCAGATGTAATTGAATCCACAGCAACTGCCTTAAGAATTGACATTATTTATGGGGCTGGAGAGATAGCTCAAAAGTTAAGAGTATCGACTACCCTTTTGATTCCCAGGACTCACATTGTGATTCACACCTTATTTTTAACTCTAGTTCCAGGGGATCTGAGACCCTCTTCTGGTTTCTGCAGTCTTCAGCTATGCAAGTGGTACACAGATACGTTTGCAGCAAAATACCCACACATAAAAATATTATTTTAGAAAAAACTTACATGATGTAGGATGCCCCTATGTATGCTGTGAATATGTTTTATTGCCATTGGTTAATAAAGAAACTGCTTTGGGCCTATTGCAGTGCAGAATAGAGCAAGGTGGGAATTCCAAGCAGAGATAGAGGAGAAAAGAAGGTGGAGTCAGAGAGACATCATACAGCTGCCGAAGGAGAAAAATGCTTGTCCATCTGGAACCTTACTAGTAATATAAGATTTAAGAGCTATTTAGCTGGTATAGGAGGATCTTCTTTCTATGTGTTGCCTTCATTGGTTGAATAAAGAAAACCGCCTTGGCCTTTTGATAGGGCAAAACAGGCGGGGAGATAGAACAGAATGCTGGGAGAAAGAAGGCAGAGTCAGAGAGCCGCCCACCATGAAGCTGCCAGGTCAGACATGCTGAATCTTTCCCAGTAAGCCACGAGCTCATGGTGACATACAGATTATTAGAAATGGGTTGAACCAAGATGTGAGAGTTAGCCAATAAGAGGCTAGAACTAATGGGCCAGGCAGTGTTTAAATGAATACAGTTTCTGTGTAATTATTTTGGGGTTAAGCTAGCTGGGCCACCGCTCCTTTTACAACATTTAGCAATATGCCTCAGTGATTGGCCAAGCAGTTTCTGTGTGATTATTTTGGGTCTGAGTGGCAGGGAACAAACGAGCAGTCTCTGTCAACACTTACACTACTCTATTATTTGAAATATTTAAAGCAGGTGTTTGATTAGTAAGACAAGGCACTGGAATCAAGAGTCTAAGAAATCTAACAATTGAATTCTCTAAATGTTACTATTTTGTTTATTAAGATTTGTGTGTGGGTGGGTGTGCGTGCACGTGCACACATGCTCCTATACATATATACCACTTTGAGAACCAACGGCATAGCACACACAAAGAGGGCCAAGGATAACTTGAGGAGTAAGTTCTCTACCATGTGGGGCCTGGGAATTAAAGTCAGGTCATCAGGCCTGCCAGCAAGTATCTTTACCAGAGGACTTGCTTCCCAGCGCTCACGCCACCAGGTAGTCACAGTCATGTGCACAAACATAGGCACACACATATACATATAATTTAAAAATAAGATATTTGTAAAAAAAAAGTCTACTTAGCAGTCAAATTTTAGGTGCACTATAAAAGGTTCTGCTGTTCTAAGACTCATTCTGTTCTCCATTTCACATGGGCATTCATGGACAGTGAAGAACAGGGCCCCCTGTCTTCATGACTGTTCCCCAGAGTTATGGTGGAGGAGCATGCTTTAACAATAAAATGTAAGTACCAGACAAGCAGTTACTTCAATATTTGTAACTAGAGACTAACATTTGTGATCCATTTTCTCAGGTCTCCCGCATCCTTTAATTAGCAGGTGCATTTTCTGCTGTGCCCCTCCCCTCCCAAGAAAAGCCCAGCTAACTTGATTAGTTGTTACTTTTCACCATCAAAGGCTTTATATATCTTTAAGATTCCTTTTAACCTGTCTTTTGAGAATCTCATATATGTTCACAGTGTAATTTCACCATAGCAATCCCACCTCTATCCCCTCTTCAACTTCTCCTGGACCACCCATGTCCTCCTGCCAACTTTCTACACCTTCCCCCCTTTATTTTTCTCTTCATAAACCTCTCAGTCCAATTAGTGCTGTCCAAATGCACAAGAAGTTAGGGCCAGGCACCAGAGCATGGGTAACCTTTGAGAGGAGAGGCCACACCCCTTAAGAAAACTGACTCTCCCTCCTCAATCCGCCAGGAAGGGCCAACAACTCTCAGCAAGGGGTGGGGCCTCACGAGCCCCTCCCCCACCTCGAGCTGGAATGTTGATTGGCTTGATCTTATACTGGTCCTGGACAGGCATCCACAGCTCCCATGAGTCTGCGAGCAGCAGCTCTGTCATGAGCAGGGGACACTTTTATAACCGGACGCAGAGAAATGAGTCTAGAACCTTCATAAAACTTGCTCTGACTCAGAATCAGAGCTGAATATCGTTATTGTGTGTTTGCCAGGACTGCTCTAACATGTGGCAAGAAACTGGGTGCTTCATTGTTACAGAGACTGTAAGTCTAAATTGAGTTGTTGATCCCTCTGAATATCCTAGAGAAGGCTCCCCCTGAGGCTTATAGCAAGAGTTTAATTATATTGGACGTTGAGACTGCCACTTGGCCGTTCTGGACTCCTAGTTAACTATCAAACTCCGGAAAGGATGATTGTGTTATCTGGAGTGCTTGATCCAACTGGTTACACAGCTGGAGAAGAAAGGAATGCAGGAGACTCTGGGACTCTTCTTGGTATGCAGTGTTCATAGACTCTGTGGGTAAACTACAACAATTCCTATGAGAAGGCTGCTCCAGAAAGAAGGTTTGATCAGTTCACAAGACAAGGAACCGAACCACTACCAGTGAAGACATTTCCTGAAGGCAAAGGGAGTTTGAGATGATCATGGCTGAGAAAGATGGTAGTTGCGAACAGCGGCCATAAGAATATTACCAGATGCAGAAACAGGGACAATAGCTTTGTACATCTTAGCCAAATATTTTCTATTTGTCTCCATGTCATCCTTCTAGTACTGACTAATGCTGGGTAGACTTCTGTGTTAGTATCCAGGTTTCAGAATATCTGAGAGGTACTGTGACTTATCAAGTGGAGGAATGAACACAGCTCAAAGAAGACATTGTAATCTCTCTTGCAGAGGGAGTGATCTGGCTTGGGTTATGCAAGAGAAAGCTGCATATTACAGGAAGGATGATTCTGCTGACAAATAAATGAGCAAGTGAGCATGCATGTCAGGATGGCAAGTGTAGGGCTGGGATAACGTACTGCCAGTCAGTTTTGCTAACTAGAACTGCATTTCCAAGAAGTTGTCTTTCCCCCCATTTTATGGTTCTGGTTTCAGCTGCACACAGTAGAAATTTGCAAGATTTAAAAACTGGAAGTCATTGCATGTTGAAGATCTATACAATGTTCTAGGTGCCATTGCCACTTGTGCAAACATCTCCTATTCTGTCAACTTGCTCAGTGTTAAGGAATAGTAGCCAGGCCTGCAGTATCTCCAGTTTCTCTGTAGCCAGGGCTAGCTCCTTGGCTATGGGTACCACCTTCTTCTACAGATTGGGTCTCTGGGGTGAGGCAGAGTGAGGAAAAGACACAGGTTCCAGTTTTTCTCATAGGTCACAATTTGTCCAAGCCTCTTACCTCTTTGCAGCGGGATTTTCTTCCTATCTGCCTTCATGCTGACTTTCAGTGACTTCACACTCATTACTAGACATTGAGGCAAAAGCCTTCCGTAAACCTCCTTAGCAGTTCCCCTTCCCAATCCCGGTTTAGTGGCTTTTCTACGAGCCTGTAATCATTCCTCCCTGGCCTTACCACACAAGCTTCTCCATGAGAAAGCTTGCATTATAATAACAAACCTCTATAGTGCATCCTTTTTGTACCACTTTCAGCGATTCTGCTTCTTTGATCCAACTCGCATATTCACTTCGTTTTTTGTTGTTTTTTGAAAATCTCATATGAGTGTTGTGGCTAACCCAACATCTGGCAGTTGTAGAATCTGCATGTCTAGTTATAGCACACAGGACTATAGTCCATGATCATGTAAGTGTATAGATTAACGTGATGGATGGCTGTTTTTGTTTTTTAAGTAGGTCAAATCTTCATATTCAGAGGATGTTCTTTTTAAACACCCAAGTCCTCTGTATTCTCCTTGTATAAAAGCATGCTTTGAACCTTGACTTTGTTTATTTTCGGTATTTATCTTTCTGTTGCTTTAAGTAATGGGATTTCCTTCACTGTTTAAGTTTAAAGTTTCTGCCGGTGGTGGTTCCTTTTACATCAGGCTGGTAAGGCTATAGCACCCAGTTGTTTGGTACAACACCAGTCAAAATGTTGCCAACAAATCTGTAGATTTTAAGCAGATTATCCTTATCAAAGTAGCCAGGCCTCGTCTATTCAGTTGGAAGGTTTAAGAGCAAAGATTTAGGTGTCCTGAGGAAGCATCAACTCTGTCTAAAGACTCCAAAATAGAAATCCTGCCTGGGTTTCCAGCCCAGCAGTTTTCTCCTAGAGGTTTTAGATCCCAGAATGCAAGACCAATTCTCTCTGTCTACTCCCCAGATCTCAGCTTTGTCAATCTTAAGCCAACCCCTTAAAATCTCTCTTTAACCCTCCCACCCTTTCTGGTGTTTCTCTGATGAACCCTAGTGCCTTCCCAAGGACACTGGAAACAAATGAATCTCTTTCCCCGATACACTGCTTGGTGTGGTGGAAAACGGATGGCTCTGAAGGCACACTAGAGTTTACTATGGCAGTTAGTTTTGGAAACTATTAGTTTTGGAAACAGATTGCTTATCTGTAGAAATTGGATCAAATTACTTACATGACTACAGTGTTGGGTAAAAACACTGCATTACAGTACCTGATAGGGTTTTTGGCTCAGACAGGTACACTGCAATATACCTTGATGGAGGAAGATATAATGTCTAGATGCCTACTTAGTGGTCTTATTATTTAATTAACCAAATATTTGAATGTTATTAAATTGGTATATTTTATTCAACACAAATTTTCACCAGTATCAGTTTTGTGTAGAGGTACTCAAATGGTTATTCTTTGGATGCCTAGCTTTGAAGTCACTGTGATGTCTGAGCTGGCACTGATCCTCATGAGACTCTTCATCCTGCTGCCTCAGTTTTCCAAGAACGGCAATTACACGTGTGTGCCCCCATGCCTAACAGATGTAGAGCACGTATCACTTGAGGTTAGTTCTTGGGACTGACCTATGAAAGGTGTAGGGAATGTCTGTTTCTATGAGTCTAGCTCCAATTTAATCAACTGTCTGATGACTTTCTGAAGAGTAAATGGGCAAAAGTATAATCCCAAATGAGATACTTAACAAATCTACTACATGTTGAGGGAATAATTAGGATTTCAAAGACAGTGAGATCAGTTGCTGCACAAAAAGCAGCTCGGTTAGTGTTTTAACGTCTAGTGAAGACAAACTCCCTAACACAGGAGGGATCGTATCATGTAACAGTGAAGGCCGGGTAAGCAGAAAATACACAGGGGCACGCTGTTTAAACAGTAAGAGAATACGCCTTTGTTCCTTTATCTGAGCGTGTGTACTCTACTTGATTTATATCATCATCAAACTCGGGCTCGGCACTGTACTTGGAAAGGCCTGCCACTTTGCCAACAATCATCTCAAATAACTGGGAGACTAGCTGCCCCGAGAAATGACCCGAATCCATTCTGCCAGCAGGGGAGAGCTTGTTCAGGTTGATGTATGGGATGCTGAAAGCATCTGAACAGTCAGTGCCTGCTGAAAAGCTCTGGCAGTTTGGGACAGAAACTTGGCAAAGAACAATCAAATTATATCCTCATTTTACCAAAACAGGTGAAGATCTTTTCCTACACCTTAAACAGCAAAAAGCTAACCAAGAAGGGACACGTTTGGCTAGAGGAACTTTCGGTCTCCTTGTCCCCTTTGTCTTGTCAATCTCGTCATTTCTCAGCTCTTTTCTTGGTGGCAGAATTTCACTTCTTTCTCAGGCTCGGTGTTTCCCCTCTATTCAAAGACCCTCCTCACTATGGAGTTTTTGACCCTCGCTCTGCCCTGCAGGCTCCGATGGCCTGGGGCCTCACCTGCCAAGGCAAAGCCTCTGGAGCCTTGCCTCGCTAGGGCATGGCCGGTGACGTAGCGGGAGGACCGTGCCCGCGAGGCCTGCTGACGTCACCGTCGCAGCGGTGCCCCGCGAAGCCCTAGAACGGGCATTCTAGGAGGGGAAGCGCGCGGTGCCCCGCCGGGCCGAGCGCGGTGAGGGCACCCGGTGCCTCGGGGATTTTGGAGGGGGTTAGCCGGACGGAACAGCGTCCGTCGCGTAGGCCGGACAAACTCCTGGTCCGTGCTCCCGAGGATGCCCCTCGCAACACTCCTGCGCACGCGCCGCAGGTTGCGGGGAGGCGGGAGGGGCCGGCCCGGCGCGGGGCGCGGCGTCGAGAGGAGAGGACGCAGGCAGCCTGGTCCCGGCCACCAGCGGGCTCCCGGGCGCTGCGGCGGCGGCGGCGGCGGCGGCAGCGGCGGCGGCGCGGGGCGCGGGGCCTGCGGCGCGGCGTCGTGACGTCACGGTGGCGGCGGCCGTGGTTGGCGCAGGGTCCGCTGCTGCAAAGTGTGAATTACGCCGGGCTCGCGCCGGCGGCGGAGTGGAGTGAGGCTCGGGGGAGGGGAGGGGCTGGGCTCCAGCGGCCGAGCTTGCTCGCTCGCTGCTCCGCGCCCCCAGTGGTCCCGGCCCCGGACCGCTCCCTCGCTAGCGCGCCGCGGTGCCCCGGGGCGGCTCGGTTCCCTTTGAACGCCGCCCGTCCGCTCGGCCCCTCGGCTCCCGATCGCCCGCTGCAGCCCTTCCCGCCGCCAGCCTCGCGGAGGGCTGGGAGGCGACCGCGATCGTCTGCGCCGCCCGCCCGGCGCGCGCCTTGGTCCCGGGTCCCCGCGGCGCGGCCCCCTCGCAACGCAGGGGCGGGCGGGCGACCGCGGAGTGGCGGGCGCCGCGCGGAGGCAAGGCGGGCGTGTTCAATGGAAGTATGCTACCAGCTGCCGGTGCTGCCCCTGGACAGGCCGGTCCCCCAGCACGTCCTCAGCCGCCGAGGAGCCATCAGCTTCAGCTCCAGCTCCGCGCTCTTCGGCTGTCCGCATCCCCGGCAGCTCTCGCAGGTAACCGCCGCCCCGGGGCCCGCACCCCGCGGCTCAGCGCTTTTGTCTTCTCTTGGAGGGACTCAGGTCATTGTTCCGGGCTCTGTAGGCTGGTCTGTCCGTCCGTCTCTGGATGGGCAGCCTTTCACCCTCAGCTGGGCTCAGTGTCCCCGGACTCTACGACCCCCCCCCCCCCCCCCGCCCGCTGCTAGCCCGTCACGCCCGCGGCTAACCCCAGCAGTGACTTTGTCCTCCGCTCCTTTCTCCGCATCTCTTTCAAGTTGGGCTCCTTGTCCCTTAGCCGTGACCCCGAGTACACCTGTTCGCCCCCGCCCCCTGGCCCTCCCCCCACACCTGCGCGGCTTCGCGTGCCTTGCAGTGCTGCGCTGGTCCCGAGGTTCTCAGAACAATGGGCCTAGATGTCCCATTGTGGTCCTCACCCCAACTGCTTCCTTTTAGCGGGTGGGCCTTAGGTGCCAGGAACTAGTGTGCAAAGTTGATGGTTTCGAATCAGTTTTCTCATTTGCTAAAGGCTTTTAGGAGAGAACCCACTGATGAACGTGCACAAAGGACTTTGTTTCCAATGCCCCAACACCAGTTGCTCCTAAGCATTTGTAATTTTTTTTTTCTGTGAAGTCTTTGGCTCAACTCTGTAGTTGCGTTAATTTTGGTTGCCAGATTTAGAATTACGAGACAGAAAGAATTTTACTTTGTTTACATATGAACCGGGCGCCCTCATTGCTTGCTACCAGAAGTTCTGTATATATATGGTTACTTTGGGGATGGGTACTAGGGGAGTGTACTTAGGGTCTCACACTTGCTAGGCTAGCATTCCAACCAGGAGCCTCAGCCATATACTTGATTGTTTATGGCAGAGCCTTTCCAAATTGTCTAGTCTTGCCTTTAACTCAAGATCCCCCTGCTTCAGACTTCCAAATAGCAGGCCTGAGCCATCACGCTGGGGCCCATGATCATTTTGTATAATAAAATATTCTCATTTTTTCTTTTACTTGGTATTACCTTTTATGACAGCGTATTTTCTCCCCTCAATTATATTTTAAGTCTCATGAACAAGGTATTTTTTAGTTTTATTTATTTATTTCTAGTGCTTCGAGACAGGATTTCTCTGTGTAGACCAGGCTAGCCTCGAACTCAGAGATCTGCCTGGCTCTGCCTCCGAAGTGCTGGGATTAAGGTGTGCACCACCACTGCCCAGCGAGCAAGGTATTTATAGTAAATTTTCACTAAATTCTATTTGTTATTTCCTTTTTTAATTTTTTTTTGATCTGCAAGATAGAGTAAGAGGTTCTATTTGAGCATCCTTTTGAGGAATTCTTATTTATTTAAAACCAGGCGGTGGTGGCATATATCTTTAATCCCAGCACTCAGGAGGCAGAGACAGGCAAATCTCAGTGAGTTTGAGGCCAGTTTGGTCTACAGAGCGAGTTCCAGGACAGCCAGGACTGTTACACAGAGAAACCCTGTTTGAGAATAAATAAATAAAATAAATAATTAAATAAAGTCAGACTCTTTCCTGATACAAGGTAGTATGCTAATGAATTCAGTGTAAAATACTAAGTGGGATTTGAAATAATACTTTTGTTACTTACTTTGAACTATATTTTTGTTATTACTTAGCATATTTTAAAGTCCCAGAATTCAGGAGGTATTAAAGCACTGGTGAGAGGGTTTTTAATAATAGTAATTAAAGGTCTTTCTTGGAAGTAACTTTTTCACTTCTAAATACTGTTTGCTTCCCCAGATCAGCAGACAGGACCCTCACTTTTAGCTACATATAGGTAGCAAAGGCAATCAGTCACCTTATATAAAGTTACACAATATGTGTTCTGTGTCCCTGCTCCCTGAGGAGGAAATGAAGGAGAAGGAGGATTACAAGGGATGGAAAACCAGACTGGTCCCAAGAGCTGTACTCGGTGTCTTAATTAACCCACAAAGACCAATTTAAGCTCCATTATTTTTCTTTGCTCATTCCTAGACTAAGATTGAAATGGGTAACGGAATTTTAAAACTACGATTGTAGCAAATAAAGCAGATACTGTAGAATTACCCTATTTTACTAGCTTTTAAAACTTGTAAACAATTTCTAGATCTCCAAAAGAGTATATTGGAACTCCTTAGGTTTGAGACAGAAAATTTTTCTTAATGAGTATCTTTTTCCCTGACCAACATTGCTCAGTGTTACAGGGATTATAAACAGACCCAGAGGCTAAGGTGGGTATATTATCCTGATCAAGGCTTTGTGTATCACTTAACCCAGTATTGATACTGAGTACTTTGGGGATACATGGGGATATGTAATGGAAAAAAACAAGGTAGATAATCTTGGAATCCTATTCAGAGCTCTTTAAAACAAGCATTTGGTTGAATCACAAGCTTCCATTACCCTTGAATCTTTAGTTCTTAAGTTTAAGGTTACAGAACTTGGCAGAAGTTTAGGTGGTTTTGTAATTTTATTTAAGAGACTTATTTTTTTCTTTAGTCACTAAGTAGAATTTTAATTACAAATTTTTATTTTAAAATAAATTCAAAACTAGCTATCATTTCAGCTCTTTATTTTCACCACAGTGTTGGAGCCCAACTTATAGTAGGTGATTAATAAATATTTGAATGAATGAATAGATGAAATTACCTCAGACTGAGCTGAGCATCAATTTTAGAGGCGAAACAGTGTGAGATCAATGTAAAGTAATGGGCCATTTATCCAAAATTTGGTTTCCAACATGGAATTGTAGACTAAAAATGATCCAAACAACTAGCAGAGAAAATTCTTAGCAGGCAGCAAAAGCACTTGCTGCCAGATGGGAAGCCCGACCACCCAAGTTCATCCCTCAGAACCCACACAGAGGTGGGAGGAAAGAATAGGTCTGCATAGCTGTCCTCTGACCTCTGCGTTGGAGCTGTGGGGTGGAGCCCCCCACCACACTACACACACATGCTCTCCCCCGCTACACACACACACACCCATAATAAAATTTAAAACAAGACTCGAGCAACCGAAATAGATTTGTCCATCATCTGTCTCGAAGCCTGTGAGGTGAGCAGACTTTTCTCAGTAGCAGGAAATTTGAAATGGAATTACAAGCAGCTCCAGGCCATTCACCTGATAGAAGCCCAAGTTGACAGCTGACACACCATAAGTGAGGGACAGGGAAACAGTTTTTTCCCAAGCTAGCATGATTGTTAAAGCCATTGCAGGTATATTTAGCTTATGGACTTGAGTGTTATGGAACAAAGTGATTATTAGTCAAAAAAGTTGAAAGATTTATACTGTTTTTTTTTTTTTAAGAAAAAAGATTTGTGTGCCAGTCAGTGTTCTGTGCTCAAATGGTGAAGCTTCCTGGAGAAGTCACCTCTGCATCACGGGACCTTCTTGGGCAGAGGCATCTTGAACCAGTCATATACTACCTTTTCAGACAGCTAATACGAGATTCTTGAGTTATTTGAAAAGTATGCACAGTAAGTGAATCCCGTGTGTTGCCACTTTGGATGCCTGTTGCATAGAGGAGTTTAAACCTTAGTCTTTCAGAACATAGCTCATATTGAAAAGGAATAAGGCATAAACCATGCCATATTCACCACTGGTGTTTTACAGGTCTACAGCTCAGTAAGTGTGAAAGTCGACGTAGTGTGCTGAAAGCTGAGGCACTGCTCTTGGGGGGATTAGTCAGGTTTGGAGGCTGCCCGGGCTAGTTTTATGTCAGCTTAGCACAAGCTAGAGTCATTTGGGAAGAGAGAACCTCAGTTGGGAAAATGCTCCTGCTAGATTGGCCTGTGGGCAGCCTGTGGTGCATCTTTTTGGTTGATGGTAGATGAAGGGTCCATCTTACTGTGGGTGGTGCCACCCCTGGGCTGATGGTTCTAGTGCCGTAAGAAAACAGGCTGAGCATGCCAGTGAGCAGCATCTCTCTCCACAGTCTCTATATCCATTCCTGCCTTCATGTTCCGGTCCAGCTTCCCTGGATGCTAAACCTCAAATCAAGTTGCTCTGATCCTGGTGCTTTATCATAGCAGTTGGAAGGAAACTAAGATAGAGCCATAGGAATCAAATTTTATTTGGGTTAGAAACTTGAGGTTTAATTTTCAAAATATAAAAATATAAGTACTTTTACTGAATCAGTTATTAGGATACAGAATATGAGTATAAGCTATTGTATACAGTCTCATTGTGTTGTCCCAGCTAGTCTAAAACTCACAGTGTAGTTCAGGCTGGCCTCAAATCTGCAAGCTTCCTGCCTTTGCCTCCAATCTCATTTAGAATTCTTATGTGGTTTCTCTCTCTCTCTCTCTCTCTCTCTCTCTTTCTCTTTCTCTTCCTCCCACCCCCTGTTTTGGTTGTTTGACACAAAGTCTCAGGTAGCCAGGCTAATCTTAAACTAATTATATAACTGAAGATTTTTGAACTTCTGTTCCTCCTTCTTTTATTTCCCAAGTTCTGGAATTACAGGTATGCAACACTGTGTGAAAAATATTTTTTTAAGATACTATTTCATACAAAGAAAAACCCACACAAACTCTGGCAAATACAGAACACTTATAAGGCTCCTTGAATCAGAGGTAAGAAAATGTAAAGGATTCACAATTAAAAAAAAAAAAACTTTGATCCTGCTGTCTTGACATTTTCCTTTCTTTTTTACCTTCCTTATACGGATTGAGAAAAACAAAAAAACCTGTGGGGCTATTAGTATATTGGAGTTACCAAAGTGTGACAAAAACACCTAGGATCCTGGAATAAACAGGTAGCCCAGTGTAGTCGACCTTTAGGCCAAGCACTGAAGATTAAGTAGATGTTTCTAGGGGAGAAACCATTGTGTAGACAGATCTGTTGAGGTCAGGGCTGATGTTAGAGTCTTCTGTGATTTTTGTACGGTTCTCTGAACTCTAGTGTGATGTCACTATATGATGGTCACTATGTAGGTTGTGGACAGTTGAAATGTGAGTATGACTAAGGACATGACATGTTAGTTGAGTTTTAATGACATAACTGTGTAATTAGTGGCTGAGCAGATGCTAAAGAAAGTATATGGATCCTTGCTTACTAACAGGATGTCAGGTTGATGGATCAGCAGCACATTCTTCAAATGTTGAACGTTTTCTGTCAAGCTTCTGTTTGGGTACATAAAACTCCCTTTAATAGATACCTTCATGCATGTTAGATAAAGTCTCTGGAATCACTAGCTCATGTCAAAAGGTAAGAACATTGTTTTGACTTTCTCTACAGGCTTTCATGGTACCAAGATAAATAACCACACTCCTTTCATCTCCACTCATATGTCACCAGACATCATAAATATTTCTTCCTGTAGTAGATGGGCTGCATCTGGTTTGTTTTGATTAGAGTAAGCAAGAGTGTGTGCGGTCTGAGGTGTTGTTTGAACTATTTGCATTTCTCTACTGAAATTTCTTTTTCATTTCTTGCAATGTTTTTTAAGTCCTCCAATTCCAGCATCGGTTTGTAAGTGTGCATTATGCAAAAATTTTTAATGTTGCTTTTCACAGAGCTACCCATGAATGCTGATAGGGGATAGCGGGCATGCCGTTTGCTGCTGCTTTTGGGGTTGATTCAGGATTCTGCTTCTAGCCTTCGAGCAGAAAGTTTTAATTACTGCTCCATGGCTCCACCTACTGGTAGAGATGGATCTTAGTTTTCAGAAGATAATGACTACATGGTTTTTTTAACTTGGTAGCTTGAGTTTCAGCAAAGCCTACACTACTCATATTTCGAATAGACCAAAATACTGCTTCGAACCATTAAACGTATTTGTCAAATGGTGCTTAATCAAGAGATACTGTCCTTCCTTCAGTAATAAAATAAAACATTACTGTTCATTTCAGAGTAGCATCTACATGTCTAATTCTTTAGCTGATACTTTTAATCTTTATGAGTACTGTCTGTAAAATGAGTAGTACTATTCCCACTCCTGCCCAGTGGTAGACAGAGCCCTGACTATTAAGTACCCTGATGGAGGCTTCTTTATTCCAACTGCCTTCCTCCTGCTAATTTCACCCGCCTCAGTTACGACAGTATGTGGACTATAGTCAGAACTGTAGGTTCATGGATTATGAATTTTGATGGCCTATGAATATGAGTAAAGAAAATGAATCTGACACAATTTGGTCTCTATTTGAGGAGATAACCTTCACTCTGGGCTTTTCAGAGCGTATTGGAAGTATTTCATTCCAGGAGCCGTGTTCTGAGAAAGCTAAATCATGCCGTGACCCAGGCTAGTGAGAGATTGGAAGCCACTTTGTCTGATGGGGATCTCTGATTGGAGATCCTTTATTTGGAGGGAAAAGGATGCAGGTTTCGTCCAGGAGGAGTCGGGTTGGAGGTGGCCGTGGCCGTGCACGTCCGCAGAGCACTGCTGTCTTCTCGCATCTGCAGGTCTGTCTTGTGAATGAGAGGAGGAGAGGGGAGAGAGACAGATCTGGACTTGTCCTGCGTTCCCACTTGTTGTATCCTGTTTGCATTTTGTGTCAAATGTCTCTAATGTAGAGAAAACATAAGCTTCAAGTTGTCATTTATCAGGGCGACCCAACTGGGCTTAAACTCCAGGTCTTTGCGACTTTCGTCTGTGCGTTCTCTTTTGCTTCATTTTAACACATGTGAAAACATGTGTCTTAGTTACGTTTCTGTTGCTGTGAAGAGACACCATGTCCAACGTAACTTACAGAAGAAAGCATTTAATTGTGGGCTTGGTTACAGTGTCAGAGAGTAAGTCTCCAATCTCATGGCAGGAAGCACGGCAGCAAACAGGCAGACAGGCATGACATTGGAGCGGTAGCTGAGAACTACACCCTGATCTACAGGCAGAGACTGGGCCCGGCCTGCCGCTGTGGCATACCTCCTTCAAAGAGCCATACCCTCAATCCTCCCTAAACAATTCATCACCTGAGAACCAGACTTTCAGATATATAAGCCTTTGGGGCCATCCTCATCCAAACCACCACAGTGTATTACTGAGTGTGGATGGACCAGCAGCTGAAACAGTGAGGACTGGAAGAGGAATCTTTGTAATCAGAGACTGCTCCTTCGTTTCCAGGTGCCCAGACCTGAATAATCACACAGAAAATATATTAGTTACAACACTGTTTGGCTAATAGTTCATGTGTTTTCCTAGTTAACTCTTATACCTTAAATTAACCCATTTCTGTTAATCTGTGTTATCACCTCAAGGCTGTGATTTACCGGTAAGGTTCTGGCTCTGGCATCTGTCTTCTTTGGCAGCTACATGGCCGCTTACTCCCTCTCTCTATTTCTTCTAGTCGAGCTATAGATGCAGGTTCTTCATTAACCAATGGTAAACGTATTCGTAGCATACAGAGTGGAATCCCACATCATCTCCCCTTTTCTGTCTAAATAAAAAGGAAAATTTTAACTTTAACATAGTAAAATGTTACGAACAAATGTAACAAAACAGGTTCAAGCCAGAATTACAGTTATAATATTTAGTCTATTTGAATCTGGCAAAATTAAAGAAAATATACTATCATCTATTTTATCTTTGTGAATCTAAAGTTTCATATCTAATTTATCCTTTATCATGACTGAGGAAAACTATAACTATCTGTCTTCAACTCTTCAAAGACCCCAGAAGGATATGATATGACCTAAGTAAACAGAAAGTGCATTGTAAGCAACTTCCAAAACTCTAGAATTGACAGAGACATCTCGCTGCTTGGACAGTCACCCAAAGTTCTTCTGTAACGTTGGGGCATCCATCTTCATCCTACAGGCCCATAGTGTCTGGCAGACTTTTCCATGAAGCAGGAAATCTGAAAGACTGCTTTGCCTATATTGGCAGTTTGTCAGTCACTTTCTTCTGTGTTTTACAGAATGTCTGGCAGATTCTTTCATGAAGCAAGAATCTTGAATGACTGTCTTGCCTTCTTTAGGCAATTCAGCAGTCATTTTTCTGTGAGTCCTACATGTCCAATTTAAACAGCATAATATCAAGCAGTTTCTTGCCCAAATGGCTAGCAAACTCCATAAGGAGACTCTTCAATGCCCATTTTCCTCTTGAAGTAATTGGTGCTGCCAGGAACAGACATGTCTCACTGTTGAGTAAAGTCTAAGTTCTTAAAACATTTTAAATGCCATATTCTGTAGGTCTTTGAAGTAATGAAGATTATCTATCTAATTGAAATATCTCTCTCTTTCTCTCTCTCTCTATATATATATCTAGAAAACCTAACTGACTAAAAGTTTGATTATTATAGATGACTGTCTAGTAATCTGTAATTTTAAGTTATACATTACATTTTTAAATAAGATGTATAAACATAATACCTTAGTCAAGATCAGAAATATATATACAGTGTAGCAAATCTACCTTAAATTTGTATCAATAGGTCAAGATCCATACCAATGCAAAGTATTCATCTCTGTATCATATCCCCCCTTATTTATTTATTTATTTATTTATTTATTGTTTGAGAACTGACTGTGACCATTATTATAGCCAACTTTTTTAAAAATGAAAATAAACATTTATAAACAATTGGGAATTTGGGTGTAGTTTTCTCCAAACTGTTTCCTGCTGCTTGTTGGGCGAAGTATTTTTAGGGTTTATGGATACCTTTTGTGGGGGTGGGGGGCTTGTTCCATCAAACCACATTAGAAAAATCCATAGGTTCTCATCTTCTGTGGAAACAAAAGCAGATCTTTTTTTCCAAAGTAACATATCCTTGGACTCAAATTTTGAAGTCAAGATACCTTTGTGTTGGTTTACTTAGCAGCCCCCAGAACCAAATGACTCTCTGCAGTCAGAAAATTCAGAGAAAACACAATAATATACATAATCCTGACCCTCTGTGTATATTCTATCTTTATGTGTTTTTTCTTTACTCCTTTAATATATGACTGTCTGTACTCTTTTATATTGCTTTTGCTATCTCTTTAAAGCTTTGTTTTATTTTTTAAAAACTATTAATTTCTTTTTATAACTGTACTTCTTCTTTTTTCTCCCAAGCCTACATACATTTTTTAAAAACATACTATGCCTTGTTTAGAAGTCTTTTATGTCTGAATCTGCCCTGTTGTATATTTTAATAATTTTCTGACCAGGAGTACCTATTATTTTATGCTAAGTGGGTGTGGCTAGGACTAAGGCTGCTTTGTCTTTTGGCTCTGCCCAGTTCAACATGGTAGAGGTCTGTTCACTGCCGGCTCTGCGAGCCACGCTCAGTGCCCCAACTTCAGGAACACAGCTGATCTGTGTTGCCGTTAAGCAAGTTGTAGTATTCTGCTCACAAACCCTGTGCTCTGTAGTAAGACCTCTTGAAAAGGCCAAAGCCATTCATGCCAGCATGAACCAGGAAGCTGGCTCTTAAAGAAGCTGTGCCCCTGCTTGTGGCCAGCAAACAGAGCCCATCCAAGAAAATGCTGCTACTAAGAAGCCGTGCTTAACTCTGTTCTTTTGTGTCTAGACTTCCTTCCCAAGTGCTCTCAGGTTTTATGTGGATGTAGTTGGCCCATGTTGGTGCCATCTGTAACCAGAGGCTGTTCATTTATTTCCTGGCCACCCAGACCTGAATAATCACACAGAAATTATATTAATTACAATACTGTTTGGCCAATAGCTCAGGCATTTTCCTAGCTAGCTTGTATATCTTAAATTAACCCATTTCTATTAATCTGTTCATTGTGGTGAGACTTGGCTTACCAGGTAAGGTTCCAGCTCCGGTGTCTGTAACTCCCTTTGGCAGTTACATGGTGTCTCTGTGACTCCACCTACTCTCTCTATATATATCTTTTCCAGCCTGGCTATATTCTGCCTGCTATAGGATGAAGCAGCTTCTTCATTAACCATTGGTAATAAAACATATTCATAGCAGAAAGAGGGGACTCCCACATTAGATCTTAACAGAACACTGTAATGAATGTTAGTTATTGTAATTGGTGCTCTGATATGGGAGCCAGCAAAGCTTGGAGACTAGCCTGTCTGAGGCATTGCACTGAACTTTAGAAAGGACTGTCCCAATCCAGCTTCTTCACTCCTAAGCTTTTTTTTTCATAAATTGAAAGTTGTGTTTATGGAATAGTACCAGAGTTTACTCTATTGTGTGTTTCTTTAGAGCGACAATTGAATTAAATAGATGCTTAGAAAATTAATGCTATTACTTGAGAATTTACTTTTAGGACTCTATCCTGAGTTACTAGAACTAAAAATGTTGATAAAGATTAATTGTCAAGGATATTTATCCCATTATTTGCCATTGTGAAAAATTAGGAGCAACAAATAATTTCTGAATGGCTAAGTACAGTTTCTTGTTGTAGAATATGGTAATTAAATTATTTCTGTGTTATGCAGCTACTTAAATGCTTTGAAGAGCTTAAAGTATAATGGCTTTGATCACATACAGTGAAATACATTTTTTTATTTTTATAATGTATGGTTACTAAAGTGAATTTAAGAATATTTAATTGTGTGAGTAAAATGCTAGAACATAATTAAGTGAAGAAAATTTGGTATATCCTAGATTTTCAATTTAAGTAAAAAACCCTCAATGTATATAGGTATACACACAAACACATGCAAAAAGATAGAGCTAGCTATCTACAAATGTTAACACTGTCTCAGGATGATGAAACTGAAATAATTTCTGGTTTTTATTCAGACGGTGTCCATAATCAGCTTGTATTACTAGTTTGTCAATTAAGAGAACTCTTCCTTTCTAGTCAGTATTTAGGAGTGAAGGAGTGAGGCAGCTGCATTGGGGTGAGGCTGCCAGCCTCATGCGATTGTGAATTCCTCTTTAGGGTGATGGAGACAGTGGCTTGAAGTGTGCTTGAGCATCACAGTGTTCTGGGAGCTGGCTCCTCTGCCGCCTTCCAGACTCACCGGTTCATAGTTCTGGGGAGCCCAGGTTCCACAGGTCTGCTTGCGTAGCTCTACTTCTTTGTTAGGAAGCAGTTTCGGCCTGTTGGGGGGGTAGGGGTGGGAAACAACGTGGAATTATTGTTGGAGGAACAGCTGCTGAGATGGTCTTTAAAATGGCATCGATGGAAAGGTGGACAGGGCAGTTAGGAGTTAGGCCCTGGGAGCCAGTCGCCTTTGTGGGGTCAGGCATTCCTACTTGTTAAATTTGGGCAAGTAACAGAGATCCTGGTGGGAAGAAGCAGACAAACAAGCTTTTCCTTCCTTCCTCCCTGTCTTCCTGCATTTCATCTGGTGATGGAAACCAGGGCCTCTCACATGCCAGCAAGCGCTCTGCCCAAGCTACACCCCTTGCTTCTGCTCTGATCCTGCTCCTGCATTACGGGAATAGGTAGGGCATCAGGCCAGTGCAGGCAGCGGGAGGCAGGCCAGGCCTCATGGGAGCTGAGGCTCTTACTGCTCAGACTCCTCTGAGGAGCGTCCTCCAGGCGTCAGTGTTTGTGAGTTATAAAATGTTTGGTTTGTTACTTAATTCACAACCTATAACGTGTCTTGTTAAAGTTTATGTGTAACAGTTCAACTTCCTGTACCCATTAAAAACATGTGAGCAACTCATGCCTTTGTCAGTTTTCTATTTCCTTTCCCTCTGATCTGTTTGTCTCTAATGTTATTATCCCCGTTTATACCTTCATCCTATTGCACATTCCAGCAAATAAAGTGAGTACACTTCTCACAGTCTCAGTGTATGGCAATAGAAAGTATTTGAGCTTTGCCAGTCACCGAGTTCTGATCTAGGACACAGATATAAAAATGCTGAGTTTGCCTGATGTGGTGTCACCCACCTGTAGCCCCTGCATCCCGAGAGTCATGGCAGTCTGAGCTGCACAGAGTTTGAGGCTAGCCTGGGCAGAGACTGCAGATACAACCAGGGCTCCGCCCACCTCACGTTGACCAGTGTCTGAGTTACTACTGCACTCATGACTAGTCATAGAAAATATAGAACTGTGAATCCCAAAACTTTTAAGGAGTATTACAGTTTTGCCATTTATTTTCAGCGATAGGGATGGTTTTGATTTCATTGTTATTTTGTCTCTCCATTTATAGTAATCACTAGAAAATATGGAGTCTTGTATTGATTCTGTTCCTTTTTCACCTTAATATTGAAAGTTTGTTAGGTTTTCATTCTATCAAAATACCAGAGATAAGTGACTTACAAAGAGACGAGGCTTATTTTGGTTCCTATTTTTATACATCTCAACTCATGGTCAGTGGTGCCTTGAGCCTGTGGTGAGGCAGCACGCCATGTTGAGAAACCTTCTCTTTAGGCCAGGAAGTTAGCAGGAGGAGAAGGCAGGGTCCCACTGTTCCCCTTTAAGGGCACACTGCCACCTACCTGAGTCCTTTACTACCTGGAACTTGGAAGACACATCAGATCCAGCTGTGGCTTTTTTTTTTTTTTTTTTTTTTTTTGGAGATAAGGTTTATTTGTGCAGTATACAGTCCTGGAACTCAAACTCACATCCACCTGCATCTGCCTCTGCCTCTCAAATGCTGGGATTAAAGGCCTGTGCCCCCACACCCTGATCTGAAACCTAATTTTAAAACTTACTAGATTGGGGCTGAAGAGGTGGCTCAGTGGTTAAGAGTACTTGCTGGTCTTGCAAATGACCCAGTTTCACTTCTTAGCACTCCTATGGCAGCTCTCGGCTGTCTTAACCGCCGTTCCAGGGGATCTGATGCTCTCTGTGGCCTCCATGGACACCAGTCATACACATGGTGCACACATACAGGCTTTTGCTTGCATGCACACTCACGTGTCAAAATACTCATGCACATAAAAAGTAAACGCATCTTTTAAAAGAATTGGTGGATCATAAATATGCAATATTTAGTAGTACTACTTACTGCTCTGAGTTACATGCAACAAAATGTTCCTTCTCCAAACCATCTTAATGCTTTGTCAGCTAGCAACTAGATTTTCATAGAATTAGTGACTTAGAGAAAAGATTTGATAACCTTTTGTTTAGTCTTAACTTTTTTCTGCCATTAATATTTTGAAATACTCTTCTGGTTCCCCAGACATCATCAGACAAACCCTAAGACAGTATTCTTAGGAGATGTGGTGTTAAGTTCCCAAATGAGTGAGTGTTAAGGTTTCTCCTTTTCGGGGCTGGAGAGAGAAGATGGCTCAGTAGCTCTGAGCACTTCCTGTGCAGTCATGAGAACTGACTTTGGCTCAGAGCTCCCAAGTCTGGCCACTTACAGACACCCTTCTACTCCAGCTCCAAGTGATCACAGTATTCTTCTGACCTGTGGATACCGGTCCATGCATGTGCACACACAGACACCTTGTGGTGGTTTGGAAGAAAATGGCCCTAATTGGCCCATAAGGAGTGGCACTATTAGGAGGTGTACCTGTGTTGGAGGAAGTGTGTCACTGTGGGGCAGGCTTTGAGGTCTCCTGCTCAAGCCATGCCCAGTGTGGCTCACACTCTCCTTCTGCTGCCTGTGAATAAAGATGTAGAACCCGCAGCTCCTTCTCTACCTCCTTCTGCCTGCATCACCATGAAGATAATGGACTAAACCTCTGAAACTGTAAGCCAGCCCAATTAAATGTTTTTCTCCATAAGGTTATGGCCATGATGTCCCTTCACAGGAATAGAATCCCTGACTAAGACAGTAGTTGGTTCCAAGAACTGGGGTATTGCTGTGACAGGCCAGATCATGTTTTGTTTGGAAGAATATGGACTTTGGAACTGTGGATTAGAAAAACAGTTGAACTTCACTTTAAGTGCTGATTAATGGGCCATCCTGGTAGGGACATAGAAATCAGTGAAGCTGGGGGTGATTTGAACTGTGGGGGCCTGGCTCAAGAGGTTCCAGAGGAGAAGAATTTTAGTATTTTAGTAAATGAGTACTTAGTAATTTAGGATTTAGTAATTTAGTATTTTATTAAAATTGTAATACATTTTAGTTGCCTAGAGACTATTGTGATATTTTGGTGAAGAATATAGCTGCATTTTGCTCTTGTTCAAAAATTCTGTCTGAGGCTAAAGTGAAGAGTTTTGTTGATTTTTTTTTTGATAGAGGAAATCTCAAAACAGCCTAGTCTAGACTCTGACATGTGGTTATTGGTGCTAACTCTTATATAGATCTATAATGAAAAGGAGCAAGCTGAGCAAGGAAAAACACAAAATGTGCAGATTGAGAAAGAGGGCACCAGGAAGTGGAATGGAGCCAAATCCTGTGTTCAAGGAGACAAACAGATTAAGAAATGGAATAAAGGAATGGTGACCTCAGGGCGAGACCCAACCTGGCTAAGCTTCCAACTTGTAAACAGGAATAAAGGAAGCGTATAAAGGAATTAAAGGAAAGCTTAGGGCCAGATGTGGTAGGGTACGCCAGAGGCTGGCAGATATCTTGAGTTTGAGACCAACCTGGTCTACAGGGCAAGTTCCAGGACAGACAAGCTTAGGAAAAACATCAGAAACAGAAAGTTGGTGAAGATGTAATTGAGCAAGGGGGCCTTGTTCAGCTGTAAAGAGCAGAACTTGTCAGCTTCAGCCACATGGTTCTGGCTTTGGAGTCTAGGATAGAAGAAAGGGGTTATGGAATCTTCCTCTGAGGCTAAGGAAGGCTGCTGGGGCCACTCATATGTCAGGGGTTTCCCGGATGGAGGCCCAGAGGGGCCATTGTGTGAAGCTGCGAAGGTGAAGACTGGAAAATGTTGGAAATACCAGAGCCATGGGATACCTGCCAAGGAGAGCTGCTAAGAGCGGAACCAGCTCAGGAGAGAGAAGTGTGTTGCAAGGAGTTGGAGATCTGACGAGCATTTTGACTTCAGACACAGAGATGCAGAATTTAGAGTTTACCCAGCTGAGTTTCAGTCTTGCTTTGGTCTAATTTCCTTACTTTGTTCCATTCCCTTTTGGAATAGTAATGCATATCCTATGCCATTGTGTGTTGAAAGTATGTAACCTGCTTTTTCATTTTGGTTTTCAGGGATTACAGTTAAGAAATTGCTATGAGTCTTAGGAGAAACTTTGAACTTTGGACTTGTTTTTAAACAAGTTTGAAACTGTTAGAAACTATGGTGGGGGTTGAAGTTGTACTAAATGAGTTTTGCATTATGATATGGCTACAAGCTTATGGGAGTCAGGGAGTGGAACATGGTGGTTTGAAGGAAAATAGCCCCCATAGGCACACTGGAAGTGGTACTATTAGGAGGTATAACCTTGTTGGAAGTATGTCACTGTGAGGGAGGACTTTGAGGACTCATATGCTCTAGCTATACCTAGTGTGGCTCACAGTATCCTTCTGTTGCCTGTGAATCAAGAAGAACTAAGCTGGAGATCTCTCAGCTCCTTCCCCAACACCATGTCTGTCTGCATTCTTGCCATGACAGTAATGGGCTAAACCTCTGATAATGTAAGCTATCCCCAATTTAATGTTTTTCTTTATAAGAGTTGTCATGGTTAGTGTCTCTTCACATCAGTAAAAACCCTAAGATACACACAGACACGCACGCACACACACACTCACGCACGCGCACACACACACACACACACACACACACACACACTCAATAATCTTATTAAAGTAACTTTAGGGAGAGGAAAGAGTGGAAAGGGATAGGAAGTGCAAGAAAAGAAAAAGCAGCCTGCCATGTCAGCAAAATGTATGGCTAATGGCATGGCAAGTTGGCCTGGTGGCTAAGGGTACTCACCACCAAGCCTAACAACCTGAGTATGATCCCAGAATTCACATGGTGGACAGAGAAAGCAGATTTCAAGTTGTCCTTTGATGTGGGATGCCCTTTCATATGCTGTGAATGTGTCTTGTTTCCATTGGTTAATAAAGAAGCTTTTTTTGGTCAATAGTCAGGCAGAATAGAGCCAGCCAGGAAATCCAACCAGGAAGACAGGGAGAAGGAAGGGAGGAGTCAAGGAGATGCCAGCAGCCACAAGAGAAACAAGATGTGATGTAACAAACCGTGAGCCTCATGGTAAAATTTAGAATAATAGAATTGGGTTGATTTAAATTGTAAGAACTAGTTAATAATAAGCCTGAGCTAATAGGCCAAACAGTTTGTAATTAATATTAAGCTTCAGAGTGGTTATTTGTGAACTGGCAGGTGGGAAACCTCCAGTTACAAATGGCACCCAATGTGGGGAATAAATAGTTAAAAAAACAGGAACTGGCGGACGGGGGAGAAACCTCTAGTTACAGTCCTTTAACCTTCACGTATGCAAGTATGCATACACACAAACACACACAAAATACATAATAAATGTTTAAAAAGAAAACAAAGTTTGCAGGTGGAAATTGAGGGCCTAACCAATTCCCTGAAGGTTTCAGGAGTGTGCCTGACATAATGAGAGCTGCTTGCTGTGATGTCATACCGCCTTACCATCTTGTTCTCTGTAGCTGTAGACATACGCCTTCCACATTTCTCATGTTCCTCCCCTTTCCTGAGGCGTGGAAGAGGCGTCATTGCATAGCCTGGGCTCTCTTTGAATCTGGAATCTTCCTGCTTCCTTCTCCCAAATGCTGGGATTACAGTTGTGTACCACCATACTGCGACTTTCCCATGATTTTTATTCCTCAGCTCAGCCGTCTTCATGGTTCTAGGTCTGTGGGAATGGAATCAGAATTCGAATGCTTGAAAGGGACAGGCTGAATAATTCCATCCCCATCATTTTAAAGGTTTAATTGCTAAGACTGAAGGATAGTGTGTAAGGTTACCCTTACACACTGGAAAGTGGAGAAGTTAGGAGTGTAGGAAGTTCAGTCTTTATTTCCTGTGTGGTTTTGCTTCCTGATCATGGTCTTCCTATGAAAGGGTAAGCTATAGAATTAATTTCTTTCAGCCAGGCCGTGGTGGTGCACACCTTCAATCCCAGCAGTTGGGAGGCAGAAGCAGGTGGATCTCTGTGAGTTTGAAGCCAGCCTGGTCTACAAAAGCTAGTTCAGGACAGGCTCCAAAGCTACAGAAAAACCTTGTCTCGAAAAAAACCAATAATAATAATAATAATAATAATAATAATAATAATAATAATTTCTTTCTGTAGTGGTGAGGAGCGGCGGAAAGGCGGGCTATGTTCCCACCCGGATCCCGGCTAGCTTACGCCAAAATAATTACATGGAAACTGTATTCTTTTAAACACTGCTTGGCCCATTATCTGTAGCCTCTTATTCGCTAACTCTTACATATTGATCTAACCCATTTCTAATAATCTGTGTAGCACCACGAGGTGGTGGCTTACCAGGAGATTCTAACCTGCGGCTGTCTCGGAGAGGAGAGTCATGGCTACTGCCTCACTGCCTTCTTCCTCCTAACATTCTGTTCTGTCTACTCCACCTATCTAAGCTGCTGCCCTATCAAAAGCCAAGGCAGTTTCTTTATTAACCAATGAAAGTAACACATAGATAGTTAACCCTCCTCCATCATCTTTCATTTTATTTTTCGTTTCTTGAGGCAGGGTTTAGCTCTTGTAGACCAGGCTGGCCTCAAACTCAGAATGATCTGCCTGCCTCTGCCTCCCGAATGCTGGGATTAAAGGTGTGTGCTACCACCTCCCGGCTTAGAATTTCCTTACGTGGAAGTATTTGTTTGACTAACAGGTCTTTAACACATTGAAGTATTTCTTTAGAGAACAGTGTTTATTAGAAAAGGTTAGAATGCAATTCTAAAAACAGCTCAGTTACTTTTAATTAAAATATAACCAGAGACAAAGCAAAGTTGTTGAAAGTGTTACAGACCAGTTAGAAACACAGCATTTGACTTGTTGAAGTGTGGTTTGTGTGGATGTAATGAAGACACCCTTTCTTAAAGACATCTCACTTGCATTTTAAAATTAATTTCTGAACGATGTCTTTTTGCCCCAGGGAATAAAAGAGAATATTGCCGATGCATGTGCTTCTTTTATAACTGTGTTTACTGTACATGAAGTAGAGTAGTGGAGGCTTTTGTTTGCAACTTTCAATTTTCTTCAGCCTTTTTGTGTGTCAGCTCATTGTGAACATTTAAGAAAATCAATAAAATAAGGTGAAAAATCAATTTTAACAAGAGCAATACCATCTGATTTTTGAGAAAACGGAAACAATTAACAATAGCGTTAATAATTGTCAGAAGATTTGATCATTTTTAAGAAATAGATTTAAAAATGTACACAGCTTTGTATAGCAAAGGAAATACAACAAAGGATTGTTGGGGGGCAGGAGAGTAACTCCATATTGTCAAAGACTGCTAAGACAAGTATTGGAAAGGGTGGAAGAATAAGTTCATTCTTCGTAAAAACTTATTTGTGTCTGTGTGTGAGAGGGAGACAGAGACACACAAAGAATAGGAACTGGAATTTAGAGGGGGCTGTGAGCCACCATGTGGTTGCTGGGAATCAAACCTGGTTCCTCTGAAAAGGCCGTCGTGACTCTTAAGTGCTGAGCCACGCCTGGCAAATGAAAAATTTTAATGTGGATATAGCAACTTTTTTGAATCTTGTAATTTGTAAATGTAGCATTTGTGTTCAGATTTATGTCCATAATTTTTTTAAACGTGTGTGTGTGTGTGTGTGTGTGTGTGTGTGTGTGTGTGTGTGTGTGCATGCTGCAGTGTGTATGGAGTCAGGACAACTTTCAGGAGTCAGTCACTCAGTTCTTTCCTTCTGCCATGATTGCCCTCAAGCACCAAGCTTGGTGGCAGGCACCTTTACCTGCTAAGCCATCTTGTCATTCCTGTGCACAGATCTTTGATGACTCTTTGTGACTGGTATTTCAGTATTCATTGGTGGAGGAATGGTTAATCCATAGTATTTTAGTTATCTTTTTAGTGCTGAGGCTCAAACCCAGGGCCTCAGATGTGCTGGGCAGGCACTCTACTAGCTAGCCGCATCCCTGACTCAATTGATGATGTTTTAATTAAGCAGAAAGCAGTATTCAATAAAATGATGCCATCTAGTCAGATTTATCATGGGAAAATTATACAGCCGTTTGAGTGAGGGAATAGATTGATATTTATGTTGCCTTCTTGCCGTTCCTCCCTTCTCCCTTCCAGGGAGTGAAGGTGTTGTTGAGATATCACACTCTACAGCCTAGACTTGCTTCTACCTCCGAGTGCTGCCATGCAGACGTGTGCCACCGTGCTTGGCTTATTAATGTAGCTTTCTAGGGAGCATCTGTATTTGTGGGTGAAGTCATGGCTGATGTTAAAGATACTAATGTGTGCATATGTCAGACTTGTAATGTTCAGTATAATATTAATGCAGCTGGTTTTGGATAGTGAAAATTGTAATTTTCACTGTTTTTTTACTTTGGTGATTTTTGTTATATAATGAGAACTTTCTTTGTAATCTAAAATTAGCAAAGATATTGTTTGAAACCTTTGATTTGCATTTATTAGTTCAGCTTGAGCATTGTTCAAGTAGAATTTTAAAATTATAAAAAGACCTGGCTCTAGTTAATTTAATAAAGTAGTGATATTCACCATTGTATTCATGAGCCTGGTTTTAACTATAAATATAGATGAACTTTTTTTTATTCAAGTGAACAGATGTTCTTCAACCTCTTCACATTGAGAAGTTTTACCATAATTAATTTATAATGATTTTCACTCTTGAGGAATTCCTTCCATACACTGTATCATGATCATATCCACACACACACACACACACACACACACACACACAATATCCTCTGTGTGTTTTAAGGAAAGACTCTTAATTTCTCATCCTCCCCAAATTTCCTCATCCTCTGGCCTGCACAATCTTCCTTCCCCTTTCCCATAATGTTCCCTAAGCATCGAGTGTGGTGACTGTGTTGTAAGTGTATAAGTTGGGGTTGGCACCCCACAGCCAGTTGATTTCTGCATTTAACCAGCTGTGACTTTTTGTAATAATCTCTCCTGCAAAAAAGAAAGTATTTGATGCGGAGTGAGAACCAGTTTCCTGTGGGTGCAAGAAGTTTAGAATGTGGCTTCATGGCCTCACCAGCCACTGGTAAGTTTACAGTGCCAGCGTGAACTCCTTCCTGTTGAGCAGGCCTAGGACCAGTTAGGTTTGGTCATCCCCAGGATATGAAGGCCACGGTTGCACCTTTTAGAATATCTTACCGTGCCGCTTGAAGCCATGGTTTGCTGGAGCTACAGGATAATGGCTGACTGCTTTTCTCCCACGGCGGGTTGTGTGTCCTTCCGTACTGTGAGCTGGTCCTCTGAGGAGGCCTCCAGGTCAGATCCAGATGGATTCTTCAGGATCCCATGTCCAAAGTGTAGTCCAAAATGCAAAAGCTAGAGAAGTACCAGGGACAGCGGCCATACCTGCATTGTTTGAAGGTCTCAGGGACTCCCCTGAGCTCTGGGGCATTTGTTACTCCACGATGATATGCAGGAACATAGTCAACTTTAATTAGAGTAACTTCAAAGGCAACATATATGCATAGTTGTGTGTGTGTTTATGTATGGGGTGTGGTGATGGGTCAGGAGGGAGATAAAACTCTAAGCAGGCGTAATCCCCTGTGCCTTCCCAGTCATCCTGTATTACTCCTCTTCTCTCCCCCTCCTCGCAGTTTGTCCTTCCTCCTCCCTCCACAGGGAAGTCTCCCCACTTCCCCTCTCAGTTTTTGCCCATTTCCCCTTTCATAACCGCTGTGTCCTTTTCTCCTCTCTAGTGTTCCTGTGATTGTTGTCCCCTCCCTATCACAGTCCCTTTTAACTTTCCTGGTACCTGTGGTCTACAAGTAAAAGATCTGTGTACTTCACTTAGTATCCTATTTTGTTGTTCTGTTTGATTACCTGCAAAGTCAACTGTGAAGAAGACCGCAGCCACGGAGAAGAGTGTTTTAAGGATAGTGTGGGAGAAACACTTTAATTCCAGTGGGAAACACAGGAAAGCTATGATGGGTATTTAAAAAAAAAAAAAAGTTGTAATTGCCTACCTCACGGCCTGGAAGGAAAATTTTTGATGTAAATTTAACTTACTGAACTATCTGAGGATCTCTTTATGTGGAATACAAAATCTAAAAAGTCTTGAAGAAAACGTATGGGTTAGGAGAGAGCACAGAGCTCAGTCCCCCAGTGTTCGCAGGTGAGGGGCACGTGGAGAGAGCGAGCACAGAGTCTTTTCTCTTGAGCAGACCTGCTCTTTCCTGTCGACCCTTGAACGTTTTCGAGCAGGACGACCACTTTGAAAAGGTAAAACTGAACGGGAGACGGATGCCGCTGGGAATCCTAGGAAGCAAATCCACAGGCTCAGACAGGAACTGCTGCACACTTTCTCGCAGGTGGAAACGGAATTTAACTGTGTGTGTGTGTGTGTGTGTGTGTTTACATGTGGGTTTTTTTGTGTCAGGGAAAGGCCACAAAACTTGAGGTGGGAAATAGTAATGGATTACATGGAGAGCCAGGTGGAGCAGGGAGAGACATGGAAAATCGTGAGGGAGGGGAGCTAAAGTATAATGACTCATGAAAATTACATGAAGAAAGCCCCGATTTTATGTATTGTTTAAAGGAGTGAATGAATAAGTAAAGTCAAAGCAGTCCTCTGTGGTGCAGGTGATACAGTGTTGAATACTGTGTATCCAAAATTCTGGCAGGAACCTCACAGTGTGACCAAATACTAGACTAAATATCTCATATTCATGATTATATGAGATCATTTGCCTGTTTAGATTCAGAAGGAACCTGGAAGAGGGAAGCTTTTAGGAGGAGCCCAGCCCTCTCAGTGCTTTGACTTTTGACTTCAAGGCCTGCGTTATAGCAGCTGTAGAAAATGAACACAAATAACATTGGTTGTTTCTATTTTATTGTGTGTATTTTTGTGTGTGCGGGGGTGGGGTGGGTAGGGGTACCATTTGGAGATCAGAGGATAACTTTGTGGTATTTTCTACTTTTACATGGGTTCTGGAGTTGAACTGAGATAACCAGATTTACATATAAATACACAGTTACAATGTATTTTTATACATGTACTTATTTGGATAGTTCATGAAGTGGCCTTTGGATTTAGGAACCAGAAAAGCTTTTACAAAGTGAGACCTCTGTGCTTGACTCTAAAGACAGATTGGTCTTGCACCTTTGCTGCCGTTGGCACTGTCTGGGTCAGGACTCTCTTGCCTGTCACTGTGGTCTGTTTCCACAGGGCGTTGAAATGATTTTGTTTTGTTGTTTGGTTTTGAGACAAAATCTTACTAAGTGGTCCTGGCTGTCCTGAATTCACTCTGTAGACCAGGCTGGTCTTGATCTCACAGCGACCCATCTGCCTTTGCCTCTCAAATGCTGGAACTAAACATGTGTGTCACTATGGCCAGCCAAAGCAGACATAAGTTTTAGAATGCAGATCAATCATGTCAGCCAGCTGAAAATAGCGAGTTTTTTTTGTGCGCATACAATTCAGGTTCTTTTTTATGGCGTGGGCCTGCATGGTTGACCCCACTCCCCTTCTCTTCCTGGGCTCTTCACAATGTTCTTCTGTCTGGGAATGGGCCAGCATTAGAACTCAAGATTCTCCCATGAGTCTGCCATCCAGTACCGGTCCAGTGTTTGCAGAACTTCCTTTGGTCCCCATCTGTCTCATCCTTGTTTTGTTTGACATTGCCTACAGACAGTGTCTACCTGCTATCTGTCCTATTTACCCTGCTATCTCTGCCACCAAAGAACACATGGTTAACACATAGGGGACATGTGTCCCTTATCCACTTCAGTGTCTTTAGTGTGCAACACCGATTAAGGTTCTGGACAGAGTAATAAGAAAAACTTCTAGTCTTATTCTTAGGTAAGAACATAGACCACCATAAGCTTCCCTGGGTTCAATTTCAAATTATTTTATAATAATATTATAATATCATCTTCATGTTTGCCCTGTGTCTACATTGTCTTTGGTTTTGCTGGTTCTCTCTTATTCTCTAATTTATGTAACTCTCACATAGTAATTTGCTGGGATTGGGGACTGCTGACTGCTTTTCCAGAGGACCTGGGTTTGATGCCCAGCACCCATGTCGTGGCTCACAACTGTCTGTAACTCCAGTTCCAGGGGATTCAACACCTTCTGGACTCCATGGATACCAGCCTGGAGGTAGTATGAAGACATACAGGCAAAACACACACACACACACACACACACACACACACACACACACACACACACACTAAAAAATCAAAGACCTAAAAAAAGAAAAAAAAAGGTAGGGGTATTTAAAACAGTCAGATGTTCATAGCAGTGTAGCTGTGAGTGGAGCCTTGAGGATTTGATCTCTTTCCAGTTGAGATTCCCGTGCTGTGCTGGGGGTGTTTGTTGCAGGGAGTTGGGGGCTTTGGGGCTGTGGTGGGGCCTGGGGGAGCTGCTTCTCTGGGTGAGTAGGAGGTGTAAACCTATAGTTAGGATAGGAAGCTGCCCCTCTGAGACATAAATAGCAAATGCTTGTTCTTTGTTTCTATAAGAAGAAATGGGTGATATTTAAATGGAACTTTATAAAGTAACTCAGATTTTAGTGGGCGGGCTAGAGTTAATATGTGCTTGTCTTAAAATACAAGACTATAAAAAAGTTTGAAGTCGCCGAAGCTTCACCCACGGTCCTGCCGCCCAGAGCAGCCGCTAGTGGCCCGTGGCTGCCGAGGTCACTGTGTCCGTTTGCGTGAGCGGCGTGTGGGGCCTTTCTGTGCTCCGCTGTATTCCAGTGTCTGTTTCTTAGATGTTGTTGACCCTAAACTTGTAATACATGCTTTATATTAATATGTATCTTCTGTGACTTGTTCATTTATTGCCTGCTTTTGTTGGCATTTTAAAGTCTTAATAAAAGGACATTCTTCTTATTTAGACGAACTTACCAGCTAAGTCTTCCATCTCTTTAGTGTTGTAATGATAGGAGTAAGTTTATTATTAATAAAATTTTTACTATTTTGAAATCTTCCACATGTAAACTTGGCGTCATTGTGAGTTTGATAATGATTCATTTGAGTAGCTGCAATAAACACTGGGCTTATTACCTCTGTATTTTCAGTAACGATGAAAGAAAGTTACGTTTTTTTCTTTGACTGAGGATGTGTGATTGTGGAGGGAATTTATTCTTGAGAACTGAAGGCTTGAGGACTGGGTGTCCTGTGAGTGGCTGTCCCAGGCCCCCTGCCAGCAGGCTCTGTAACCTTGGGATACCTTCACTTCTACTGTTTTAGAGATGCAGAATATAGGACCCATTTTAGCTACTGCTCTAAAATCTCTGAATTCCTAAAAGAATTTCTGTCTGCAAGCATGAAGAGAGTTTCAGCAGCTTAGGGTGCAGAGTGGGGTGTCTGTAAGAGAGAACCTAGTCCTGGTGTGAGCAAGTGTTCCTCCGCGCTCCTCTCCTCCTGTGCATATTGTTTAGTTTCCTATCTTATTGTTAAGAGACCTTCAAGTGTGAGTGAAGTCGGCTACGTGAGAAGAACCATTGGAAATAGAAAACTATAAAGTTAAATCAACCAAGAGACCTCTGGGTCTCCCCTGTTTAAATCTCCTTGGTTGATTTAATGGGTTGACGGTAGGCAGCTCTGACGTTCAGTACCTGTGGGCCACAGTCCCAGACCTCACATGCTTTTTGTTTAGCATGAAATTAGGGAATACTAAACAAAAAGGGAATAGGGAGGCTTTGGCATATAAGGATCTGATTTAGGCATAAAGTAACTGATATTCAGTAGAGATATAATATGAGCCACATACGTAATTTGAAGTTTTCTTGTAGACAAATTTTGTGAAGTGAAATAAAACAAGAGAAACTTGCTGTGTTTTTAACTTACTACATCCGGATCATTAATTTGATATGTGACCTTATTTTAAAGATATTGATGCATTTTGTTTTACCTTTCTGGATACTAATTCTTTAAAATCCAATATGTATATTTTTGAGTCTGTCTGTAGCCAATGACTAATGATTATCATGGGATAGCACGGATCTAAACAGGACGTTTTCTGGCATCTATCGTTTGTTTTCTCTAGTTAGACACATTTGTAGTTGTGTTAAGGGGTTGTGCATATTGCCACCACTTTAAGCATTAAATTTAGTTATTAGGAAGTTTGGAGTGAATTCAAGACTGTCCTGGGCTTAACATCAGTGACAAAATTTCTCGGCTAACCAGTATCATTTGAGGTTGTTTCTGTTCCCAAAAGGCTTCAACTGTAGAGACGTTAAAAAGAACCAAAGGAAACCATATTTAAATAACTAAATAAGAGAGTAAACAAGTGGACAAATAGAAATTTTCAGCAAGAATATAGAAACTGTTAGAAGAAAAGGAAAACCACATTAAAGACTCTTTGATAAGTGATGGGAGTGTTCTTGACGGCAAAACCCAGAAAGAAAGAAAATGGTTAGGATCCTTCTACGTGGGCACCTGACTAGTGCTTGAAGCTGTCAAACATGCAAGTCAAGGAAAAGTCCATTGCTGTGGATCAGAGTGGACAGAGAGATGTGGTAACTGAGTGCAAGCAATATCCCGTATTGAATCCTGGAACAGAAAGTGATAATTGGAGAGCTAGTGAGGGCTAAGTAGTGAGTAACTTAGTTGGTAATTATGCTATAGTAAGTGGCTTGAGTTTCACGTGTGTGTGTGTATGTGTGTGTGTGTGAATGCCTGTGCCCACATATAGATGTGCACATAGACATACACATGTTCTGTACAGCATGCTAAGGTAAACATTTATAGGAGTTCTCTGATAGCCTTGTGTCTATACTGCGGGTCCAAAGCCAAAGCATGTGCACCTGCAGTGCAAGCTTGTCCGTTAGTGGAGGCCAGAAGGCAGCCAAGTGACACAGAGTGCTGAAGAGAATCTGCCTGTGGAAAATCCTGTACTTTACAGAGTCTAAACTAGAAAAATGAAGATGAGATAAACCCATTTCTACAAACAAATACTGTGATAAAATCTACTTTACAAGAAATATTTAAAATCAGAAATGTCACTATAAAAGTTAATATAAAAGGCTAGAAATAAGTGTTTCCTCATTTCTTCTTTTAAACAAATTGTATCTAAGAGGAAATTTAGTGCCTGCAATGTTTCCCTCCCTTCTCAGTGCTTCTTCCTTGCCATCAACGAGTTGTTCACTATTTAACTCTCTGCTTCATAAGGTAACTATGATGATGGATCTCAGAATTTTAGATTTAAGACTTCTTCCCATTATTTTTTAAAGCATGCACACACACCAACACCCACCCACACACACACGCACACACACAGACTCTCATACTCATGTGCACGTGTAGACTCTCAAAGGAGGAGTCCGGTTTCCTGGAGCTGGAATCACACAGATGTATGTGAGCTACCTGACCTGGGTCTTGGGAACTGAACTCAGGTCCTCTGTGAGACTGGAACAGGCTCTTAACCACTGAACCATCTTCAGCCTTATTTCTTTATTGAGGACTCCAAAGAGCTTTTGCTTTATCTGGGCTTTTTTTATTACTATACCAGAAATCAGAACAAAAATTTAACATTTGACAATAATGATTTGAATTATATGTGACATATGCAGCACGTTTTTGTTTTAAACAAAGGAAAATCACGAGGAAAGTGGCGGCAGTGTCCATTTTCAGCTGTCCTTTCTCTCCCGTCAGAGACGGCAAGGTTTGTGTGAGCCTTCTCAGTGGACGTTGTTGTGAAACAGTTGCGTTGTCCTGAAGTACGTGAAGACAGTTGACTCCAATTGGGGTAGCTGGGTGAAGGATGTGTCACGGAGTCCGCTGTGCTAGGACGTCAGACCTCAAGTGGAGGCTCTGTGAGAGGGCAGTGCAGCGTGGACTCTGCAACCAAACCAGTGGATTTTTATTACTTTTTCTACGTTGAAACCTTTCATTCTGTGTTATCCTTTGGACGAATCTTTCAACAATACATAATTTTATCTGTTGAGTCCAGTGTTGTCCCAGTAGAAACTGAAAATTGTGGGCTGTTTCATTGTTAAATTTTGTTAAGAATTTTAATATGAAATATTTTTCAGAATGAATTTTAGAATAAAGTTTTTTTAGTCAGTACAGATGTTTTGTTTGTTTTATAATTGTACTACTTATATTTGCCTGTTAAATATCAAATTTTGTTTTTCATTTTAGTAATCAAAGCTCAAATACTTCAGAGATCAAGTCAATAGAGGCTGAGAGACAGTCAACAGTTATACTCCTGGAGACTCTTGCAAAGGCCCCCAGTTTGATTTCCGGCAGCCGCGTGGTAGCTGACAGCAGTCTGTAACTCCTGTTCTAAGGGGTTCTGCTGTGCTCTTCTGGCCTCCATGTGTTTTTCACGAACCTAATGCACAGACATGTGTAGGCAAAACACTCACACATAAGATAAAAAATTTTAAAGAATGTTTTTAAATGAGGTAATATTTTGTGTTTGAAGTATATTTGGAAAATAAAAACACTGCAGGACAATTGAGTGTTGCCTAAGAATGCTGTTTTGTAAGATCTCTTATATAAGCTTAGATTTCTAAAGTTATAGCTGTAAGAGTTTAAATTCTTGGGTACAAGAATCATAGGTTTTTCCAGTGTTGTGTATTTGATAAAAAATTTCCTAATATAATTAATCTGGTGAGATCTCTCTGCAAGTGAAATGTTCTTGCTGCTCAAGCCTGGTGACCCAAGTTCAGGTCCCGAGACCACAGTGAGAGGAGCAGATTGATTCCTGAAGGTCACCCTCCGACCCCTGCAGTCGCTCACATGGTCCTTCCTCTCTTCGTCCCTCTCCTCCCTCACGCGCACACATTAAGAGCAATGGCATTGAAAAGGAAAACCTAATTATCAAGGTGACTTTTTTACCAGTTCCCTGGTTCAGCAGTTTTTCGTTTCTTAAATGTTTTTTTCTGAAGCTCTGTGTACATGGGAAAGCATGTTGGTGTGTATAATGTGTGTCTGCGTTATGCCCTGCGGTCATTACAGTGTTGTCCTGTGGGTCCATAACTCTTGAGCATCTTCACATCACTGTAATAGACACACTCATTTAATGACAGCGAGATCCAAAAGTAATTTTACATCTTGCAGAGTGTGCTGCTTTTTCTGAAGAGTTCATGGGTGTGATGCTGCAGAGCTCCGAACTGTTATAGAGTGACAATTGAGAAAATTATCAAATATTATTGCACACTAAATGCTTTAGAGGGAGCCTGGCTTGCAGCAGCAAGTGATTAGAGGAAAGATCTTAGGGACAAAGGGATGAGCCCTTCAGTATTTCTCCAAACATCCAGTTGTGATTGTCTTGTGGCAATCATTGTGACAAGGAAGGACTCGATTCATTTTTTATTCTAAGAATTTTTGCAGATGTGAAATTATGACACAAAATTGTTTAAACTTGATTTATATTTTAAATAAAAAATCTTGAGAAGTCAGTCCTTGTCATTATTTACATTCCATGTCAGCCCCCAGTCTGAGGACTCACTAAAGTAGGCTTTTCCCATTACTGCTCCTCTTTGAAAACTAGGGTCTCGGGACTTCGATTGTGTGGGTGATGTAATTCAGGGAGAGCCCCCCTCCTAAAGGCATTCAAACTGTTGTCAGTATGTTTTTGTAACACTTAAAATGGCCAGAGCCTCGGCGATATCTTAGTACACCTGTCTGAACACCCCCAGTGAGCAGCTTGTAACAGGCTGAGAAGCAGAACTCGGATCAAGAGTTGTGTGCGTTACGTTTTCACATCTCTGAAAGATTACACTAGATTGCATCTCCCCGCAGAGTGCTGTGCACTGCTTCTGGCCTCTGTCCAGCTTTTTCCTTGTAGCTTCATATAGCTCACGCAGTAAGGAGGCATGTTACCCAAGTATTGGCCTCCTCATTTCAGCTCCTTCTCCCACAGCTTGTTGGACCTTTCTCTGTATCTGGAGCTTACTGTAGAATAAGTAATAAAACGGCCGCGAAGCTTCTCCTTTACCCCGTACCCACCACCCGCGTTTCTCCAAATCATGTATTAAACAATGCCCCTTTCTCCCGTTTATTTGAAATGTCCCCTTACTTTGCCCTATTCCTGGCCTTCATATTATATGCCAGGATCAAACTTTTGACTTCTGTGGTTTAGTAATTTAGCAGTTGTTGGGACTCTTCTCTCTGATGCTACTCAATCTTAGGCGTATGTTTCTTCTACTGTTGGGAGGGTGGTTTGTCAAAATTCCACTTTCTTAATACTCAGTCTGTCTGACTGCTCTGTTTACAGTGATTGTTAGTATCTGTAGTCTGGGATAAATTGACATTATGAGACTGAGAATTTAAAAAGAATAATCCACGTGAAATCTAAAGAGCCTGGCACTCGCTCTGGGTCTAGCTGATGTGCTGACCAATCCCCTTCTCCTTCCTGGACCCCCTGTCTGCTCTGTCCGTCCTGCTCTGTAAAGGAGAGCTCCTGTTGTTAATGTTGTCGGCCTCTTCTGAGAGTCGGGTGTTGCCATGGGAGGAGGGGGGCTAGTGGAAGAAAATAGTTACATCTTCCAGCTTCTCATCCACTTCCCTGGGACCTTGCTTTTCCTGGTGTCAAAGAGTCATAGCTTCTCAGAGTCGCCGGCCGTGGGTGCTTCAACCCTATTAGACTTTAGTAAATAGACTTGGTAAGTGGATTTCTCTTCAGTTGCTGTGGGTTTCTGTTAGGAGCTTGACACACAGCTGTTCTCATCTTCCCGTTATCTCTCTTTTCATTCTTGATAGAGTTAAATATTCTAGGCTAGTCTCTTTCTTTGTGAGATTAAAATTTCCTTTTTCATTTTAGAGAGGAGGTCTCCTGTAGCCTAGGCTGACCTTGGCCTCCTGATCTTCCTGCCTTCTCCTCTTCCTAAATCTAAATGCTGGTGTTGGGGCTGTGGACCTGCCTGGCTTTCTTTTCTATTCCTCTTCTATTCCGTTTACTTTTCTGCTGCTCCTCTTCTTTTTTGTACGTTATTTTATCGTGATGCCAGGGATCACGCTCAGGGCCTTCCACACGCTGGCTTCACACCCTGCCTCTGAACTCCAGCCCCAGCTTGAAGTTCTCTTCATAGTCTTTTACAGGTCTGGTTGCTTTTATGCCTTTATACCATTTGCCTTGTTTTATGAGGCAGTGTCTCACGTATTCCAGACTGGCCTTGAATTTGCATCCTAGCTTACAATTAATTTGAACTTTTGAGCCTCTTGTCTTCTACCTCCTGTGTGGTGCTGGGATTGCAAATATATTATCATCATGCCTAGTTTATGTGGTGTTGGGGATCAAACCCAGAACTTTGTGCTTACAAAACAAGTACTCTGCCCCTGAGCTGTGTTGCAAACCACAGATTGCACTTTTAAATGCAATTTTTTTTGCCATTATATTCTCTTATTTATTTGTACAGACACTTTTTACACTTTTTTTTGAGACAGTGTATTTTTTATTTTAGCTCTGGCTGTCTTGGAACTCACTATATAGACCAGACTGGCCTTATACTCAAACCCTGCTTCTGCCTCCCATGTGCTGAGTGGCGTGCACCACCACGTCCTGTAACATGAAGGGGCCTGCTTGTTGGGGTATCTGTCCTGCTCGGTACCCCACAGCCGGCAAGCCCCAAAGAAAATTACACAGAGGACTCCATAAGATTATAAACTGATTGGCCCATTAGCTCAGGCTACTTATTAGCTCTTGTAACTTATGTTAGCCCATTATTTTTATCTATGTTAGCCATGTGGCTCAGTACCTTTTTCAGTGGGGCATGTCACATGTTGCTTCTTTGGTGGTCTAGGCTGGACTGTGAGGAATGGGCTTCCTCCTTCCCAGCATTCTCCTGTTTTACTTCCTATTTGGTTTACCCACCTATGCTTCCTGCCTGGCCAATCAGCGTTTATTTAAAACATGATTGACAGAATACAGACAATTCTCCCGTACCAACGTCCAGCTAACACTGCTGATTTCTGTAGCTTACTTTTATAAATCATCTATTAAATAAACTTATTATTTCAAATAGTTTTTTTCTGATTTAGCTAGTAGTTTTTTACAAATGATAATTTTCCTTCTCCTTTATTTCATTAGAAATATTTATCTGGGAATGAATATTTTTTTATCCTGGTATATTTTGAGGCATCTGTTGAGGTACCCAACATTTTAATTCATTTGCAAGTAATTTACCCTTGTATTTATAGGATTCTTCTTGTTAGGTAAGGATGCTATTCTTTTAATGACTCTATATGCTGTTTGCACTCTTATAGCCAGAGGTAAAGAGGTCACATTGTGAACACATTGCTGTCCATTTCAGTAACCCTGTGTCCATCAACATATTTTTCTCTCCTGTGTGTTTTATGGTCAGGGTTTTTGTTTAGCACAACAATTTTCCATATTATAAAATACTCTGAACAATGAATAATAAATAATTTTTTTCTAAAGTCATCAGTAACCCAAATCCACAATCTGTTTTATTGGTAAAGTTTTAATTTATAAGTAACATATTGTGTGGTGAGCCCACAAGTATTATACAGTACATGCACAGTTAACAGATCTATCGGACTATCCACGGGAGTGTATGTGTGCACATCCACTTGGAGTAACTTGTTTTGCAGAGCTACGGGCACACCCGTCCTTTGGATAAGTCACTGCCAGTTCTGTAGAAATCTTGTGAAATCATGGCGTTTCTCCCTTCTGTAGTATTCCAGTAGTATATAAACCTGACTTTTCCTGTAGGGCAACTGGGATAGCTCCCCCCACACCATGAAGCCATGGTGTGAAAGGGATTCACTCAGTCAAGTGCTTGTTCTCATAGCCAAAATCTACATAAAGATAAGTCCCCTACAAACTTTCTGTATTGACAGTAGTCATGATAAGAAAGGAGCCTCATACAGGAGGCAATATGTCTGTTGTAACAGCAGACTCTGGAAGATGTAATCTACTGGCCCTTTGCTCTAAACAAATTACTAATATTCTGTATTTACCCCTCACCTTGGTTTCAACTAAAGTAAGACAGCCCAGGAAATTAACTGTTTAGACAGGGGAAAGGCCTGAATCGCTAAAACTAGCTTCAGAGAGAAAAGTTCTCACCTGGGCACCCTGCTGGAGTAAGAAGCAGGGTCCCCAGAAGAGATTCCTTTTAGCTCAACCAGCTAGATACTAATGAAAATCAAGCCCCAGGTTGGTATAGCTACCAAGGCTGTGTTCCCACCCGCAGGGGAGCTTCACAGCCACGCCCCCTCTGAGACATAAAGCGCCCCTTTGCCAATTCATGGGTTTCTTGTGACTCTGAAAATGCATGCTTGATACTATTGTTACTACCTATGGGACTGTTAACTTGTCTGTATGCCTATATAAACTGGAAGCTTTGTGGAGAGCACCCCTTTTTATATGCCTTATGCTTCTTCTTTTTTCTTTCATCTTCCCCGAAGGAATAAAGAAACATGCAGGGAAAACATACCTGAGTCAGTCAGTTCGTTCTGCCCCTCAGATCCTGTTCCCAAGCCAGTTTTGCTTGTCGTATAAGTCCTGTCTGAACCCTGGGGGAGTGCTAAGGCTGGTACTCAGTAGCTCGTGGTACTATTGGAAATTAAAACGTGTGTTTAGAGAAAATAGACATCTGAAGTAGAGGTGTTTGACAGCTGCATTTCTGAAAGAAAGCAGCCCTTATTTGTACTTCTTGCTGTAGCTGCTTTAAGGTAGTGTTACTGAAGAGAGTTGGGAGAGAGCTTCGGAGCTGTTGCTTTGAGCTGGTGTGAGCAAGTTGTTGCCTACCATTCCTGTAGCAGCAAGAAGTGTGTTAGCTGCAGGGAGCAGAAAGTGATCTACACAGACATGACAACTTCTGGAGGAAGGAAAAGTTCCTCATTTTCCTTCTGTAGAGAAGCCTGTTCAGGAGGTCCTGTCATGAACTTCCTGGTTGTCACAGGCTCTTTCTAAGCCAGTCTTTGTGAGCAGCGATTATCTTGGGTCAGTCAGGACTGAGCCTGCCTCTGCCCTGCTCTGAAACACAAAGCTGCCCCAGATACCTGAACAAAAGATTGTTTCTTTTAAGAAGGATGATATAGCCAGGCCGTATCTGATGTATAGGGATAAAAGATGAGAGCCATAGGGCCTTGCTCATCCAAACCACACACCAAAACTAGAAATAGAAGAGAACTTTCTCAGTCTGACAGCTAACAAGGCACCCACCCACTCTCTGGCTGCTGTTGAACTTAATGCTGGAGGACTAGATGTTTTCCCCATTAGAGCAGGAACAGGATAAGGAGGACGGCTCGTGCTGGTTCTGTTCAGTGATCAGAGCCTACCCAGGTAGACAAGTGAAAACAATAGAAGAGATACCCACACACTGCAGAGGAAGAAGTAAGCTTGTTGCAATTAAGTGAGCATCTGTGTCAGACTAGTTAAGAAAACTTATGAGAAGTTATTAGGACTAATAATAGAGATCAACAAGGTCACAGTGTGTGGGACCAGTCCACAAGGTCAACTCTAATTATGTGCGCTTGAAACCAACAGCCTGAGTGGGAAATTCGAAAGGGAAACCTGGAATATGTCATGAGTTCTGGGCCAGCCTGTGCTGTGTAATGAAAATCTGGTAAGTTCTGGACTAGCCTGTGTCATGTAATGAGGAAAATCAAAGCAAACACAGGAGACCCAGAAAGTTCTCTGATGCTTATGAATGGAAAGACAGCATTGTTAAGATGCTGGTGCCGCGTTCTCCAGCTTCTGCGTGTGACCCCATTCAGAACTGTAGGTGACCCCACTATAGAAACTGGCCAGCTATACTGAAAAGATAAAATGAAAATGTGAGAGACCCCAAATAGCAAAAAACCAAACCAAAACAAAAAAAAGCCAAACTGATCTTTTTAAAGGAAGAGCAGTGTAGGATAACACTGCCTCACTGCAGAACTTACTGGAATCAGAAGATGATATCCTCAGTAGTCTTAACCACAGACACAGATCAGGCATGGAGTGAAGACCCAGAGATAAACTGATGTCTGTAGCCAAGGCCTTTCAGGGAGGGAAAGAACGCAGTTGACCAGATTGTTCTAGAAGAACTGATAGCCACACGTAAAGAATCAATTTCTGAGTACTCTTGGATGAAGGCCAGTTCAGACCCCACACTTGTTAATAGCACATAAAACATTCAGGAAATATGTAGTGGCACTAAGAGACAGCCTGTTTCAAAAGTTGTATGAACATTTTGATCTAGCACCATGTGGTATTTTGGTAGATATTTTCAAGGAGTTAAAGTTTTTAAATGTTTGCATAAACATATTTAAAAGGTGTAATTTGCACGTGGTGAGAGTTATCTTTTAAGTTGTGCAGAGTTTAGTGAATTTACACAATTTATACATTTTCATTGATGTCTAGCCCAGAGTACTTTAATAGCTTCAAAAAATTCCAAAATTACTAATTTTTTTAAGTAATGGGTGGGCCTGGAAAGGTGACCACGTGGTTAAATGCTTGATGCTTTTGCAGAAGTAAAAACAACTTTTAAGTGATAAACTGAAAAAAGTGACTCCATGCCCAGTTAGTAGACATCCCTACGTCTCCTTCCTCTACTCCTGATATAACTAATCTATTTTCTATGCATTTGTACACTGGGTACATACATTTTTTTACTGCAACTTTACAAGTTTTAATTGCTACTTGAAAAGTAGTTTGAATATTTGTTTATAGTATTAACTTTAGGTGATTTTAATCATTATATTTTTTATGTATATAGTCAGCTATTCAATTCCCGTTTAGAATGGAATTGAAATCCAGAATGTATGTAAACTTCCACTACGGTATATTGGTCCTTTTCTCATGTCACTGGGACAGAACACCCTACAGAAGCAGCCTCAGAGCACAGGTCTCTTTTGGCTCCTGGTTTCACGGCGTCACAGCCTGTCATGGAGGAATGGGTGCAGCAGGGATGTTCAGTCCTTGGCTCTTGCAGTAAGTGCTAGTGGCTCCTTTCCGTGGTAGTGGGCCAGGACAGACTGCAGCTTGGACCGCAGTGTACAGCCTGCAAAGCCTCCCCTGGTAACCCACTTCGTGCCAGCCAGATGTGTCTCCTAAACGCTGCAGCAGCACCATAGCTTAGGGCCTGTGCTCAGAAGAGGAGCCTTCCCGATTCAAACATGACAACTATGAATCTTACAGTGAAAAGCTTTGTGGCTAAATTATCAGCCCCAAATTTCCCTCAGAATTAATTTCTAGGAGACAGTGTAGCTACTCAGAATACTAGATACATACAGTTTAATTCTTTTGATAAACACCATCAGATTGGCTTTTAGGAAGCTTGTGCCAGTATCATTCACCATTATAAAAGATTCATGTGTTTTGCATTATAACTGTGTGTGAGAGAAAGAGAGTGTATGTATGAGAGTGGTGTGTGTGTGTGTGTGTGTGTGTGTGTGTGTGTGTGTGTTTGATTTTTTCAAGGTAGGGTTTCTCTGTGTAGCCCTGGCTGTCTTGGCGCTCACTCTGTAGACCAGACTGACTTTGACCTTAGAGATCTGCCTGCCTTTGCTGGGATTAATAAAGGTGTATGCCACCACACCTGGCTCAGAAGTAAGCAATTTTTCATGTAAGGTGGTATGTCCCCAATTACATGAACTAATTTTGAAATTGCTTTCTACCCAATATTTTACAAACTTTTCAGTGAATTTTTCTAATTGAGTATTTATGTTCCTAGAAAGTACTCAGGTAAGCAGCGCTGTTGTGGTCCCATCCTGCCTCTCAGGTCCTAAGGGAATGGCAGCTCCTCCTGCTTCTGCTCTTCTTCCTTCCGAAAATCCTCCCCCTCTTCTTTTTCCTCTTCCTTCTCTTCCTCCTCCAAGATTCCCCATTACCATTGTTAAAGACTGTCTTTTCTTTTTGGTGTTTTTGTTTGTTTTGTTTTAATAAAACCTCAGGTAGTTGTGCACCAGAACCAGATGGTAAGGTGCCTTTGCTGAAGACATAGCACGTGCTGGTTACAGGGCATAGAGAAGTCAAGCTGGAACCGAGCTAGACTCCCCTCCCTGCTGACTAGCCCTCACAGTGCATACCTAATTACTGGCGTAGATTTTAGAGAGCTATCCCTTGTATACTGGTTTACAGATTTGAAAAGGAGAATATTACAGTTATGTTTACTGTTACTGCTAAATGCAAAGTTTAATTATTTATTCATTTATTTACTTAGGCAGGGTGTTACAGATCCAAATCTACTTTTGAGTCCAAAATTGCTACATAGCCCAGAATAGTCTTGAACTTCTGATTCTTTTGCCTCTGCCTCCTGAATGCTGGATTTATAGGCTTTTCCTGCTTCTCTGTGTTTACAGACTTGCACCATACCTCTGGGTTTACAGACGTGCACCACTCCTGTGGGTTTGTGAAGTGCTGGGGATCAAATCCAAATCTATCTCTACTTTAAATTAGAGAAGTTATCAATTTAAATGAGAACCAAGTTGATGAAGTTCTGAGTAGAGAGGAGAAAGCCATTGAAGAAAGTGGATGAATCTAGCAAGCATGGTGGGGAACTCTTCTGATCCTAGTACTTGGGAGCTGGAAGTCGAAGGATCAGGAGTTCAAGGTCATCCTTGTCCATAAAATGAGTTCAGTGCCAAGCTGGGCTGCATGAGACACTGACTCAGTACATACATGCATACATAGAGTCAAAGCCCTAATTGAAGGGAGTTAGGTAGATGATTTTTTCCCCCATTTTTATGTGTGTGTTGTGAGTGCATGCATGTGTGTGGACATGGGTACAAGGACACATAGAAGCCTAGGGTTGATGTCATAGTTCATCCCATCTTGCCTTTCCACCTTATTCACTGAGGCAGAACCCCCTTCCCCAACACACACGCACACACACTTAACGCACATGCACACACACGGACACACACGGTCAAATCCAGAGCTTGCTGATATGACTAGCCACCTGACTTGGGACTCCTCTCTCTGCGTTCCCAGCTGAAATTACAGACTTAATGTAGGTCCTGGGATCAGGACTCCTGTCCTCATGGTTATATGACAAATGCTTTAACTTTTGAGCCCTCTCCCCGACCCCTAGATGGATGACTTTTAAAGGTTTAGAATTTTTTTAGTAATCATTTAATTACATCAGAGAATTGGATAAAGAAATCTTGGTTAAGTTCTTGAATATCTGTATAAATGTTGTGCTCCTTACAGTTCTGTCCATGTGCTCTTCCATAATCTTTGTGAGGGGAAGAGCAGCCTGAGACTTAGAAGGTAACTAATGCCAGGCCATCGGGGTGGTCCAGCAGGCAGTAGCTCTTGCTGGCCATCTGAGTTTGATGCCCAGAACCTTGTAAAAAGGAAGATGTGGTGGCTGTGGTCCCAGCACGTCTACAAGGTAGGAGAACCCCTGGAAGTTCGTGGGCCAGCTAGCCTGAAGAACAGCAGTGCAGTGCCCGACAAAAGGAGATGATGCCCTGCCTCAGAGAGCAAGGTGGAGACCAGCTGCAGTTAGTGCTCCACACGGTAATCCCTGTGCTAACGAGGAGGGGAAGGCAGGTGGCTCCCTGAGTCAGGTCAGTCTGGTCTACATAGCTAGTTCCAAGCCAACTAGAGCTACATAGTGAGACACTATTTCTAAAAGGGTGATTGGAGTCATGGAGCAACCTAGGAGCCTGTGATGGCTCAGCAGCTAACGGCAAGTTATCGTGCCAGCCTGGAGACCCAGTTCAACCAGGCTGTAAAGATGGGAAGAGAGAACCATACACACACACCCAAGGTAGGCGTCAGGGACTGACTCCAAACTTCCAAAGTTGTGCTGACATTTACTGTGGCATGCCTGTGCTCTCACGCACAAAAGCACAAACATAGGCGTCATCCATACACTTTATGCATACATATGTACAAAAATATTTTAAAGATTTTTTTAAAAGAAAGTGCTAAGAGGATGTATGACTAGGAAAAGTAAACATTGCATTGAAATTAGTGATATATACATATACATATATATGATATAACCAAGATTTCTTTATACGGTTCTCTGCAATTAAGTCATTAATATATTAGTATATATTAATAATTATATATGCTAATTAATATTTTATGTTAAATCTAACAAGTATTTACTATCCTGCCAAATTCTATGCTATTAAGTACATTCAAAGTGTTATATGGCCATCACAACTCTCCAACTCTTAAACTTTGTCATCATTCCAAACAGGAACTGTACCCCATAAACAGAAACTTGTGTCCCTCTGAGCCACCAGAAAAGCCCCTCATTCTCCCTCTGTTTCTATAATGAATAGTTTGGTACAGGTAAAAACCACACCCTGTGCGTGTGAGGCCGGAATTCTCCCACAGAGCTAATCCCCAGCCCAAGCAAAGAATTTTTTTAATGAGAAAGTTTTGTTGCTGTTAGATGGCAGAGACTGTCTTAGTCAGTGTTCTGTTGTGAAGAGACACCATGACCATGGCAGCTCTTACAAGAACTTACTTGTGGCTTGCTTACAGGTTCAGAGGTCTCGTTCATTATCGTCCTGGGTGGCATAGCTGCACGCAGGCAGATACAGGGCTGGAGGAGGAGCTAAGAATTTTACCTCTGGATCTGCATCAGCAGGAAGAGAGAGACACTGGGCCCTCAAAGTCCACCCGCAGTGACACCTTCCTCCAACAAGGCCATACCTTTTAATCCTCCGTCCTGCCACTCCCTGAGCAAATAAATGAGCCTATGGGGACCATTCTTCTTCAGCCATCACACAGATTTACTTCCAAATTTCTTTACAGAGTATTAATCACAAGTGCCCTTTAGGAGCAGAAAGCACTGTGTACTATGGTGCAAATCGAGTTATTTTTGCCTTCTGATTCTTTGTCTCCTCCATATTAAACTATTATAATTATATGCTTCTTGTTCTAATGTAAATAAAGGGTGTTGAGAAATAGTTCTTGTTTTGAATCGTTTTTCCATGCGTTGTTGTAGCTAAAGTTCTTTTACTTGACTTACTGATTGTCTTAATTGCCTTTGAAATCAATTTCTCTAAAATGTTATGAACCCAAGAGAGGACAGTGATTTGGGTTTTTTGTTTATTTTTCAGTTGGCATAAATTTGTATCATTTCTTTAGATGATGATTTTCAAAGTACACATTGATGGAGGCTTTCTTAATGAGTCAGGAATGTGGTGACTTCTCTTCAGTGTCTTCTGTCCATACTAGTTACCGGAGTCCATGTGGTGACTAGTGCTCACCATCCTCCATAGTACTAGTTACCGCAGTCCATCTGTGGTGACTAGCGTTCACCATCCTCCATCAGTACTAGTTACTGGAGTCCATCTGTGGTGACTGGTGCTCACTATCCTTCATAGTACTAGTTACCGCAGTCCATCTGTGGTGACTAGCGTTCACCATCCTCCATCAGTACTAGTTACTGGAGTCCATCTGTGGTGACTGGTGCTCACCATCCTTCATAGTACTAGTTACCGCAGTCCGTCTGTGGTGATTAGCGTTCACTATCCTCCATAGTAGTTGCCAGAGTTGATCTCTGGTGACTAGTGTTAATGTTTAACTTTATACATTAATTGTGCTAAGCTTCCTTTGGAATTCTGTTGGTTTTTTTGTTTTGTTTTGTTGTTGTTTTTTGAGATAGGGTTTCTCTGCATAACAGCCCTAGCTGTCCTGGAACTCGCTCTGTAAAACAGGCTGGCCTCGAACTCACAGAGGTCCAACTGCCTCTACCTACTGAGTGCTGGGATTAAAGGCATGCACCACCACTGCTTGGCTGAAATTTAGTTTTAATGAGGCATAATTTGCATAGAATTTTAGGGATTTTAATAAGTTTGCTCACCCACACACTAACATCCCAGTCAAGGTACTGTATTCCTCAGTCACCCCAGAGAAGACCCCTTGAGCCCTTTAAACGTCAGTTCCCCCAATACCTGCCCCAGACTTCCCCTGCTCAGATTTGTGTTGTTCTTGAACTGTGACTTCTGGAATTTGGGTTAAACGTTTCCTTTCGCGTTTCATGCTGCTTTTGAGATTCCTTCTGCGGATAAACATGCTCATTGCCATTGAATATTGGGTTATAATGTGCCAGAGTGAAACTCACAATGACCGCATGATCTTAACCGGCTGATGAGGCTTCCACATTCCTACGTTTACACATTGCCTCTGTTCTGTCGCTCCCCCCTCAGTTTTGTATTGTTTCCTTATAATTCAGAATTTTAAATTACATTCATTCACTAGGTTTATGTGTATGGGCCGAGTTCCTTGTTCTTGTGCTCGCTCCCATTGTCTTGCTGGGGAACATGCCATTGCATACCCACCACAATTCATTCATCTGCTGATGGGTGTGGGAGCGGTGAGCAGCCTAGATTCTGATGAATGAAACAGTTCCGGACATTTGTGTTCAAGCCATCTCTTGCCAACCCTGGATCCCGTTGCTCCTTTTCACTTTACTGTAGCTGTTCTCTGCGGATATGTAGTAGTACCGTGTGGTTTTCGGCAGCGTTTTTCTGACTGTTAGACATGCTGAGCCTCTCCTGCTTTCTCTTCCTTATCTTTTTTTTTTTTAACCTGAAAACGGACCTTTTCACATTATCCTGATGTCGTTCTTGATGGGGTAGACATCACATTTGTATTACTAAGGGCACCCTTGCATTTGCTTATGATGTAATCTGTGGTGCATTCTGGGTTCTCCTCCTTCCAGCTTTCCTTCCTTCCTCCCCTTCCCTCCTTCCCAATAGTACACGTGCAGATTAATTACACTGTCGAATCCGAGTGCCTCGGGTGTACTTTCGAAACCTTTTCCGTGCCTTGATGATTTTGGAGAGCATAGCAGCTGTTGTCATATATACTTTCCCACGGTGTTTGTTCATTCACTATCTTAAGGGTAGAATGCTGTTTCATTCTTAATCTACAAGTGGATCTCATTGAAATAAGTCTCTCACTGGGTGAGATGGTGGGGCCTCGTCTGTGGAAGAGCCTTCAGGAACTTTATTAAAGTTCCTGGTAACTAAACTGAAGATGGTACATGAGGTGTATATTAAGATGTATATTAAGGACTGTAGTGCCTTGACTTGGATAGTTAGCAGATACTTGGTGTCTCCTGCGTGTGTCTTCAATTACTCTCTTACTAACCTGGAATTTAAATATGCTAGGTGTTTGTGGAAATTTAAAGCCCTGAAACTTGAGCCTACAGTTTGCACTAGATGAGAAACTGAGGACTTGAGCCTAGGACTTCTTCAAGACCAACCCACCTTTTAGAAACAAATAACAGGGCCCAAACACATAAATAAATAAACAAATGAACAAACAAACAAACAAATGCAATTATAAACTTATAATTAAAAGAGAAGTTACAAAACTGAGAAATAAAAAGCTAAGCTTCTACAGGACAGCGGCATCAATGCGTAAACATAACATGGAACTTCACCGCTTGGTTAGGGCCATTCGGTCATCGTGAGGTACACCTTTGGCACACCGTAACCCAATATTTGAAGGAAATGAGTGTGTAACTCCTCACATGGAGGAAGAAGTAAAACATCCTGATTTTTCACAAGTATCTATTTTTTCAGGTCCAGCAGAGCGTCACCATGTGATAGACACCGAGACAGTGCATAGATTTGCTTATTGAGCTCCTGCTATAATTGCCTTAAAAATGTAGATGCATAGGACACTGTCACCAAACACTACCAGAATAGTAAAAAGGATAAAAATAGTAGTACAGACCCCACAACTATAACATGTGGACACTAAAGGGACCACACACTGGTCATGCTGTGAGCTTAAAGTTTCTAGCATTAGACCAAGAGAGTGTCAGCTGCTGACGCGGCTGGCTTTCATCAGTGCCTCCAACAGCACCATGAGAACAGATGAGAGCAGCGCGAGTCCCTGAGACGACTGACTCAGGCCAGGCACAGACTCCCAGAGGGAAGCGCTCCGCGGCCAAGCAGGGGACCCTTCTTTATTAACCTTGTCTTGTTCCAGAGCTTATGCGCTGTGGCATGGAGATCAACGAAGAGTTAGACGTAAAACACAAAGCATACTTTTTTAGTATGCTGAGTTTAAAACTTTAAACAATCATCTGCATTTTGACACGAAACGAATTTGTTAATAAACATGTCTATCCGAAATAGACATTCCGAGGCCATCGGAAAATACCTATTTCCCTATGGTCTTAGGTGTAGCAAGCTTTGCTGGCCGCCTCCAGCTCATAATCCTGACGTGGAGACTTATTAATTGTGAAAGGTTGGCCATTAGTTTAGGTGTGTCCTCCTAGCTCTTATATAATAACCCATGTTTTTATTAATCTGTATTCTACATGGCTTTTACCTCTCTCCCATTCTGTGTGTCTGACTTGTTCTGCTTCCCAGTGGTGTCTCCTGCATGCCTCAGTTATCTCCTCTCTCTGCCCAGAAATCTTGCCTAGTTCTCAGCTTTTTATTACGCCAATCACAGCAACACATCTTTACAATGTGTATAAATATCCTACAACACATAGGAATTGAGACACTACTCAGTAGCAAAATTACAGTTATAAAGTATCAATGAAAATAAATTACGGTTGGGGTTTCTCAGACCATCAGAAAAAAAAATTCTAGTGGTCACGACCCACAGGTTGAGAACCACTGATCTAGGACAAATAAATAAGTTTTTAACTTTTAAGAGTTTGTTCACACACATACATACACACACACACACACACACACACACACACACACGTACACTTAGGGAGGGCACATGTGTTGTGGCACATGTTTAGAGGTTAGAGTTGGCTCTCCCATTCCACCCCTATGTGAATTTTGTGTTGGCCAGCATCTTTACCCACTGCACCATTTCACCAGCCCACCAGGTTTTAGGTTTTGAAATTCATACCATCTGAAAAAATGTTAACTTGTGGCTTTTAGTAAAAGAGGCCAAAAAGAAGGCTCCCCTCTCATTTGCTACTGTGGGCTGCGGGATGGCAACACACAGTTGGAGTTCCACTATGATAGTTTCCACGTTTTCCTATCATAAATATAGTTACAAGGTTTTTTAAAACACTATACCACATTTATATAAAGAGCCCTGTGTAAGCTATTTCTGTCTGCAAGATTCCAAAATTATAGGCAGTGATGTCAATCAGATGAGGTTAGCCTAATTTGGTTGAGGGACATGCTGAGTCTCTGTATGGACAGCTGCAGGCTGTTGCCAAGATTGACAGGTGCTCTGTGGCTGGCAGAGCCCCGGATAACCCTGCTGTTGGCGTACTCCTCTAGGAAACAGTGATCAAAGCCACACTTTGTTTCTTATTGATCACTCATAAAATCATAAGGGCTACCTGTAACTGAGTTTTTCAGGTAATAATCTTACAAACCCCAGAAATGTTTTAAAGAGACTTACACCTTCTGCTTATAGTCTTTGAAGGTTTAGTTGTGTTTAATGCCTCAATTGCACTCCTGTGTTTCCCTAAGGATTTGAGACGCTAAAGAAAGTTAGTGTGAAAGAGTCTGTCTGATGTTAGTGACGCACACAAGTGTGCTGAGAAGCTTCTGTTGTCAGTTTTACTGAAACCATTTTTTTTTATAGCAAGAAGCCTTACAATTTACCAAGATAAATTAGTACTAAGTAGCGTGTCTCAAAATAATGAAAAGTTAGGAAGCCATTAGGTTCCTGACATTGAGGTAGTTAAGTGTATTTTACAGAGAACTGTATTGCCTGGGATTTGGGCAAAATCTTCAGGGTGTAAACACGTTATCAGTAGTGAAGACTTGGTGATTTTAGTTGTAAATCCAGTAGCCATTTTTCAGTCTACTAGGAAATTTCCTGATAGGATTGTATCTTGCTTATCTCTGCATCACAGTGTCAGACGTACAGTAGACATGTAAGTAGTAGATACTGGGGTGGGGTCCCCCACCGTTGTAGAGAGCCAGACTCTTAACTGGTGTTAGAAGTGAAAGCCCAGTCCTGTCCCAGGTGAGAGATTTCTTTGCCACATGACTAGCATGGTGTGCACTGCCCTGTTGGACGCTGGGACTGGGATCCAGAGTGGTTAGGGTATAGCCCTGGTCACACACTATGAGCTGGTTTTTGCTATACAGGGATAAAAGCCAAGTCCATACCAAAAGGACACCCTACCTCTATCCTCCATGCCCTATGCTCAGGGCTTTGTTGTTTTTGCAAAATCTCATGCCACTTAGGCTAGCCTGGAACCTGCCATGATTCTTCTGTTTCAGCCTCCTAAGAACTAGAATTACAGCTGTGTGCAACACAGGCTAGCTGTTACCTGGGAGGTGCGGGGGAGTAGGCACAGGGCAGCTCTCATGCCCAGGTCCAGTAGTTTGGAGATGGTAACAATAATCCCAACAGAAATCCACTTAAGCGAGAACTTTGTGTTTTCTGCAGTGTTTCTGAATCCTGGTTCTTTCTCTTCCCCTTTTAACTCTTCCCAGACTTTAGTCTGAAAGAAAATGCAAATTCACATGGTTACTATAAAGACTCATTAAACATGCTTAAATAGTGCACAAAAAATAGTAATTTTTATTTGGCTTCTTAAGATGAACCATGTTAATAGCTGATTGGCAGGAAGTTTGAAGGAGTTGAGAGACCCATTCCTGGTGGGCTGATTTGACTAGGTGGCAAACAATGACCCCGACACTCTTGCTAGCCACTGGCTCTGCTTGGCCTCCTATCCATGAGAAGAGAGCTGAGCCCAGATGCTCTCTGCTCTGAGCCTCTGCCCGCTGCTGGGAGCCCTTTGATCTTGGTTGTTGGAGCAGAGCGTCAGAGACCCCAATAATCAAACCTAATTTTCTGACAAATCATCCTTGCACAGTTCAGGGTAAGAATTTGCACGGTACATCTTGTTACTATACCTTGAAATAGCAAGATGAATAAGGCCTATGGCTCTGTGTTAAGAATAATTTCAGCTTAGGAAAAGCATAATTTAGACTTGTGCATGCTTATTTCAATTTTGATAGGTATAGAATTAAGTTCTTCTAAGTACTTTGGGACTAGTGAGGTGGCTGTGTATAGAGGCACTTGCGTGCAAGCCTGGTGACCTGAGTTCAGTCTGGATCCTCTAAGAAGAAAACTGATCCCTGAGTGATACACCCCCCATACACAGACACAGACACACACAGACACACACACACACACACACACATACACACACACACTCACACATCATACACACACAAATATTTTTTAAGCCAAATAAGTAGCTGGTGCTGAGAAATGATAAGAAAATTACATTACTAGATGTGTTAATACCTTCATTTATATGATGGAAATATGTAGATAATTTTGTCTCCTTGTGAACTAAAGTCCATGGCACAATCTTTCATGTCCTCGGTGTTTATTTTTGTCCGTTCAGCTGTCGTTGCTTTCTCTGGAGCCTCTGCAGTGATGTCCTAACCGCCCTGCCAGCCCTGACCCCTCTGAATTATACTGGCCAAAGTGGGCTTAGAAGAAATGTGTGAAATTTTTGTAGTACAAGGCCTCCATCTGGCGCTGCAGGGTCTGGCCTGCTGATCGCCCACCTCTCTGCAGTAGAGTTACTCCAGGTTACCAGTTTTGTGTTTGTTTGCAGATACTAGGTTAATAAAGACTGATTGTCTAAAGGTCAGGAGCCATGCTTGTGATCACTCAGATTTACACATCCTTGTCCTTAGCACGGAGCCTGGTGCATAACGGAAGCTTTATAAATACTTGCTTGAGAGGTTCGTGAGAGACTTTCCATCAGAAGTAACCTGCAACCCGCTGGATGCTATGGCAGGTTGTGAAGATGGATGGAGACGGGCAAGCTTGGTTCCTGGACCGCTCACTCGCAGTCACAAGAGAAGATGTGCAGCCTGAATGTTACAGGAGTGAGGTTGCCTTAGGGCATGAGAACAAAAATATGCTGGCCTTGTCAGCAAACCCAAAAGAAGTGAAGTGTCATGTTAGGTAGCGCAGATCTCATTTCCAGCAGCCTCTCTGGTCATAAAGCAGTCCCAGCTTGAAAGGAGATGATGTTTGAAGAGATGCAGTCCTCCGAGGTGAAGTGCGGAGTGCACTGGTGTTTCCACGTGGGATGGTGTTACGCCTGCAGAGCTGGCCCGCATGAAAAGAATGAGGAAAGTCCTGGTCTTGCCAAGTGTTTTTGAGAATCGTTCCAAACTACTGTGTGGAATGGTTACAGACATGTTTGGGCTAGCCTGAGACCTTTTGTGAGATCGTTATGCCAGCTGGATTTTTCCTGTCTTCCAGCATTATTTCCTGTGCTCTATCCCAACTGCGGGAATGTGGCACTAAGCATGCGCTGGGGAGAAAGACTGGCCAGGCAGTACATTCTCAGAGGAGTCAGGTGATCACTGTCCGAAGGCAGCTGCCTGAGGTTCAAGGCAGTCAGTGTCCCCTCTCTGGCCTTGGACAGCTGGTATTTGTCGGACTCCTTAGGAAATCTTCTTTGCCATTGCTCACTGGTGGCGGGGAGAAAGTATGCGGTGGGCTCTTGGTTGATCCAATGGGAATCACATTGATCTGGTGTCTAGCGTTGGTTGTGATCAAGTGGATCGCTTCTAAGGTAGGGAGGGCCTGTCTGCTCTTAGGATTGTGACATTAGTTGTTAATTTGCATATTTGATAGGCTTGAAATATCTACATTGTTTTGTCTTGATTTTAATCTTTCTGATTTCAAAGAGCTGTGGGGTCTGTCAGTGAAAAAGGCTTAACTCTGCTATCTGTGAGGCTTTTTCTTCTTTTCCCTCACTATACTGCTTTATGGAATTCCTATGGTATCATTCTTTAAAAGCCCAGTAGCTTTCCCAGGGCCATTCCTTTAAAGATGTTTAACTTTGAAAAGTATAGAATTTAACAAGCCAGACTTTTGAGTATACACATTTTAAACATTTTCTTTTTGAGAGAAAGGACTGACTGATGTTTATATGTAAAGTATTATTATTAAGGATATTCTAATCAGTGGCAAGCTTTATAAACAAACCCCTCCCTGTCGTGTGGCCCCTCTTAAACCTTGGGCCATAGCTAAAATACATCCACAAAAATACAATTGCGATCTCTTGTTTTGACGTTGAATTCAGTTGAGAAGTACTTGAACAAGCCAGCCTGCCCCCTGCACCAGAGTCAGAAGCTGAAGTACGAACGCTTACATTGACAACGGCTTTAAGTTGTCGTCCACGTCTTCATGAAAATGGCTGCGTCTTTCATCTACCATGCAGCTTCTTTTCTTTCTGTGTTAAGAAGGTGACATATTAATTTAAAATCCACAAGGCTGCCATGTTTGCTAAGCAACAGAAAGTGCCCATAAAGTTAATGTTCTTTTCCAAGCAACATTGTACCCCGCTGCTTAATTGTTCACATTGAAGGACAGCATTTTAAGCATTCCTGTCTTTTATTTGAAGTGGTTCTTGTCAGTGTACTTGATTAAAGAAATTTCTTCAAGAAATTCAGTACAATCTAAAAACTCCTGGTGTTTAAAACATTAGGGATTAGTTTGCCTTGCTGACAGCTGTTTGCTCCTTTCCAAAGTCTTGGCTTGCCAAGTTGTGGGATGAAGAAGGTCAAGTTAGTGTTAATAATGTGTTAGTCAAGTTGTGGATGGTTGCAGGACCCTCGCTTTTTCAATGACTGCCAGAATTTATTTCTTTAAAAAATGCTGACACCTAGTTTTTCTAAAACAAATGTGGGACAAAAAGCTCGAAAGATGAAAGCAGTATCCGAGTAGTTTGGGCAGTCAAGCCAAGCTCGCCTTCTTAGTTCAGAGACAACATATTCTCAAAACTTGTTTTGCTGTTTTGGGAAAAATGGCTTTGGAACTGTGGTCGAGTTTCATCTATTTCGCATATGGTGTAATTTTCCAGTGCCCCCAGAAACTCTTTTTAGAGCTACTGTGTTTAAACCCATTAGCTCCGTGCACCCCTTGTGAAGTGGCAATAAAGACCGCCGCACAGGACTCTTGTGTGGGTCAAGTGAGATTCCGTATGAAAACACCTAGAAGGTTGTCTGGTGTTCCTTTTATCATGCCTGTCTCTTAAAAGTTATGCATTAACTAATATTGGGAACCGCTTCTCCACGGCTTGTCATTTCCTTCCAAATGAAGTCTTTATGGAAGAATGATTCCCTGGGCTCCAGGGCACATGGGTGTCTCGGGCTGGCTCCGAGAGTGCCGTGGTTCTGCAGAGCCTATAGTTTAACTTGTTTCTGCTGCGGCTGTTGGTTGTTGATTAGCTCAGCCGCGCCCATGCTCTGACCTATACTAGTCTGCTTTACAAGCTGTTCCCAGGCCGGCTAAATTAGAAGAGTCACGAGGAGAAGCCTTGGTTATTTCCATTCGCTGGAGAGGTGCAATGGGAATGTGGGCGGAAGCCCAGAGAGCTTCAGGATGATGCGGACGCAGGACTTTGATGGAATTGGTTTTACTGTTCTTATTAAAAATACAATTCTACCAGTATGTGGCTTTAAAAGATGATCTTTTAAGAAAAAAAAAATGTTGAACTTGTGTCTTGGTGTATAAAGCACAGTTTTGAAAGCGACGCTCTTACATGGAATATAGTTTATGTGCAACCCACTTCCCAGAGTGAGTTGTTTTTTATCACCTAGACTGCTTACGGAGAGAACCTGATGGGATTCTTGCTAAATGTAATTTATGAGGAAACTGATGTGTGATTGTATTCGTTATTTTAAAAGTCCATTCTTTTTTTAAAAATTAGCTTCATTTGGATTTATTTAGTAGGTGCTGTATCTTAGGATTCAGGATAGCTCTTTGGCTATTTATAGACTAGCCTTAAGTAAGTACAAATTGAATATTTTATTTATTATGTAATTGTCAGTCTATACTTAATTGAGATACATTAAATTTTACCCTTTTTTGCCCAAATTAGTAGAGGCCCTGACATTTTTATGTCTAGTGCTTCCATGTTTGAGTCTGAAATGTTTACTGTACAGTGTATCAGTGTGCATGAGCAAGTGGTACTCCAGATTGTGTTTGTCACTTAGCTTTAATATGTGTGACTGCAGACGTGACAAGTGTCTTCAGCTGCTCTTTGTGTGATGTAGTCGATTAGGCTTCAGGAAGTGGCTGTTTGGATAGGTGTGCACCCTGCACCCTGCAGGAAACGCTGTGGCAATCCAGAACACCCCTGCTAGAGAACTTGTAGAGAGTAGCACTTCAAATTTCATTTTAACCGGCCATTTTACCAAGTTGTTATTGACACTACCAGATTGATAGGTATGGCTATTATACATTATTACATACTGATGCCTGTGGTTTCATTAATGGGTTTTAGCCAATAGAAGAATTATTACCACCTTTTTCTAGACTGCTTGACTTACCCTTAGCCTGCCAGTAAGGCTGGTAACCTAGTAAACTGAGCGTGTGGAGATGACCGTAATCCCAGCTGAGTGGTGTCGTAACATCAGGTGACAGCAGTGGCTTTTTACTCTAGAATGCCTAGTTCACTGCGGAACACAGCTGCTTCCGACACTCTTGCCATGTGGCCAGGGATGTGTTCTGTATGCATTATTCCTTGCTGTTTGAGATCATATTTTCTTTGTAGGCTTTTTTAAAAGATGATTCTCACATTTTATTTTATTTGCTCTGTGAAATGTAATAACTGTACATGCTATAAGATTTAAAAGGCACAAAGTTATGCATTAAAAAGTTCCATTCTACCTTTGTCCCTCCGTATCCTTGGAGACAATAAATATTGATAGACCTTAATTTTGGTTGAAAGGTTTGTTCTACATTTCATGGACTTTTTAAGAAGATTAAGTCATACAAGGTTTTAGCCTTCCCGCCCCCTCCCACCCTCTGAAATGATAGTAGCACTAAGAATATAAGTTGGGGCAGAGGTGCTAGCCCAGCTGGTAAAGCGGTCGTGGTCAAGCCTGAGGACCTACCTGCTCAGTCCTCAGAACCCGCCTAGGCTCCATGCTTGTTGGTGTGTGCTTGTAGCTCTAGCCCCGAGGACCAGAAAGGCAGGTCCCTGGGGCTCTCTGGCCACCAGTCTAGCCCACTTGGTGTGTTCTAGGCCAAGGTGGAGACTGTTCCACGGAGTGGATGACACTGGAGGCACTGGAGACTGGGCTCCAGCCTCTACACATTCACACACACACACACACACACACACACACACCATAATATTTGGGAGAGTAGTTTTGCATACCAGTTCTGTGTAATCACTTAAGTAAATTTTAAGCCGATATTCTTACCTCCCTGGAGATTTGCAGAAACATGCATGTTAAGTGCCTATAACTCTCAGCCGAAGTTTTGTGGGTATATATTGTTCTGGTGAGTAGAACTTTGATCACATGACTTCCGTGTACACTTCTTTTGTTGATGAGGTTGAACAGCTCTCCTTTCTAGTTTTGGGGGAAGAATTTTTTAGTGTATGTATTAAACAGTATTTGCCCCACCCCAGCCCCGCCCTCACCCATCTCCTCGGGTCCATGTACAGTCACATCACTGCAGTCACATCACTGCAGTCACATCACCGTGCAGTCGCATCACTGTGCAGTCACATCACCGTGCAGTCACATCACTGCAGTCACATCACCGTGCAGTCACATCACTGCAGTCACATCACTGCAGTCACATCACTGCAGTCACATCACTGCAGTCACATCACCGTGCAGTCACATCACTGCAGTCACATCACCGTGCAGTCACATCACTGCAGTCACATCACCGTGCAGTCACATCACTGCAGTCACATCACTGCAGTCACATCACCGTGCAGTCACATCACTGCAGTCACATCACCGTGCAGTCACATCACTGCAGTCACATCACCGTGCAGTCACATCACTGCAGTCACATCACCGTGCAGTCACATCACTGCAGTCACATCACCGTGCAGTCACATCACTGCAGTCACATCACTGCAGTCACATCACTGTGCAGTCACATCACTGCAGTCACATCACTGCAGTCACATCACTGCAGTCACATCACTGTGCATCACTATGCAGTGCCCACGGCACTGGCTCCAATTACTGCTGCCTTTAAAGGCACTAATTTTGTTTAAAGGAACTAATTTTATTGATTGTTTTAAAAAAAAAAAAAGAAAAAAACAGCCAGGCATGGTGGTACACACCTTTAATCCCAACACTCAGAGGGTACATGCAGGCAGATCTCTGTGAGTTCGAAGCCAGACTGGTCTACAAGTTCCAGGGCAGCCAGTGCTTCATAGTAAAGACACTGTCTCAAACAAACAGTTGTTTTGTTTTTTTCTAATGTATTATGACCAAGCGTGTGTGTGTGTATGAACTCACACACTGCAGCATGCCTGTAGAGGTCAGAGAACACTGCAGGAATCCTCTCTTCCTGCCACGCAAGTCTGGGAGACTGAACTCGGGCCGTCAGGATTGGCAGCAAGCACTTGGACCTACTGAGCCATCTCACCAACTCCTCTGGTTTTCGTGTGCCAGACGCTGTTCTGAATGTTGGCTTTGGTCTGGATCTGGGGTAGCCAGCAGTGATTTAGGTGTTTGCTGGCACAGAACTTAGATGATGATCAGAGGTTTGGTCAGTTGGACCTTCCAGGTTTTGAAGTGTATTCATTTGTATCAGTTCTGTCAGTAACTTTTTTTCCCTCAGTTCATAAGTTTTATTTGCAACAAGTGCATTTGTTGACAAAGTATTATTTGTTTATTTATTTATTTACTAAGTGGTAAGTCCTATTTTAGAGGCCAGGATATAATGGTAAATGATACAGATAAGGTTCCAGCTCCTGTGGAATTTCTATTTTAATACAAAGCAAATAGGATAATACTAGCCAAATGAAAACTGAGCTGCCTCTGATTCCTAAGTGCTGGGATTGAAGGTGTGCGCCACCATACCCAACTGTGTTGTTGTTGTTGTTGTTGTTTTTAAAGCAATCAGTAAAATTCGTTGCTTTAAAGGCAGCAGCAAAAGGAGCCAGTGCTGTGGGCCACTGCGAGAGGAGAGCGTGGTTCTCAGATGGCTGCAGCTTTGGCAGCCAGGTTTGCCTAGGAATGTTCATCCAGGCCTCAGAGATACGAAGCGGGAATGGCAGGGCTAGGATGTCAGGGAGCAGCTCGTGTGAAGGCTGACGTTGGGCACGATGAGAAAAGTAAGGGCAAGCACGACCGCATCAGAGTGGTCACGGCTGCGGAAGACAAGAGCGGGCGTTGAGAGCAGGTCATACAGGCTATAAACCCTAGAATGTGGGTTGGAAACTCATTTCCGGTGCAGTGGGGAGCCAGGGGAGGACCTGTGAGTGGGACCTGAAATAATCACTCTGCTAGTATATGAAGTCCTGGAGCTTGGAGAGGCACCTGGAACGGCAGCAGCCCTTTCTCCTCTCTCTCCCATTGGGTAACTTTTTTTTTCTTTTTTCTTTTTTTCTTTTTTTTTTTTATTTTAAGAAACCAACGTCTATAGGACTGGAGATACAGCTCGGTGATAGAATGCTTTCCTAGCATGCCAAAGTCTCTGGGTTCCATCCTTGGCACCCCACACACCCAAATGAAATCAACTGTGTGTCAGTCTCAAACCCTTAGCTCTTGTGGCCATGTCTTTTGGTAGTTCTTAGCCACGCTGTACTGTATTGTCTTTCCTCCGGTGGGACATTTCCAGAGCAGATTGTTGGGTAGTCAACCTTTTTTTTTTTTTTTGCACAATGCTATACAAATAATATGTAATAAATAATAAACGCACGATTAGTGAATTAAATTTTAGATCACGTTTTATTATCATGTGCTAAAATGTATCCTTTTTTCCCCAGAGACGTGGAGCCATTTCCTACGACAGTTCTGACCAGACCGCGCTATACATTCGTATGCTCGGTAAGCACGGTTTGTATCAGCGCCAGTTAACTTTGTTGTCGTGTTATTGGGATGAGATGTCTCTCACTAGGTAGCCTTTTCATCACTTTTTACAGCAGATATTGAAACTCAGCACCTGAACACTGTACTGCATGCAACGAGTCAACAGGGGCCTTTTACAGTTAAGACAATGTAGAAGTCTGGTTTAATGGGACAGTATTTTTAGTGTACAGCTTATAACTGTTGTAGGGCATTCTGTGTAGAAAGTGGGTTTCTAGAGCTGCTAAATAAAGAAGTGCTGTCAGCGTGGATAAGAACGAGCCTGAGCCATTCCTGTGAGCTGTCTTCATTTGTTCTCAGGGGCCTGCTGAGAGAGCTTGGTACTTAGGGTTCTTGTGCATTAGCCGTTTCACACGTCCATAGCTGGCTGCGTGTGTGTGCTCGGTTTCCCTCCTGCCTTTGCCGGCATCCTCGTCACCCAAACACATCCCTTGTTCTTTACATCACACTATTAAACACGCACAGTGATAGCCCAGTAGGCGTATTTGCTTGTCTTTGAGGAGTTGCTCCTGGCTTTTCTCCTCATGTTCAGAGCCCTCCCTCCAGTGCTGAGCCACTGAGCTAATTGTTATAGTTTATCTGCCTCTGTTCCTCCTTTGGTTCCTTCACTAACCTTTTATACTCTTAAGCCTAAATGTTTCCCCAAGTTCTGTTTTTGCTCTTACTCCTTCCTCTTTAATTTGCTTTGTATTTTGTGTGTCTTACCCACTCCATTCTGTCCTACTGCAGCAGGTGTTTGTTCCTTGTTTCCTCCTTCCTTGTCTCTTAAAAACAGATGTTTATGGTTCTTTCACCCCTAAAGCAAAGTTCTAGATGTGTTTACTCTGTTTCTATGGGTGCTTCCTGATGGATGTATGATGGCTACCCCAGACTTCTAACAGCTTGGGAAGATTTGTTTTTCACATCTGTAGTCTTCCCATCTCAATAGATATTACCTCCAGTCTCTCAGAGTGCGATCATTCTTGACTCCTGTTTCTGGCATAAGTGCAGGTACCATAAGAAAAAGGAAAGAAAGAAAGAAAAGCAAACTAGCATCGCACCATCCTGATCACGTCACCAGTCTAAACCCTGGTTATTGTCTTGCTTCTTGAACTTGTTCCTTAATTGGTCTTCCTGAACTGTGGTCTGCACAGCCAATGTGAGCCTTTTTCATACATAAATAAAGTCACCTGACGTCATCTTAACTGTGTGTTCAGAGTACTCTGAGGACCTTTGACCTTAGAGAAACAGCCAAAACTGGTGTGTTAGGTCCCAGTGTCCAGTGTGACCCAGCCTGATGCCTCTTTGGCCCCACTTTTCCCAAGTTCACCCGTCATACTGGTGTTTTTACTTGTCTGTGAACATGCCAAGTGTGCTCCTGGCTTAGGTGTTCGTGCTTGTTCTTCCTTGTGCTTGGAAGCCTCTTTCCTCTGATGGCTTCAGGTCCCTGTCTAGACAGCTCTTCAGTGAGGACTCCCCTACGACACTATTCCACCCCATCTCTCCATTCCCCATTCCTCCTAGCTCACTTTATAGCTTCTCACCCTCCTCCATGGAAAGCAGTTATGTGTTTGTTTTATTTGTTCAGCCCTGGGAAGGTAAATTTCGTGCGCTGGTGTGTGCTGGGTCTGACGTGCATGCAGAAGACCTTTGTCATACTGAGGATTCACTACGTAAAAGAGGCCTCGGTAGATAAAGATGGATCACAGTTGATGAAGGGCAGTCCTCCGAGGAAGTCAGCGTTTCAGGAGCATGGAGTGGGGGTGGGGTGGGGGAGGCTGAAGCTCCTACGAGGTTCTCCTCTGTTCGCTGCAGACATCATTAACAGAAAAGTGCTGCTTTGGAACTGTGGGTTTAAGTACTCCTTGTCCTTCGCACCAACTTGAGGCATGGAAATGCGATTTGATCCACCAGAACCCAATTTCTGCTTCCACAAAATGGGAACTAAAGTTCTTATTTGGGTTTGACTGCAGAATTTAACAATGTCTATGATACAAAGAGTACCTGGTAATTGATTGCTAAATTAGCTGAAAATCATGTGGGTTTATGTAAGAACAACATCGAACAGATAGAAACAAAAGTTTAAGAACTTGCTAAAATGATGTGGGATTCTCCTCTGTATGCTGTGAATATATTTTTATCACCATTGGTTAATAAAGAAGCTGCTTTGACCTATGACAGGGCAGAATAAGCCAGGTGGGGAATCCGAACAGAGTTATATAGATATAGAGAGAGTAGGTGAAGTCGTCCAGTGCCGTGTAACTGCTGAAGGAGAAAGACACCAGAACCTTACCAGTGGGCCACAGCTTCGTGGCGATACATAGGTTAATTGAAATGGGTTAACTTAGGATATAAAAGCTAGCTAGGAATATGCCTGAGTCGTTGACCAAACAGTGTTGTGATTAATACAGTTTTTGCGTGATCATTTAGGTCTGGGCAGCTGGGAGACCAAAGTGCAGTCTCCATTTTCACTAAAACCCTAGGTGAGAAGAGAGATTTCTAATTGCAGAGTACAGTGGGAGTTTGGGCACTGTGAAACTGCAGTCTGTTCGAGAGTAATCGTGGTTCCTGTGTCCGTCCTCTCCGTGGTCAGTCCAGTGTACCGGGCTAGGCAGAGCATCCGTCCTCTCCGTGGTCAGCCCAGTGTACCGGGCTAAGCAGAGCATCCGTCCTCTCCGTGGTCAGCCCAGTGTACCGGGCTAGGCAGAGCATCCGTCCTCTCTGGGGTCAGCCCAGTGTACCGGGCTAGGCAGAGCATCCGTCCTCTCCGTGGTCAGCCCAGTGTACCGGGCTAGGCAGAACAGGCATGATGGATGCCTGCATCTTGCTGTGGCTTTTTAAAGTTTTGTTCTAGGGTTTTCTTCTGTGAAACAGATTTTGTTTTTATGGCATTTTATGATTATTGGTTCAACCCCATCAGAGTAATAAAACGACCTTTAAAATATAGATTATTATTAAGAAATGAGATTTTTAGAAGTTTCCTAACACAGTCTTACAAATCAATACTGAAATTTTATTACCTCCTCTAAGAAAGTCAGTTCTTAACCATTCATTCAGTTTATTTTGTTTGGTTTATTTTTTAGCATGCACTCATGAGTTTCACTGTGGCATTTCCACATATATGTCTCCTATCTCCCCTGGCTGGGCCATACCAAGGAGTAGAATCCCACCTGGTTCTGTTTGTACATGAGAAACAGCTTTCTAATTAACTAACATTTATTTTTGACTCTGCCCAGGAGATGTCCGCGTAAGGAGCCGAGCAGGATTTGAAGCAGAAAGAAGAGGTTCCCACCCATATATCGACTTCCGTGTTTTCCACTGTATGTATTTCTCTCCTGTTCACAAAACTAAACTTTTGGTGTTCATAGCATTTAATTTTCTCAGGGAGAAAGCATATAAGGGGGAAAAAGTGCTGACTTTTTAAAGTATAAGTTCATAAATTATACTGTATTTCTAGATAATGTTGACAAATAGAGGTAACAGAAGAGGTTAATAATCACAACTTTGTTTTTTCATTCAGTGTTTCCTGTAGCCCAGGCTGGCCTCGTACTCACTGTGTAGCCCGAGATGACCTGGAACTTCTGATTTTTCTGCCCCCACCTCCTGATTATTAGATTATAGGTGTGAGCTAGTACACATGCTCTTTGCGGTGCTGGAGAACCCACCTAAGGTCATGCATGCCAAGCAAGCACTCTACCAACCAAGCCATGTTTCTAGCTAAATTAGGTTTTAGGTGTTTTTGTTACTAATTTTCTTCATTTCTGAGACAGCATCAACATATTTTATGCAAATAACATTTTGTAATAGTATTTTAGAAGTTGAATGAAGTTGTCATTTTATTTGGTTTAAAAATGGTCATAGAATGACTTTTTAAAAATAAATGTGTGTGTGCATGTGCGTGTGTACATGTACATGTGTGTGTGCATGTGTGTGCATGTGTGTGTGTGTGTAGATCATAGGCGGAGAAAAGGAAATAAAGCAAGTGACAAAACTCTTAAATACTGAAGGTGTTAAGTCTGGTTTTGGGCTCATTCAACTTTTGGTTATGTTTGGTAACATAAATTAACACTCTAAAAAAAATGAAACCAAACTTGACAAAATATAAAAGGCATCCTAAATAATTTAGAATATAAATGAGGTGGAGAGACGAACCTGGCATTGTCAGTCACCTGTCCCCTGAAGGGTCATGTGCTGGTTCTGAGAAAAAGGAGGAGAGGATGACCAGGCTCCGCTGGACACTCACTGTTGGAGGGGCAGACGTAGGTCTTTATGCTTCTGCCAAGTGTGCATGGGGCAGGCACAGCTGGTGAAACATCTGTGGTTGAGTGACTTCAAAGACCCCAACGTGCTTCGTAAGGCTAGAAATGGGTCCTGACTGCAATGTGCCAAGCACGGGCTATGTCAGGGTGTTTGTGGCCTGTAGCATCTGTCCCAAGAGAAGATGCTGGCAAAAACCTGAGCGACCTTCCAGTCTCGGCACACCCAGGAGCAGTGCACAGGACACCGGGGCTGCCACAGAGGGTCCCTTCTTCCTGCTGTAACAACTGACTCAGAACTACTTGTTCTAGAACAGCCGCCTTTTAAAACACAGACCAAGAAGTAGTTTAGGCCTAAAGCAGCGTGCCACTGAAAGAAAGGCGTGCTTAGGTGGTTCATAACATAACCGTGAAACCCAAAGTCTGAGAGAAAACAGGAAAATGGCAAAAGAGGCAAAACGTGTCCCCGCAACGGGGCAATTACAACTTGCCAGTAATGAAATCTTTCATTTTCTTTTTGTATCCGTCCTTTCCAGCTGGAGCAGCAGCCATGTGGGGTACAAGGCAGCCCCATTGGCTTCTGGGCGTCCTGAGGCTGGGGTGGCAGTACTGTTTACACCAGAGGCTGGCGGGAGGGGCTCTGAGGTGGGGCCTGCTGAGGAAAGGAACCAAGACGCTAGAGGAGAAAGGAAAGACCTTAGCTGGGAAGTGCCACGAAAAGTAAAGTCAAAGTAGAGGAAGCAGGATGCATTTAGAGTTATTCCTAAGGCCAGCATAGTCTGGACACTGCCTACGTGGATATGAAAGAATAGTCAGGTCACGCCTGCCTCAAACAGAACATTTCCAAGAGCAGGTCAGGTTGAATCCGTTATGTACTGGAAGACTGATAGATTTCTCCAGAAATGTAAGATCGCTTTAAGCATTGAAGACAGTCAATGTGACTCATTGTATTAGTAAGAGTAGAGGAGAAAAGTTATGGGTAGTCAATATAAAGACTAAATTCTAGAGAGCTGCAAGGAAACGTGTCTATAGGACCGGCCTTCTCTGCTCCCTCCTGGGACTGATCAGTGTGGCTCGTTCCCGCAGATGACTGCTTGCTATTGAGCTATTTCTGGTGCCTTCACTGGGGCATTCTTATTTGTTGGTGGCATTAAAGATTTTATTATTGACTGGCACTCCAGTAAGAATGTTGCATTTGCTTTTAAAAAGATTTTTTGCTTTATCAAGTTAATTTGCTTGGTTACATTTTTATGATCTGAAGTTTGAACTGCTTAAAAACTATCAGTCTTTTCAAACCTCTGATGACTCTGTGTGAATTCCTCCGGTCCTCAGACTGTTGGCGGTATCTGTCCATCATACATTGGCTTAAGGGTCTTCTCTCTCATACGCCCCCAGAGTTTCACTAAATTTAGTAAAAGAGAGGATTTTGGAAATAAGGTAAAGGATGTGGGAAGTTTCAAATAGTGAGCAAAATAGTACATTTGGTGGGGAAGGATGAAATAGAATAGTGGGAAATTCCTTTTTTTGTGTGTGTGTGGTTTTTCGAGATAGGATTTCATTGTAGCTTTGGAGCCTGTCCTGGAACTAGCTCTTGTAGATCAGGTTGGGCTTGAACTCACAGAAATCTGCCTGCCTCTGCCTCCTGAGTGCTAGGCTTAGAGGTATGTGCCATCACTGCCCAGCTTTCTTTCTTTCTTCCTTTTTTTTTTTTTTTTTTGGTAGGAAACCAAGAAGAAATGACACATAATTGAAAACCGAGAGAAGACATTCCGAATGTACTGGTGGTGGAGATAAATTTATAGATTGTTACATATTCCTCTTAGGAGTTAAAGATTGCCAGATTGGATGGTAGTGAAGTGTATAACCGTTAGGCCTGCATGTATGTCCCACCAAGCCTGAACTAGCACAGCCTTCAGGGCTAGCCATAATTTCCCAGGGTTCTTCCTTGTAGAGTTTTCATCTCTTCATACAAGGTGGAAGTGCCTGGTTTAGTTCTGTGGAGGCAAAGTCGTTCCTTGTCTCTGCTCTCTGTGAAGTGCCCTTCTGCTCAGACACCTGCGGCTGTCTGCTCGTTCACTGCCTGGGGTCTTGGACTTGCTAAAGGCACCTGCCCTTAGTTGCCCTTGCAGGGTAGGTATTCTTCAGGGATACCCAAAACCTTTAAAAAGACTATAATACTTCTTTTCTCTTACATGTGTACTTTAAAATAATACTACTTTTACAGTGACATAAAGACATGCATGCTGAAATAAAATTAGCTGGATTATTAAATTTGCATGTAGGTGTAGGTGTATTATATTCATTGCAGCTAGAATTTTCTGTCTGTAGCTTAACCTACTTTCTGTGCACCTCTTTACTTTTGTCCTAACTCTGTTATTTCCCTGCTGCAAAATTCTTGACTGTCTCTTCCCTCTTCTACTTAAATTTAGGCCATTAGTAACTCCTGCATATTTTGTGTTCTTAAGTTGCAGCCATGTTTATCTCTGCTCGGGCCTTCCTGAGCCTTCGTTGATTACCAGTTTGTAGTCTTCTGGTGCTTTTCTAACTTCCCCTGTTAGGGTTTCTGTCTCCCGTGTTCTCTGCTTACCATCAGGTCTTCTCAACAGGAAGAAGGTAAGTAAGATACAGGAAAGACTCACCAACAGGCTGAGGCCGGCAGTGTTAGCAGACACGGGAGCTGGACTGGTCTGTAATTTCTTATTTTCTGTGCTGTGCCTTCATCTGCTGATTGCTTTTCAGGTGCTGCGATTATTTTTAACTTGTAGATTATATATTTTCCTCTGCATTGAGTAGATTTCCTTACTAGATTTTCCTAGAATGAGACATCCAGACATTGCAATGTTGTGCTTTTCTTCTGTGTATGGCTCATTATAAACCCTGCTTGGGTTCACATTCTGAAGGTTAATTCTCCTGTCAGCCACTTTAAGCCAGATAGCTATGAGTTGGGGTAATGGTTAGAGGCTCCTAAGTTTTAAAGTGCCTCACAGCTAATCTTACCTGGACAGTACTTTCCCTGTGGTGTCTTGGCTTACCTCTTACCGTACCGTAATCCTCGCTGCCACAGTAGGATTTGCCATAGGCCTTCCTACCCAGCATTATTTTTTTACTTTAAAGAGACTTTCTCGCTGGGTGTGGTGGCTTATGTCTGTGATCCTAGTATTCAGGAAATGAAGGCAAGAGGCCAGTTTGAGGCCAGCCTGGATTGCATAGCAAGGCCCTGTCTCAAAAATAAATAAATAAATCTTCCTGAAGGTGAAGGCTGGGAGGTTAAAAAAAAAAGAAGAGGAGAAAATCAATAACAGTAAAATACCTATAGTCCTAGCAATTGAAAGGCAGAGGCAGAAAGTTCAGGGGTTCAAGGCCAGCTTCAGGTACATGCCAAAAGAGGTTGCCTTGGGCTCTCTGAGACCTTGTCTCACCTCCGCTCTATCCCCAGTAAAGAAAGGAAATCAGTTGAGCACAGAAGCTTATTAACTGTAATAAATAATCAACCGCACTAAGCAAACAGATTCCTTTCTGACTGAGGAAGTTCAGCAAACAATGACCTGAGCCCCAGGCTGGAAGTTAGAGTTCTTCCAGATTCTTGGGGACAGTGCACTAATATGCAGCACGAACTCCCAACGTCTTCCGTCAGACTTCACCCCCCGAACCAGAAGAGTACGCCAAGGGATAATGGGATATAAATGTGTAAGTGCGTCGGAGGAGTCCACAATTGCCCGACTTGCAATACCAATGCCCTAAATGATGGTGTTACGGAATCATTTAGAGAGAAAAATGTGATATAATTAGTCCTTTATATAAAGTCATAGGCTTATATTCAGATCATGTATTTGTTAATTAAGTTACATTAAACCAGCCCTACAGTTATTTATAAAGTACTGGGAGAATTTAAATTTGAAGAGACTTTGAATCTGTTTAGTTCATGGCCACAGAGCAGAGTGACTGTCACAATTGAGGTCCCCTGCAAGACATGCCTCCCAAAGATCTGGAATCTGCAGGTAGGACCAGCATGGCACCTTCGCGGTAGGAATCTGCGCTGCTGGCTGACGTCTGTCGTTTTAGGTCTTTGTTTAGGTGGTAATGCCACAGAGAAGCTTTTAGTAATGTCTTCATGTCAAAATTTAAAAGTCCCCCAGACACCTCTCACTCGAGGTTTTCTGCAGCGGTCTTTGCATTTTATGATCTTTGTCTTTGTCTTGTCTGTTGTAGCTCGGAAGGTATCTGTTATATGTGTTTGCATAAGCTTAAGGAAAGGTGGCTTTCTTAAGTGAGTCATTATTGATGTTGGAGAGAATGTGGGGAGGCGGCAGTGGGGCCGGCGTCACTGCTGGTGACAGTGGCCTGGAGCTCGTGGCTCCCTAACTTGTCCCCCTGGCTTGTCCTCAGCATGCTTGTTCTAAATTGTGACAGCCTCCCCCCTCCAGGTGTTTTCAGGTTTCTGCTTAAAAACAAAAAAAAACAAAGCAAAACCCAGAGAGATGACCAAGAAGAAAGGTCATTTCTGTTTCCTTCTTCTAAATGCAGTAGACTGGAGCCAAAGTCCCAAGTAACTACAGAGATTTTATTTTCCCTGTGTTCTATTGGCCATATGTAGCTGGTCTCTTCAATTCACTAGACATGATAATATAACTGAATTCCATGTTGATTTGTGTTTGTGTGTCAAGGACATGTCTCAGTACCGTGCTCACCTGTAATCATGAGTTTAGATCCTTAGCACCCTCGTAAAGGGCGAGGTGTGGGCGAGCAAGTCTCAGATCCCAGAACTAAGGAGACAAGAGGACCCTAGAGCTTATTCGAGTAAATGGGTGAACTCTAGGTTCAGCAAGAGACCTTATCTCAAAAATACGGTTGGAAGGACTAGTGCTGTAGTGCGGTGGTGGTGTGTACCTCACATGCAGGAGGCCCTGTGTTCACCATCACCATGACCAAAAATGAAACAAAAGAAGTGGAGAGCCAGTGAGAATGGCATTTGACCTCTCTCTCACACATACTCACAAATACACACGCACACAGACACACACACACACACACAACAGGAGGGGGAAGGTAGGAGGTGGGGGAGAAGCATGTACACACATATACCAGGTAACCCTTTGTTTGCTTGAAATCCAGCCCCCCTTTCCTTTGTTCCTTAAGAACTGTCCGTGAGAGCATAGCTCATTGGTAGAACTTTCGCTAGCTTGTGCAAGGCCCTACTGTTGTTTCCCAGTACCTCAAATAATACTATTACAAACCTGTTCAGCTTAGACTCTGGCGTGCTTGTTAAATCGTAATGGAAGTTGACAGCTTGACTGTTCTCTCCTTGGCATTTGCCAAAGCCCATTGACGTCACCAGCCAGGGGATGTGGTTTCTGCAACGTCTGGGCCCTGTAACACATGGAATGCTTCCTTAGTGTTTCCACGTCTGCGCGGATGCAGTTATTGGCATTTTTTCTCGTGCCTCACAGTACTATTTCAGCCCAGGAAAATGTCTTACCCATTACTCCGGCTCTGTTTTTTTTCCTTCAGTACCGCCCTCCACCAGGGCTGGGGAGCAGGGGCATTTGCACGGCAGCCTCGAAGCTCTTGGCTTTAGGCTTTCACTTGTATTTATTGTTCATTCCTCCTCGCCGGCTGCTCCTGCTCATACTAGATACTGGGGTGTTTTTATCGTGTTGAATTGACTGGAGCTCTGTATCTTCTACCAATCAGAGTTAGAGGGTCTCATTTACAGTTCCCCAGAGATAATCTTTATTAGCTTCACCCAAGTTCAGATACTTGCTGCTTTTCTTTTGAGTTGAGCCTTTTACATCGTCTTTATTACAACTGCCTGTTGGAACACACAAAACTCTTTCCCATAGTTCCTCGAGTATATTGGCTTTGGGTTGTTTCCTATTATTGTAACAAGGCTGTGTTAGGCGTAGATTGTTTGCTTCATACGTACATGATATGAAAAACATCTGTGTCTGTGTGTGCCTTGGGCTTTCCAGTTCAGATCAGGCTGGCTTCATTGTCTTAGGTTAGCTTGGCTCCTGTGTGCAGCAGCTGTGGGAGGCTGTCTGCTGTGTTTAGCAGCTGCTGGTGCTTTCTGCCTCTTAAGCCCTGATGTTTGCTGGGCACTTTCCTCACCTATCCGTCCGTCTTTGCTTTCCTCCTCGCTGTCCCACTGCCCGTCATTACCTTCCTGTTCACAGGCTGGTTTGTTTGGATGATTGATTGGTCTGCTCAGGCATCTCTGTCTTCTCTGATTTAGTGTCTTATTCAAATGTTAACATCCAGCCTGCACTTGTAGCTGTGCCCTTACAGACCAAGGCAATACTTTGAAGTTTCTAAGTTGGTTGACTCCGACATATTTGTCTTGAAATCACACCTGCTTCTTTTAAAGACAGTCTTTCTTGAATTCACAGAGCTGTCGTTGAAACAAGGCTGGCAAGGCTGGTACAGGTGCTAAAGGTGCACACGGCAGCATGCTCGTGCACGCTCGTGCGTGCGCACACACGCACACACAAACACACACACATGAACTGTGTTCTTTTTTCCTGCCAGTGACCTAAGTTCCTATCCCTCTTAGTATTAGTCCCTTACCAGCTGGCCATGTTGATGCACTGGGAAATGTCACTCTAGTTTCCAGAATGTTCTCAGACATCTGCATTTAAGAGCCATTGGTTTTCATTGTCTTGTCTCAGACGTGAAAGAAGTGAGTATTCTCAGTATCTTGATAGCTTCATTGCATAAACTAAGGGGTTGATACGGGTTCGGTTGAGCGGTGCTGCTCTTCTGGACTCTGCAGAGCTGGAGCAGCTGAGATTCACCGTGATGGGATTTCACAGCTGCGCTCTGAAGGAGGTGTGCACAAAAGCACCGTGTTTCCTTCCCTGGCTCTCCCAGCTCATTGCTCAGAACTAAGAATCGCAGGTACATAGCCAAGTTCAAGGCCCGAGCATTAAATAGCCTATGTTCCGGCCTGAGAAGTGGAGACACCCAACAGCAACAATCCTGCCTCAAAGAGTTTTGCATCTCTTATTTAATTGTTAAATCATCAGAGTGAACATTAATTCCGTGAGCCTGGGTTGTAAGAATCGCTTGAGGGGAAGGCACTGGTGATGCCTTTCATGCTTACAGAGTTGATGTCATTTGAGATCGTGAGGGGCCCACTTTTCCATAGCGAGCCTACACTTCTTACTCATTTTAAAGTTCTGAGACTATTTTGAAATCTTGTAAATGTGCAGTTGGTTCTGAAGTCCTCACATATACAGTGGTTTTCAGCATTCAATATGTGACCGTGAAAAAGAAATCTGGTCTTAAAAATTAAAAGTATATAAGTCAATGTGCTTAAAGTATTTAATGTTCATCATTACCATCTTAATATAAGTATAGCTTATACTTTATATCTATAGAGTGCTTGCTTCTTCCCGGAGCTGTGCAGAAGCACTCTGCATGTTCTCTCATGGTCTCTGCCCTCAGTCCTCAGAGGCCTGTTTGCCTGATAAAGAACTGGAGACCGTTCAGAGACTGTGAATGACCTCTTTTCTGTCCCAAAGCCAGTGACAGAGCAGGGATTCGGGCTTGGATGAGTCCTTATTCGAAACCCATCTTTTCCCACCCTGTCATCGCTCAGCGCAGCCTAGAGCGGTGTTCCCCCATCTAGCCATATATGCCAAGTCTAAATTCTTCTAACAAAGCTTCCCACAGATACATTTACTCATTTTTTTTAATAAATGACTTTAAGATAACTTTTTTTTTATGGAAACTAAGGGAAGGAAAGGAAAGGTTAGAATACCAGAACGTATTTGGAATTTTTATTCACTGTTTTTTCAATATAGTATTGACCCGGACGAGAGCTAAAACCTTAAAGCACTTAGTTATGAAAATGAAGCACTGAGCAGTAATTTCCCATAGTAACTCCTAGATGTGTCTGATTTGTGCAGAGCCAGCGGTTCCAGTGCGCCCCCTTGTGGATTACTAAAGCAGTGGTCTGTTTTAGGAGCAAGGGCCTTTGTGAAGGACATTGCTGATCAGCTGTGCCCTGCTGGGTGAGGTTTGTGTAGTAGAAAAGCATCTGCAGGAGAGTTGGGAGCTCATTGTAGCCCCTCGCTAGCCCCTTCCTCAGCCTGGGGCCTGTCCTTCCTCTGTACTTTCTGATGTGATGAGGGAAAAAGAATGGCATGTTTTTAAAAATCACCGACTGTTCTCTTTATTTTTTGATCCAGAAGAGTGGGAAAAGGATGTCTGGACACAGTACCCATGCCCTTGGCATTGGTGGTGCTGGTTGGTCTGTTCGGGGTTACGGCTCAGGCCGGTGGTGCTTTATAAGGCCAGCACTCTCTGATAATAACGTAAACTTCTTATGCCAGGCTTTCCAAGCTGTATCAGAATATAGCTAACTGTGAAAACGAGAACAAGCCTGGGAAGCAAATAGCCCAAGCTGATGGTGGCTGTGCTTTAATAAGATAAGTTTAGCCTTCTGTCTGTTGGGCTGTGAAGCGAATGCTGACTCACTTGGTGCTTCAGAATGAGCTCATCAGGGTATTGCTAATAGGGTTGGGTTTTGTGTAATTTGGCCAGAGGATGAGCTTTTTAATAATTATCCAAATGAAGGGTACTGGATTCTTTCCCATTCCCAAATGCCGCCTCTTTCATATATTTCTAAATGCAATTATTCATTCGGCCTGAAATCTCCCTCTACTGGGACATGAGGTATAACTAAGTTGAAAGACAAGCTGAGTGCAACTTTCCCAACTTAAACCTTATTGATTGCCCCAGAAGATGTCAAGATGTCTCCACCGGAGTTTTCAGTGTCAGGACCTCGCTTCTAGTTACTAGAGAGACATTGGGGGGGGGCGGTGAGGAGGGAGGTGGTCAGAGAGTGACCCAGTGTGAAGAAAATACACATTTCCAACAGTGTTATAGTGATGGCTCTTTTATTATTGATTTATAGTTCCCAAACCCTTTATTAGATTGTATTTTGGAAGCTCTCACAGGACAATTCTAGAAACTTCTTTATTTCACTTACAGAAATCTCATTCTCTAGCAAGGCCTGTGTGTTAGACACTAGTGGTATAAACTTTTTTATCTGACCTACTTCTGAGGATTTCTTGTAAGGGAGTTGGGCTGTGTAGAGGGATCGCACACAACACTTACCATTACAGGGTTCTTTATGAGAAAAGTGGAAATCCGAAAAGGTTTAGCAGGCACCACCTTCTGTGCACCTGCAGTCTCTCACACACTAACAGACTTCATAGTCTTCCTGCTTCTGCAGCGGATGGACAAAGGCAGAAACCCACAGCCAGACACTGTGTCGAGAGTGAGAACCCTTGAAACACTCAGCTCTAATCCGGACGTCTCCATCAAATCCCTCCTCTCAGAGCTCAGGGAACCCCAAGGAAGGGGAGGCAGAAAGAGTGTAAGAGGCAGAGGGGACGGAGAGCAAGGCCCTTTGCATTAACGTGAGCAAGGCTCCTATGAGCTCACAGAGACCGAAGCAGCATACACAGGGCCTTCACGGGTCCACACCAGGTCCGGTGTGTGTGTGTGTGTGTGTGTGTGTGTGTGTGTGTGTGTGTGTGTGTGTGTGTGGTGTGTGTGTGATGGCATTCAGGGACTCCTGAGTGTGCAAATGAGTGGCCTCTGATTCTTGTGCCTTCTCTGGGACCCTTTTCGTTCTGTTTGTCAGGTCCAACTCTGATGTGATAGTTTCTGTCTTCCTCTATTTTGTTATATTTAATATTATCCCTTAGAAGCCTATCCATTTCTAATTAGAGACAGAAAGGGAGTGGATTTGGATGGAAGGGGAGGAACTGGGAGGAGGAGAGGGAAGGGAATCCGTAACCAGGGTATTTTGTATGGAAAAAGAAAATATAAAGAAAAAAATTATGATCTTCCTTTGTGGACCACTTTGATTCTTTCTTATTTAATGTATTTTTAAGTTTATAGTGGTTACCTTGAGAATTACAAGCAGACTCTTTAAAAAAAATGATTTTTAAATATTTTATTGTGTTTGTGTACCAGTGCCCAGGAAGGAGTTTTTAGCGACTATAACTAGTTTGTTTGTTTTGCTTTTTGGATCTTTTTACTTTTCGATAAAATACCCTGGCAAGAGCAGCTTGAGGGGGTAGAGGTTCCGTCCAGCTGCCGCTCCAGGTTGCAGTCGTCAAGGCAGGCGCACAGTGGGTTTCCGGAGTCTGACCGCACGCATTTCCTCACCCGGAGTCCAGAAGCAGAGAGCGATGGCCGCAGCAGGCGCCCAGCTCCCTTTCTCCACCCTTTTCCTGATCACCATTAGCCGGGTCTTCCTGCATTGGTTAACTCAGGCAGGATAACACCTCCCACACAGGTGTACATGAAGCGAGGGCTTAGTCTCCCACATGTTTCTAGATTTTTTTTCCAATTAACAATTAATATTAATCATTAAAAAAGTGAGGATTCGGCCCACATAGAAAGCAGCCAGGAAGGTCAGAACGTCTGTGAGAGCCACAGAAGAACATCTTATCCCGACCGAGAAGGACAGCATGACTATTGTAAGCACCTACAGCTAACAACGGTCTGCAGATGTGTCCACACACAGTGGTACGTAGCTGGAGAGAGAAGAAGGCAGTTTCTCTGGAATAGAGACTTTCCCATCCCAATTCTAGCAGCAGGTGGATGCTACTGATTGCTAAATTCCATAGTCTGATTGTGGTGCCGAATAAATGCCAGGGAGGGAGAAGGAGAGGAAAGAGACGAGCCAAGGTAAATGAGAAAGTAGAGGAACTGACTAAGGAGTATGACTGGGGGAGCCAGCACACACACAGAAACTCCCGCTCCTGAGCGCATGCAGAGGACTGGGTAACGCAGTAACTTTTAGATGGTGGAAGGAGTGGACTATGGAGCTGAGGTGCAGCGCTAAATAACCCGTCTCTTGTTCCTTTGGTGCCCAAAGAATCTGGGTTATTCTGACAGCAGAGGAAAGAAGCTTACTGCATTCAGTGAAAGGACACACTGTATCCAGTGAAGAGCCAGAGACCCCAGAGCTTTTCTCTTTAGAGAGTTTTTTATTGTTATCCTTTACAGCCTTTCCAGGATATAAACAAATTTATGCCTTGTTCTTTTTCTTATAGTTAAAATTATCTTTAAAATATTGGAAACAGTTGAGAGTGTTGTTACTGTAGTTGTCTGTAGCTCCTGTATGACTGTGATTCAGCTTCGGTGTGTGTGCTTGCTTCCGGTTTCATATTTATATAGTGTGCTGAAGCAGCAGAATGAGGAGTAGTAGTTAATGAAAATTCTAAACCCAGATGCTCTCCTAGCTTTCTAAAGCCTGTCAAAGCTGATCCTTACTCTTTCTTAGTTCCTCAATTCAAAATACAGATAAAGAACCGTTTGTGACAGTTAGTGAATTTAAAAAATACATGTATGTGGGGCTGAAGAAATGCCTCAGCAATTAAGAGCACTGGCTACCCTTCAAGAGGACCTGGGTTCAATTCCCAGCACCCACATGATGGCTCACGACTGTCCTTAAGTGCAGTCCCAAGAAAGCCAGTGCTCTTCTGACCTCTTCAGTACTGTGCACACCAGGTGCACATGCATCCGTGCAGACAGAGTGCCCACACACACCAGGTGCACATGCATCCGTGCAGACAGAGTGCCCACACACACCAGGTGCACATGCATCCGTGCAGACAGAGTGCCCACACACACCAGGTGCACATGCATCCGTGCAGACAGAGTGCCCACACACACCAGGTGCACATGCATCCGTGCAGACAGAGTGCCCACACACACCAGGTGCACATGCATCCGTGCAGACAGAGTGCCCACACACACCAGGTGCACATGCATCCGTGCAGACAGAGTGCCCACACACACCAGGTGCACATGCATCCGTGCAGACAGAGTGCCCACACACACCAGGTGCACATGCATCCGTGCAGACAGAGTGCCCACACACACCAGGTGCACATGCATCCGTGCAGACAGAGTGCCCACACACACCAGGTGCACATGCATCCGTGCAGACAGAGTGCCCACACACACCAGGTGCACATGCATCCGTGCAGACAGAGTGCCCACACACACCAGGTGCACATGCATCCGTGCAGACAGAGTGCCCACACACACCAGGTGCACATGCATCCGTGCAGACAGAGTGCCCACACACACCAGGTGCACATGCATCCGTGCAGACAGAGTGCCCACACACACCAGGTGCACATGCATCCGTGCAGACAGAGTGCCCACACACACCAGGTGCACATGCATCCGTGCAGACAGAGTGCCCACACACACCAGGTGCACATGCATCCGTGCAGACAGAGTGCCCACACACACCAGGTGCACATGCATCCGTGCAGACAGAGTGCCCACACACACCAGGTGCACATGCATCCGTGCAGACAGAGTGCCCACACACACCAGGTGCACATGCATCCGTGCAGACAGAGTGCCCACACACACCAGGTGCACATGCATCCGTGCAGACAGAGTGCCCACACACACCAGGTGCACATGCATCCGTGCAGACAGAGTGCCCACACACACCAGGTGCACATGCATCCGTGCAGACAGAGTGCCCACACACACCAGGTGCACATGCATCCGTGCAGACAGAGTGCCCACACACACCAGGTGCACATGCATCCGTGCAGACAGAGTGCCCACACACACCAGGTGCACATGCATCCGTGCAGACAGAGTGCCCACACACACCAGGTGCACATGCATCCGTGCAGACAGAGTGCCCACACACACCAGGTGCACATGCATCCGTGCAGACAGAGTGCCCACACACACCAGGTGCACATGCATCCGTGCAGACAGAGTGCCCACACACACCAGGTGCACATGCATCCGTGCAGACAAAGTGCCCACACACACCAGGTGCACATGCATCCCTACAAAGTGCCCACACACACCAGATGCACATGCATCCGTGCAGACAAAGTGCCCACACACACCAGGTGCACATGCATCCGTGCAGACAAAGTGCCCACACACACCAGGTGCACATGCATCCGTGCAGACAAAGTGCCCACACACACCAGGTGCACATGTACAAAGTGCCCATACAGAAAAAGTAAAGGGACAAATTTAAGTGCTTGTATGTAACACATTTTACGGACTTGCATGGAACTCGGAGTGTTTCAAAGGCAGCCTCTGCGGGTTTCGCCTGGTTTTCATCGCTGCTCCCTCTCTTTCAGCTCAATCTGAAATTGAAGCCTCAGTCTCCGCCAGGAACATCAGAAGACTCCTAAGCTTCCAGCGCTATCTCAGATCCTCGCGCTTTTTCCGGGGCGCCACAGTCTCTAGTTCTCTAAACATTCTAGATGACAACTATAACGGACAAGCCAAGGTGTGTGCACCTTCCTCAGAAAGATTTGAGTTGCTTCCTGAGTTACTGGAGCCACCTCCCAAAAATGCTGAGTAGATGTAACAGAGCAAGGAAGATGCTGAGAACCGTAGTGAACGCATTTGCATTTACTATAACATTGAGTAATGAGGGATCCGCAGAGCAGTTACTGTAATCTGGAGTTCGTCACTGGCGGGTGGGAGAGATGGCCAGATCTGCTGCCTCCCTGGTCTAGGTACGGAAGCTGGGTCTGCGCGGTGCAAGGGTCAGAGATGCTTCTCTCAGCCACGTCCTCACCGAAGAAATATTTCCTTCACTCCTACGATGTCACAGGAGATTTCATAGTAGGATCGAAGTGAAATAGGCTTGTTTGTTATCAAATGGGATTTTATATAATCTTGAATTTTAGTTTATTTGATTTTTTTTTGCTTAAGTTTTATAGGTCAGATTTTCTAAACTTATGTAGCATGGTCCTAGGGTATGTTCTTTGAAGTCATATTAAAATTTAAAGAAATGAGCATTTCCCCACTTGAGGAGTCAGTGAGAACTTGATCCCCTGATCAGTGAGAAATTTGATCCCCTGAAATTTAAACTGTTCATGCCGTCCGCTGTTGCGGTGTTGCCGGCTGTGGCCGCTGTGTCACCCTGGTGTCGCTGAGGTGTTTGTTCACCCTTGTGCACCACAGTGAGCTTTGGGATACAAAATAAAAGAGTTTACTGTAAAAGTCCACAAAATATGGACTTAGGTAGGTTTGTTTACCTCACGTACATATTATCCTAAAACTTAATTGATTGATTCTATTTTTAATTTTGAATGATATTTAAAGATCATCAGTAAATACCCCATAATTCAGGGGTCTTTTTAAAAAACTGGTTAGCAAGTCAAGTGTGGGCGTGTACTCTGAAGACAGAGGGAGGCAGATCTCTGAGTTTGAGGCCAGCCTGGTCTACATCCTGAGTTCCAAGATAGCCAGGGCTATATAGTGAGACCTTTTTGAATTGTGGTGTGGTGTGGGTTCTGTGCCCACCCCCAAGTCCCAGAGGTCCAACTCCTCAGTCCCCATCACAGCGTTCCGCTCTAACTGAGCAAGTTAGTTACGTCTGCCTGTTTCCGTGGTGTATGTGGGGATCGGCGGCGAGGCCTACTCAGTTGTTAGTGAGGACTCGGTGGCCATTATCACTCCTTAGCAGAGTTTTAAATCTGGTTTGAGAGTATGCAGCATATGGGCTATATGCTGGCAAATTATTTCAGAATTCTCCTAAGTTTATAAATCATAGGAACGAGTTGAAAGACTGACCTGCCCTATGCATAATTAACTGAAAAACAAAATAATTTGTTTTCAAATGAAGCTTTATTTCTGTAGACACTTTTTGAGCCAGTTGTAAAGTCTTAAGGAAAAGGAGAGTGAAGGGGCGCACCTGTAATCGTAGCATGCAGGAGGCTGATGCAGGAGAATTGCCATGAGTTGTGGAGCAGCTGGGGCTGCACAGTGGAACCCTGCCTCAAAAACTAGAAAATAGCTTTTCTGGGGGTAATGAGCCCTACAAGGACGTGCCTCTCGCGGAGGATGGATCTCCTTCACCCTCTCTGGAAGAGGAGAAGGGGAAACACAAGAAAAGTCGCCTGGTGCAGAACCCCAGTTCTTACTTTATGAACGTGAAATGCCAAGGGTGCTGTAAAATCACGCCGTCTTTCTTGTGTGCTGGCCGCTCCTACAGGTGGAAAAGCAAGACTAAGGACACCTGATTTAAGATGAGTGGGAATCATCCCAGTAACACAATTTGGATTAAGAAGAAAAAAATGCTAGAAAATAAAATGAACAAAGGCCAATTGTCCTTAGTGTTCCTCAAAGCAGATAGACCACGTTTCATTTCCGTTAACTTTGTTATGGACGGGCTGGAGAAAGTGGGTGTCACTGAGGTTAAATTACAGTAGAGATGTTTGCTTTTCATTTCAGTGTATGCTGGACAAGGTTGGGAACTGGAATTTCGATATCTTTCTGTTTGATAGACTAACAAATGGTAAGTGACGCGTGTGACCTGCTCCAGCACTGGAGTCCTCTGGGGAAACCTGGACGTGCTGCCTGCGTCCCTGCTTTCATCCACTTCGGCTGTGAGCCCAGTGCCAGCGTTTGTCCTTGTTAGTGACTTTTCAAAGCCAGCAGAAATCATTTCACTAATTTTTGCTTTGGTTTTTAGTTCTTGGGCGTAATCAAAAGTCACCATGACTTGGCTAATTGGTGGTTACACTGCCGTTTTTAATAACTCGAACTGAGTCTCACTGTAGTCTTGATTTTCCCGTTCAAGTTTCTTTAACACGTGACGGTTACACTGCCGTCTTTGGACGCAGTATTCCCGTGCGGGGCTCCCCCAGAGGCGTGCTTGATCAGTTGGTCTTTCTCAGGCTTTCCCCATCTTCTGCAGAGGCTTAGCATGTTGTCCGCAGCCTCCCTCTGACCCTCCTTCCCCATACCGGAGAAGAACCTGTAGCTCAGGTGGGGCTCTCAGTAACAAATTAAGAGTGGTTTAGAGAAATTTCTCACAGGTCCTTCTAGTCTGCCGTGCCCCAGCCCGTTTTATGTGCTGTTGGCATTGCCTTTTCTTTTTATTTTCTTTGGGATCCAAAATTAGATTCTATTTGGAAACCTTTTTTGTTTAGAATGAAGTCTTTGGCAGAATTCTTGGTGATGCTAGCTGTATCTGCCCCTTTTGTCTAAGTAGATTTTTAATAAACGACGCATGTGAGACAGAAGCTACAGTGTTTCTGTTGGCCAGGGGGGACTAATGTATGTGCCCCCTGCTGTACTCTGAAGATACCTGCTTTTCTGCTGAAAACATGTGTACATACTTATGGAGCTGTGTTTGCACATGTTGGAGTGCACACGTGGAAGCCAGAGGACACCTCGCTGAAGCGGGTTCTCTCTCCTGAGCCGCTGGCTTCCGTCTCAGTCGAGTTTGCATCTGCACACTCCTTTACCCACTGAGCTGTCTCGCTGCCCTGCTTTCCTTATTCACTCTGGATGAAGAAACACAGCTCTGTGAGTCCTGCCGCCGCTAGCTGAGTGTCCCTTTATTTCCTGTAAGCAGTGGGGGCAGAGAAAAGGCCTCTCCACACCCCTGCATGACTCTGCACTGGTGCCAGGAAGCAGATGAGACTGATGTGCACAGTGGTGAAAGCTTGAGGTTTGCCTCTGTCTGCAGAGGGCCCTGACACCCCTGCCTCTGTTCCTCCCCTTCTCCCAGCCTCTCGGGTGCCCATGGAGGGTTGGGTGTCCTGTTGCTCCCCCTGCCTCCTAGCTGGCAGCCCTACTGGGAAAGCAGTTGGCCTTCCTCCTGGCCTTGTTTTAATTTTTCTCTTTTTAAAAATACAGACAGTGAACTATTAGGTGCCCCACCTCCTGCAAGATTTAGGCAATTCTTCCTTCCTAATCCAGCACAAACGTGACTTCAGTTACCATGAGGTAGATGCAGATGGAGCAGTACCAGCCTTATAAGCTGTAGCTCATAGCCTGTTTGGGGGCTACTGGGATGCCTGTCATTCATTGACATAGTTGATTGTTCTTTTCTAAATTTAATTTTAAAAGGTATACAACCTGCTAGTCAGAGGCCACAGTTGCTGTCAGTCCCCATCACTGACCCCCTTTCTTAGACTACCCGCCTTGAACTGGCTTTTTGGAGAAGGCGGCCGAATCGTTTGACCCAGATAAAAACCACCTATTGTTAGTCGCCCACCTTTGCTTTATAGGGAGCTATCAACTGCCCCTTGGGAGTCATAGAGATGATCTACTTGAAATGGGCAGGAAAAAATAGTTCTTCAGCTTGCACTATGTGGTTGGAATGGCTTCCTTTCAGAACTAAAATTCTGTATGATTTGTGTTCACCATATCCGAGTGTCCCCGTCTTACTTGATCCAATGGTGTTCTGTATTTCCTACTCTAGTACTCTCTCGGTGGTAAGGGGAGAGGACAGGGAGGAGCCGGAGGACAGGCGTACCCCATCTCCTTATCTGCTCCCGGGGTGACGGGGGAGCAGTTACTGCCTGGCTCTCCTCTTACAGGGATGTAGATCAGGTGACAAGCCACAGCAAGGCACTGCCTGTTGCTCCTGAGAGCCTCTGGCTTGTGAGGGGAGAGTGGTCGGCTGTGTCACAGCTCAAACTCTCATGGAGAGGCAGTTTCTAAAAACTAAGGGTCACTACACCTTAGCTGGCCTGTGCGTTCAGTTACTCTAAACAGTTCTCCCCCCCCCCCCCCCACTTTCTTTTGAGACCTTGAGGCAAGGTCTTTCTCTGCAGTCCTGGTCCGGGAACTTTCTGTGTAGTCCAGACTAGCCCCAGACTCAGAGCTCTTCCTGCCTCCCCCTCCCAGGTGCAGATTAAAGATCTGTGCCCCTGTGCCTGGTTCATTGGCATTCAGTTGCTTAAGGATATCTTTCTCTTCCATACGGAGATGATGTGCCAGGTCATCCTTGAAAAGAATCTTGGGGCTGTGAGGATGGCTGTGCAGTCAGGCCAGCACACCCGAGTAGAGAACGAGAATGACTTGCCCTTTAACTTCCACACATGTACAAAGGCACGTGTGCATGCGTGTGTGTGCTGGTGTGTGTGTGTGTGTGTGTGTGTGAGAGAGAGAGAGAGAGAGAGAGAGAGAGAGAGAGAGAGAGAGAGAGAGAGAGAGAGAGACCCCTATGGGCCAGCAAAATGATTCAGCACTGGTGACCTTAATGAGTTGTTGGTTAATGCTTTATTAACCCTGCTAAATACTGTAAATTCTTAGTGTGACATTTGTTACACCTTTTACATATTTTAGCAAGAATCATAGACTTGGAAAGATGCTAGCATCATATATTACTGTTATCCATGATGCAGTAATTTATGAGATTAAGTCCCTTTAAAATGGTCAGTTTAACTATTACTATAGCATATTTGTCCTGTAGGTGGAGTCTCAAATCCTGAGACATCTAACAGAATATATGACCTGGAGAGCTTTGTCAGGGAAGGGGAACAATAAGCATAGCAAAGATGGGGATTCACAAGTGGATGCACAGTGGTGGCGTGTGTGTGGATGAGAGCCACAGGGCAGACAGCATGTCCAGTGGCGTGTGTGTGGACAGAGAGCCACGGGGCAGACAGCATGTCCAGTGGCGGTGTGTGGACAGAGAGCCACGGGGCAGACAGCATGTCCAGTGGCGGTGTGTGGATGGAGGTCCACGGGACGGACAGCGTGTCCAGTGGCGGTGTGTGGATGGAGGTCCACGGGGCGGACAGCGTGTCCAGTGGCGGTGTGTGGATGGAGGTCCATGGGGCGGACAGCATGTCCAGTGGCGGTGTGTGGATGGAGGTCCACGGGGCGGACAGCATGTCCAGTGTTTGTGCTTGTCTAGACATCACAGGAAAGAGAGAACGGAAGCGTGGATTGATGAGGTGAAGTGGACCAGGCTCTGTCTTGGAGGAGATGTGGGTGAATTATGTTTAAGGGCAGGGAAGCTAAAGGCTTGGGGACTGTTTTTTATATGACGTAAGTAAGAGGCTTTGGAAATGAGGGAATAGATGGGAAATAAGCACAGTAAGTTTTAAGAAAAATGGCAGTCTTAGAAATAGGTGCTTTACAAAGTGACAGAGGCATTTCACCAAGACAGTAAGCTCGCAGGGCAGTGCTGGTCGTGGCTTTATTGGGATGAGGTTTATCATACCACTGTCCCCAGTAGCTCTCAGATTTTCTGCTCAAGTATGGAAAAGGCGAGAGGTTTAGCTCAGAGCTTCTATTTTGGGAGTTTTGAGAAGGTGACTGCCCCCTCCTAGTTCTGTTTCGGTAAACATAAACAGTGTCCAGGGAAGGCTGCAGCCAAAGCCGTGTGCTATGGTTTGCAGTTTCTGTGAAGTGCTTGTAAAGCTGGGTTGGCGAGTTCAGGGGCTCAGCTCTCCCATACTCTACTATTGAGTATTATTTTGGTGCCTTAAAAAAAATCAACCTGAAAATCCTTGAAAGATTTTTGCTTTCAGTTCTTTGTGGGAAACTGCAACATCCTTTTTATTAGAATGGAATGAAGATGTTAACACTTAAAGTGTATAGCCATCAGCATAAGGAGCTGCAGAGTGGTCATGGTCGGAGTCTCTGTCTGGAGTAGTAGCCTTCTGACCTTGCACGTCTTACTAACATGGCCTCTCCTCTTTCTTTTCTAGGAAATAGTCTAGTAAGTTTAACCTTTCATTTATTTAGTCTTCATGGATTGATTGAGTACTTCCATTTAGATATGGTGAAACTCCGTCGTTTTTTAGGTAAGTGATTGTAGCCCATTTAAAAATAAGATTGTACAAGAACTTGTGTAGCCAGAACAAACTATTGAGTTTGTTCATACTCTCATACAAGCCTGGAGCTCAATACCACATAGCTACGTTTGGGTCAGTGACAGACAGCATGTGTGACAGGCCACACAGCAACTGGCCTTGCAGCTGTGTCCTTTTCTGCTTGCTCCCTACTGTGGCATGGTATTGAAGTGCCTGTGACTGGCTGATCTGAAGTGACTCTCTTAGAATGTCTTAGACAGTTTGAGTTGGTAGCCACATGGAAAGTATCTGTGGGTTCTTCGTGATGACCGCTTTTCAGTACTTGGATGTCCCTCTTGGCTGGTAAAAATTTAGTCCTTTTTTTTTGTGTGTGTGTATGCAGTTATGATTCAAGAAGATTACCACAGTCAAAATCCTTACCACAATGCAGTCCATGCTGCGGATGTTACTCAGGCCATGCACTGTTACCTAAAGGAACCTAAGGTAAGCAGCGGCGCTGACTTTAGGTGAAAGTTGCTAGATAATTAATTTCTTTGGACTTACATTTCCATAAGCTGGTGGTTCATTCAGCTCAAATTCAGAAGTTTCTCCCATAAGAGTGAGATCAAACGATTGGTGTGGCGGTGAGAGGAAGAACTAGAGAGTTGGCCCAGACTTCTCAGAAGCCTGGCTCTGTGTGAGTGCTGACATCTGGCTGAGTTCCTCGTGGGCTCTGTTCAGTACAGATGCAGTTTGGTTTTCTAGTATCCTCCCTGTGGGGTTGTTGGACCTGCCAAGGCAGCGCCTGGGACCGTGGGCATAGGCCTGAGAGAGTGCTCTTCTGTCTGCTCTGGAGGCGTGCACGCCCACTTGAGAGCGGTGCTTAGACACGGTTCTTGTCCCCGGCGGCCCACAGAAGAGCCTGACTTTAAGGCACGCATAGTGACTCACAGCGGTGAACCCCAGCGCTTCAGAGGCTGCGGCAGCAGGATTGCCAGGGGCTTTAGGCCAGACTGAAGTGCACAGCAGCTTCCTCTTGCCCCAGCCTGTCAGGAGCTGGTATCTGCTGAGCAGTGTTCCTTACGTTGTACGTTTACTCATGTCGTAAGTGGCGTGCTGGCTGCTTGTGACAGAAGTGTTAGTGGCATAGAAATTTTGACCTGAAAAGAAAAAGGAGAAAGAAGAAAGTTTGACCTGAAAGATCAGTTGTAGATCATGTTATTGTTTAATGTAGAAGATACATAATGTCAGACTGCTGGGGCGGGTGCTGCTATTTCACATTAAAATGGTGATGGCCGTTGCGGTACCCGTTACAGAGGACAGTGTACTGCCAGCAAACAGCAGACCCTCACTGAAGGATGCCCCTCCTCGCTAGCTTTCTGTTTTGTTGGAAAGGGCCTGGAAGCTAGTCCTACAGGTGGATGCAAGTGAAATCCGACTTTCATAGGCTTTAAACGATTTGTAGTTTCTTGTCCATAGAGCTCAGATATTACTGGAATCAGTAGCCATTCAGTAACATTTGTCTTTCTAAAAATCCCTCTAGCCAGGTGGGGTGGTTCACGTGTCTAAGTACTTGGGAGGCTGACTCAGAAGGACAGAAAGTTCAAGGTTATATCAATACACTCTAAACAGTTGTGTCTGGAGGCACAGCGATCTTCCACTAGCACCTTAACACCAGCCTAGACTCACCTGGGGTGAGGAAACCTCAAACGCAGATTGTCCAAATCAGATTGGCCTGCGGTCAGATGTAGGAGGATCTCCCCCAATATAGGTGGTGCCATCCCTAGGCATGTAGGCCTGCGCTGTGTTCTTCTTAGAGGTCCTGGGCAAACCAGTAAGCAGCATCCCTCTGGGACTCCTGCTTCAGCTCCCATTGACGGTGTGTTGTGACCAACTTCCCCTCCAGATTCCCTGGGGTTAGTGTTCAGCACAGTAGTGGGATGAAGACTAGGCCAGCTGGGGAGATAGTTCAGTGGGCCAAAGGGCTTGGCACACAAGCACAAGGACCTGGGTTTGAATCCTCGAACCTCTGTAGGAGTTAGATGCACAGCATCCGTGTGCTAGAGAGTGTCTGTAATCCCTGCACTCCTGCAGAGGCGGGAAGCAGGGAAGTCCTTGGAGCGGCAGGCAGCTGTCCTGGCTTGTGCTGTGGGAAGACAGAGAGACCTAGGTCTCAGTTGAAGTTAGGTGAGCGAGAGCAACACTTTGAGGTTGTCCTCAGATTTCCACAGCATGCCGTAGCAAGTACTCGCACAACATTTGCACACGCATTTACACGCACACATACCACCCACATGCACACATGTGCACACAGTATCAAATTACTTATATTTGTTACAAAGTTCTCTTTCTAGTAAAAGTTTTAAACAGAAAAATTTTTAATCATTTTCCCTCTTTAAGTATATGACTTGCTTTTATGTTTTCCCTACAGACTTCACTGTTATTATTGTGCATTTGTGTGGGGAACGAGCATGAGCATGCCAGTTTTGAGTGTAGAGGAGAAAGGACAACGTTTAGGAGGTAGATCTTTCCTTTCAAGGATTTCTAGGCATCGGCCTGAGGCAACTGTTCTCACACACCGGGCTACCCTCAACCCTTCCACAGGGTTTTAAAAACTTTGCTTCTTTGCATGTTTCATCTTTTACCTGAGACTGTAAAGTTCTGTCTTTTGCAGTAAATCTGAGTTACCATTTTTTCCCCAGGAAAGTTCTTCTCTGTTATTTTACCACCTCTACTCTTATCACAAGAATAGAATACTTTACTATGTTGCTTAATAAAGACATACCACTACATTTATAACCTCATGCCATTCATAAATTCGGTGTTCGTTACGCGTATACTCCCATGTCCATTCATAAATTCGGTGTTCATTACGTGTATACTCCCATGTCCATTCATAAATTCGGTGTTCATTACGTGTATACTCCCATGTCCATTCATAAATTTGGTGTTCATTACGTGTATACTCCCATGCCCATTCATTTATGTGTCACAGGAGAGACTGCTTGATTTACAGTCTCCTTCTATTCATCTTTATTAGTGCTTCTAAAAGTTTGCTTTTAGGGCTGGGGATGTACATCGTTTGGGAGAATGCTAGCTTAGCCTGCTGGAAAGCCATAGGTTCAATCCTAAACAGCTCAGAAAACTGGGTATGATAATGCACATACGTAACCCCAGCATTCTGAAGGGAGAGGGCAGGAGGATCAGAAGTTCAGGGTCATTCTTAGACACTTAGTGAGTTCAAGGCCAGCCGTGGCTATCAAAGTGCAGAGAAGTACCATGGACTTCTCAACCATAAATAGGACAGTTATATCATATCCTTTCTGTACATGACTCAGGGACCATAGAGAAAGAGGGTGAGCCAGGGGTCAGAAGGGCCTGGGCGGATAGTCTTCTGGATATAACAGGACTGCTGCCCTCCTGAACTTAGAGCAGCCATGTTTTCCTTCCCAGGACCCACATAAGATCAAGTCAGCATGCTTGGGGAGGCACGTCAGGGGAGGTGCTGTCCCTAGCAGAAGAGCTGTTGACAGTTGATGACTCTTGGGCAGGGAAAATCAGTTCCCTCTAAGGGTGTGGGCCCTGTAGGTTGACTGTACTGCAGTGGACAGCCCCACGCCCATGAGTATATGAGCAGCTCAAATTAGATATTGGTGGACTCATTTTTTTTTTTTTTTAAGAGAACACGAAGTTTGTAGGGAAGTGAGATCTGGGAGGCAGTAAAGGCAGGAGTCGAGTGAGTATAATCAACTCACATTGCATACAGGCATAAAATTCTCAAAGAATTAATGAATATATTATGCTTTTAAGTTTGATTTTTAAACATTGCATTTTCTGGGAAGGAAGTCATTTTCATTACTAACTTTACCATATTTATTGAGCTCGTGCATGCACTAACTTGTAAAATACAAAGAGAAATCGTATATATTCTCTATCTAGAAACCTCCCAGGGCTGCTGTGGTGATCACTGGGTAAAAGTGCTGCTGTCACGGCCAGTCTCTGGACAGCAGAAGGAAAACATCTCCTCCTGAGATGTTTTCTCTGGCCTTCATACACATGGCATGGCATGGGTTCCCCACCCCAATAGTAAATCAGAATCTCCAGACACTCTAGCTTCCTAGATGCACACACTCAGTGGCATGTGACTGGCGTGGGAAGGAAATAGCCCAATTTGAATCTGAATCTATTTATTATCTCACTGATATTTGTAATGGTCTCCTCTCTTTCATATGCTAGCATTATCAGTGATTGCTGCTCAGAAATTTTCCCTGTTAGGTTACAAGGTTATAGAAGCTGAAGGAACAAATAATCCTAAAGTGAGTCTGGATAAAAATGTGTTCAGATGAGCGCAGCCGTGGCAGGGCTCGTAAAGGACTGTGGGCACACATGTGCCCTTTGCCAGGGCTGAAGGAGAGGGCAGGGGATGGGTCACAGACAATGTGGGTTCTGGAGTTGGGCCTTACAGAACGAGTACAAGTTTTCCAGAAAGGGCTGCCTCATGAGAGCTGGTGACACTCAAGGTGACTACTTCTAATAATAAACTTTGACTGTGGTTATTTGTTGTTTAAGTTTGGTGATAATTACTAAGAGTAATATTATATTTCTATCAATGAAATTTGTTTTCTGGCATGACTTCACTGTCCTGAATGTGGCCATCCCTCCATAGGATGAAAATAAACAAGCCTGTTTGTCAGTTTAGGGTCATTGTTTCTGAGGAGGAGTGTTCCTGTCTTAGCTGTTTTTAGTTGTGTGGTAAAAGCGAGGCCGTATCAGGATAGACTGTCCATCAGGCAGTACATCATGGACCACAGCCTGCAGTACACCGTGGACTACAGCCTGCAGTACACCGTGCATCACAGCCTGCAGTACACCATGCATCACAGTGTGCAGTACACCATGCATCACGGCGTGCACTACACCATGTACCACAGCATACAGTACACTGTGCATCACAGCCTGCAGTACACCATGCATCACAGCCTGCAGTACACTGTGCACCACAACCTGCAGTACACCATGCATCACGGCATGCAGTACACCGTGCATCACAGCCTGCAGTACACTGTGCACCACAGCCTGCAGTACACCATGCATCACAGCCTGCAGTACACTGTGCACCACAACCTGCAGTACACCATGCATCACGGCGTGCAGTACACCATGCATCACAGCTTGCAGAACACCATGCATCACAGCACGCAGGCTGCACTGTCCCATAAGCCATTACCTGGCAGGCTCTTGATGGCACTAAGGAGCAGTCCACCCAAAGGAGCGACAGGCAGTGAGGAGATTCCCCCCCCCCCTTACTGGCTCCTAGTGGTAGAAAGAGTATATTTCAGGTGTGTTTGTGATTAATTATTCTTTTGTTACACTTTAGCTTGCCAATTCTGTAACTCCTTGGGATATCTTGCTGAGCTTAATTGCAGCTGCCACTCATGATCTGGATCACCCAGGTGTTAATCAGCCTTTCCTTATTAAAACCAACCATTATTTGGCAACTTTATACAAGGTTAGTACAGTCTCATTGAGAATTAATTTGGTTTTTTTTTGTTTGTTTTGTTTTGATTTGGTATGGGCTTAAAACCCAGCACTGAGGAGAGAGACAGGATCCCTTGAGCTCGCTAGCTGACCAGCTAACCGATGAGGTGCAGGCCAGCAAGAGACCGCCTCAGGAAACAATGTGGACGGCTCCTGAGGAGCGGCATCCAAGGCTGCCCACTGGCCTCGACACACACGTATATGTGCACGCTGCTCACAGCACAGATACACTCACCCGCCCACAAATAAACACTCGCACAAATAAAGTGATAATGCTTTAATACTTTGCATTCCATGCTGTTCAGTGTTGGAAGGAGGTGAAGGTAGTGGAAGTCAATCTCCAAAGATTGTTGAAGCTTTAACCAAGCTAATATTGCTGACAGATGCTTTCTATGCTCAGAAATGACTGTTGGGTAACAGAGAACCCTTTTCCTAGAATACCTCAGTCCTGGAAAACCACCACTGGAGATCGGCAGTGGGCTTGTTGAGAGAATCTGGTTTGTTCTCACATTTGCCATTGGAGAGCAGGTAAGGTGGATCAAAATTGGTCATTCGGCTAGTTTATAAAGGATTGAGAATTATGTTATTATTCAGGTGTTCCATAGTTTTCAGTTTTTGTTAAAGTAAATGTATCTTTTTTAAAATTGTCAAAATTGTGGAGCTGAAGCAAGGGCTCAGCAGTTAAGAGAATTTGCTGTTCTTGGAGAGGAGCTGCTCAGCCGCCAGCAGCCACACGGTGCCTCAGACATCCACGCCCAGCACATACACGAGTGTGGGCCAAACGCTCATGCACTCAGAGTCCAAAGAAAGCTACACAAGCCTGTTGTGTAGTCATTGGAATTCCGCTGGCCGTTTACCTTACAGAAGATACTCCGTCTCTTTGAGGACTGTGACCTCCACGCACTGCGGTCCAGGGTTTTACTTTTCATGCTTTGCTGACAGAGGCGTCAGCTCTGTACTTGAAAGATGGCACAGGAAGTAGGCACTGAATAACCAGACCCTCCAGACCTCAGAACACCTTCGAACCCAACGCAACAATAAGTATCCAAGGCCCTGTGCCACAGATGTCCAGTCTTAGCCCCGCCTGTGGAGCTGTCGGGCAAAAGAATGACGGAGAATAGCTTAGAAAACTAGTTTAATACTAAACATGCCGTTCTAGTAGCCTAACAAACACAGCAGTGTCAGTCAGTCCCACATGATAGTGGTGGCAAAAACAACTCATACCCTATCGGTGTGGTCTTTTATACTTTTGTCACTTCGTTTTAAATATTCAGTATTAGTTTTTAACCTATTTTCTAAATGTGTGTTTGGGCACAGGTGTGCCTTAGTGCACACGCGTGCAGAGGCCTGAGACTGCTTTCAGCGGTCATTTGTCTCCTTCCTCTGGGGTCCCCAGGGTGAACTCAGGTCACTGAGCTTGGGAGGCAAGTGCTATTCCCATTGAGCCATCTCGCTGGCCTTGCTGAGGGCTCTTTTTTAACGCAGAGATACACTTACTGTAACCCTGTAAGGACAATTTTTTTTTAAAAGTGTCTTTCTCTTGTATCCATGAGGCAGTTTTTAAAATGACACAGTGTATCTATCTGTTTTAACACATTACATTTCCCTCCAGAAAATTCGAATATACTTATATAGATGATTGAGTTTGTGCATGGGAACTTTGCCTGCATGTAAATCCATTCACCACTGCATGTGTGAATATGTTCCTGGTGCCTGAGAGCCAGGAGAGAGAGGGACTCCCCGAAACTGCAGTTACTATATGGGTAGTATACATAAAAGCTGGGAATCAACCCAAGTCCTCTGGAAGAAGAGTTTGCGTGTTGATCACTAAACATCTCTCTCTTGATTCAACTACTGAGTAGAATTTTATCAGGATTTTATTAAGCAGCTCTCCCAAAGTGTCTCAGTGGACAGTTGAATGTGCTAGCGTTTCCTCTATATCGTCTGACTTTTAGGTCCTGGGCACCAAAAGATAAGACAGAGTCGTTTGCTGTACACACAGGGATTTCTAAGAAAATTCTCCAGAAGTTTCTCAATCAGCATTCGAGTGTTACACTGACCGTTTCCCCTTTTAAGTAGATAACTGCACTTTGGCTGACAGAATAAAGTAACCCCTTTGAAATCCTTGCATAGTGATAGTTCCCTGTAAACTCTCAGTTTTACTTTTGATTATTTTAATAGGTTTTTAATGCATTCTTCACAACACTTTTTTATATATCAAGTTTAAAGCAACTGGCAGGTATTTTAGGATTTTGTAAAGCTTTCTGAATATTTAAGCTGAAGGGAGAAAATAAATAGAAAGTACTGTCTCCTTTATCATTTCTCTAACTCCAGGCAGCAGATGGAGACCCAGATAGGTGCTTTGATACTAGCCACAGACATCAGCCGGCAGAACGAGTACCTGTCATTGTTTAGATCTCACCTGGACAGAGGTGACTTACACCTTGACGATGGCAGACATAGGCATTTGGTTCTACAGGTAAAGTCCGAGCTGCAAAGATTCTGTTTCCAGGGTAAATCATGGGAGGGACTGGTAGAGCAAAAATGATACATTGTAGCAGCCTGTTTTCTCAGGGTGGGTTGTAAGGAAAGAGAAGCTCCTCAGTTAGCAAGCTCCCTTCCAGAAGGACATGCTTTGGTACTTTTCATATCCGAGGTTTCCAAGGAAGAGTGAAGAAGGGCACCAGTCAACAGTGGCTGTTTATTCTGATGAATTCTCACATGCAAGGGGGAGGCAGTAGATGGTCTCTCTGGGTTTGTCGATACTTTGATCCAGTCATTGTGCCTCCTTGGGACTGCCAAGGGTAGTTCCAGTTCAGCATCCTGACCAGCAGTCTGCACAGATAATTGGTAGATGGCTGGCAGCGTGAAGTTAATATGACAGGATGAGTTGTCCTTCACAGGACTTTCCTGTTGGCTGACTTCCGTTTTTATTTGGTTCTTGACCCCGAGCACACTAAGCGCATGCCCTACCCTGAGCTACAAGCCCCGGTGCTCTCTCTCTTTGGCGTTCTTCCCACTGTTGGGGTAGAATATATTGAAGCTTGGTGCGGCTCAAGTCTTGTACCTTAACACGGCTTTACTGTTTTGTTTGCTAGATGGCCTTGAAATGCGCTGACATCTGTAACCCCTGTCGGAACTGGGAGCTAAGCAAGCAGTGGAGTGAAAAAGTGACGGAGGAATTCTTCCACCAAGGCAGGTTACAGTGCTGTGTGGGGCAAAGCAGAACCCAGCCATCTGTAAGAGCCGCACTGTAGATGCTTTATGTTGTTAACACTATTCGTGGTTGATGTGTGCATAGCCAGTAACACACGGAGCATATTTGGGAACTAAGTGACGCTGTGTACTCATGACTGTACAGAAAGTAGGCGGGAAATCTGACCCTGCGGTTACCCCATCCCTTCACCTTTGTGGAGCGCAGGACCATGTGGGCATGCGAGGCATGTTTGAAAATACTGACAGAATTAGTCATGGGGGAACACCTACGGGAAATACTTCATTTGGTCCACTGAAATGGTGACATCAGCTTGGCAAGCTTTGTGCGTGTCACTAACTGTTCACTCCCCTCGTGAGGACTGTGTGGTGTTCTCCAGGAAATTCAGACAGTGAAGGTACTCCTAATAGAGTTATACAGCACAGCTGCTCCATCCTGACATGGCTCTCTCTTTTTTCATTTATAGGAGATATAGAAAAGAAGCACCATTTGGGTGTGAGTCCGCTTTGCGACCGTCAGACTGAGTCTGTTGCCGACATCCAGATTGGTAACTATGCATAACTTGTTGCAACTCGTTTTTTAAAAAAATCCATTTATTTTGATTTTGTTAAGACTAGACTAGAAAATTTTTCAATACAAAGGATTCTTAACCATTTGAGGAAATCTTAACCATTGTCCCTTGTTGACAATTTTACTCTTTCCTCTTTTGGTTGAGGAGGAAATAAATACCATGGAGGCTTGGCTTGTTTCTTGCCAGCTTTTCTTAAATTATCTCATCTATCTTTGACCTCAGGACTTTTCTTTCTCTATTCCTGTATACCTTTTTTTCCTTCTTATTTCGTGTCTGGCTGCGTAACTAGGTGGCTGGCCCCTGAAGTTCCCCTCCTTCCTTTCTCGTTCCCAGATCTTTCTCTCCCCGAGTTCTCCTCATATTTATCCTCCCTGCCTATTCTTGCTCCTGCCTCACTATTGGCCGTTCAGTTCCTTATTAGGACCATCAGGTGTTTCAGACAGGCACCATCACACAGCTTCACAGAGTTAAACAACATAAACAAAAGTAACACACCTTAAATAATATTCCCCAACATTCCCTTTCTCTGCTCCGCCAGCCCCTCCTGTCGGCCTCAACTGTCACTTCCTCCAAAGCCATCTCGCTGTCTCCAGGCAGCCAGTCCCCTCAGTCAGGCTCCCAGAGTGTGCACATGTGTCACACATGCAATCTTTGCTCTTGACTCTGTTGTCCCACAGCCACCAGACCTAGAGGTGGGAGGCACTTTAGAATTAATGGTGGAGGGAACTGTGTACTGGAAAGATTGGCATTGCAGACCCTGGGAAGGGCGGCCTGAGGCTGAGTGTATTGTGTGGGGCTGTGAAGGTCAGAGAGCTGGTGGGAGGACACTCAAGAGCTGGGGTTGGGAGACTGAAGACAGTGACGTGTGTTGATGAACATCAGGACAAGCACAGGCAGCGTGCAGCGGAAGGCTGCAGCAGCGGCAGAGCTGCGGTACCTGCGCCGTGAGTACAAAGCATCTTCTTGTAGGGCGGAGAAGCTGCCGACATAAAGTTAGAGATGCAGAAAACAGGCCCAGCTTGCAGGAGTGCATGGTGCTGAGCCTGTGGGGCTAAGGCTGATAGATGTTTTTCTCTTAGTGGAGCTAATGAGACAATTAATAGATCTGCCATCTTGATTTTCAAGGGTTCTCAAGTTCAAAGAACAGATGAAATACAGGGAAAGGGAATTGCAGGCTAGGTGGATGGGTAGTCCAGGTAGCTCCCTGAAGGTCCTTTTGCCTGAGGAAATTCCTCTCTGGTTTAACGGAAGGACTTCATGGCTCAGGCTGCTCTTCTGGGCTGTGTTCCAAGCAGCCACATCAGGTGGCTCATACATAACTCCCTCTTCTGGCCTCTGCCTCTAAGAGCACTCAAACACATATGAAAAACACAGCACACACACATGAATAAAACATGAATTGTGATTTTATAATCTCACCATTTTCAGAATGAAGGAGGAAGGGTCAGAAGTTGAAGGTCATCTTAGCTATATAGTGGGCTGTGTGACTCAAACCCAGTGTTAGAAGAGAACCAGCTCCTGCAAGCTGCCCTCTGACGCCCGCATTCTCACTCTAATCATTAAAAAACAAAAGACAAAACAAAACAAAAAACTAGTTTCAGGATTTTTAGACTGACCGCTTCTTCTCAGGAGTTGACACTGTAAATACTAATCCATGCCAGATGTAATATTCCATCTCTGAGGAAGTGATGCTGCCACCTCTTGGCTTGCACTTGTCTCATGGCCAATATCCCGAGTTGTGTTCTGTACTGGTGCCCTTAGCGCTGACATGACCACCACATACGGCCACCACATACCTCAGCTTAGGTAGGATGTGTTTGTTCGGCTGAGAGGTCGCAAAGGCCAGATGAGGTTGGCCAGCTCACCTCTGGTTAGAGCACCACCGAGTTACTTAGGAAATCCAGATTGGTAAATGACATGTGCTCACACCCAGACCCTGGTAATACTAGAGTGTGCCTGAAGAACATTAAAACTCTAGATGTTTTGAAGATCAATTCAAGACATCTCCTAATGGCTTTTCCCCTCTGTTTCTGAAGGGTTTATGACCTACCTGGTGGAGCCGTTATTTACAGAGTGGGCCAGGTTTTCGGATACAAGGCTGTCACAGACAATGCTCGGACACGTGGGGCTGAATAAAGCCAGCTGGAAGGGACTGCAGAGACAACAGCCCGGCAGCGAGGATGCGAATGCTGCCTTTCAGTTGAACTCACAGTTATTAACTCAGGAAAATCGGTTATCCTAACCCTGAACCAGTGGGACAAGCTCCCTCCTGCAAGATTGTGGAAATGTGAAAGGGGTCTTGAGGTGAAAAATGGTTTCCAAGGAAATGATGCCAGCATTATTTATTATTGAGGTTTCTTCTGTTGGATCATTTGGGCCCACTTTTTAATAAGACCCGAATACACAGCAATATGCATCTGGCTTTTGTGTGAAACCTTGAATATACAAAGCTCAGCAGGTGAACCAGAAAGGAAGATTTGCTACACGTTCCCAAGGCGTGTATCCTTCAAGCCCCGAAACTTGAACTGAATCTCAGCAGAATCTCGATCTGACCTGCCCGCTTCCACAGAGCATCTGCCCCTTCCACTATGTTCTCTCTGAGAAAACAGAAATGTGAAGCGCCCAGCCTCTGCTGCCTCTGGCAAGACTCAATGTTTACAAACCAACTCTGAAATACTGGTTCTAAATTGCCTTGGAGCATGATTGTGAAGGAACCACTGAGACATTCACAGCTCCAGCTGGAGACTGCAGCTCTCAGGTGGTTTGCCCTTTTCTTCTTTGGAAGCCCTCAGAGCCTCCCGTTCCTTCACTGTTTTGTCTTTTGCGCTGGAGAGGGAGCGTTGGTCACAGAGCACCAGGCACTTCACTCCAGTGCTGTTTGGCAATGCAGATTTTTAACTTTAGTTTTTCCTCTGGGGCGGGAGGGCCGGAACACCAGGACCCAGCTGTGTCCTGACTCTGAAGACACTGCATGTTGTTTTCACTACTGTACACGTGACCTGCACATGCAAGGAAAAGGTGGAATGTCTAACACACCATAATCAGCTCAGGGTATTTGCCGATCTGAAATAAAGTGGGATGGGGAAGTGTGTCCTTCAGACCAAGGGAACTACAGTCCCTTTCGCTGCAGTGCGTGAGAGGTATGTTGTGTGACTGCGTGTGTGTGTATACGTGCATGTTTGTGCATGTCTGGCTGTGCATGTTCTGTCCATCCGTGTGGGAAAGGATTGGAAATGTAAGTTTTTATTTATTGTTCGAGAATGTGACCTAGTGAGCAGCCACACTTGGGGAGGGAAGTAGGCGAAGCTGTAAGATTGCTCCAGGTGCCTTCAACTATGCACAAAGCTAAGTGACCAAACTTCTCGTTTTGATTTGAAAAGTGCATTGTTTCTTGTCCCTCCCTCTGATGAAACGTTACGCTTTGGTGGGCCTTTTGATGTGAATACATGTTTTCTAGGATAAAATTTAAGGACTAATTTTAGACAAAACATTCCACTTTTGTAATTTGTTTTCAATGATTTTATGTACAGCAAGCACAACTGTAATCTAGTTTAAGAGAAACGGTGCTTTCTTTAGTTAATTTGTATTTCCCTGTTACTGTAAAGACTGTTTATTATGTTTACAGTTGCAACAGCCATCTTGGGAGGAAGCTTGAGTGTAAAGCCATTTGTAAAAGGCTTTGCCATACTCATTTAAACATGTGCCTGTTGCTGTTAACTTTTGATGAATAAAAATTGGTCTTTTCTCCTTTTTATCTTTGCATTTTACCTCACCTCTCAATCCTTTGGAAACCATGCGCTGATTTACTAACTAGGTGGCCAGTCAGCTGGTGGCTCGTCCATTCACTCATGAGTGTTTTGCAGTCTCAGCTGTGTGCAGACACCGTCCTCTGGCTTCTGATACTCTCGGCACCCTCCAAGTGTGGCAAGGCCTGGTTCAGTTTCATCAGTCTTGCCTAGTATGGATGGTGCTTGACTTCATAGCATTTTGTTCCCACCGTTGGGAGCTGCCTAAGAAATCACTCACTGGAAAGGGCAAAAGGTACCAGTTGTATTTATCGGCCTTTCTAAAGCAGCATTGACTCTTCTTTTTGACACAGGGTCTCCCTAGTCTCAGATGGCCTGTTAACAATGTAGACACCTGGCCTCAAACTCACACGGATCTCCCCACTTCTGTCTCCTGGGATTTAAGGTGTGTGACACCATTCCCCCTGCCAGTTAAAAGAGTGGTCTTTTGACATCCCCAGGCCTAGTTCACTAGGACAGATTTTAAGGCCGGACATTTCTGTCCTTACTCTCTAGAAGAAAGTGTAAGCTTTACAGAACCCACTTGAGTGACTTCCCTGTTGTCTACACAGAGATGGAACTTCAGTAGTCTTATATTCAAAATATTTTATTTAAGCATATGATAATTTTTAAAGATACTTTCTTTACCTTTTTATTTTTTGAAGTGGGTGTTGTTTGAAATTCAGTTTATGTTTTAAACACATCTCAACTTAGACAAGCCTCATTTCAAGTGGTCCATGCCCACATTTGGCTCTGTTAGTCAGTGTAGGTACCGGATAAGTTCTTTCCTGAAGAAAGCCACTGGCCACTCATTCAGTGGCAGCAGCGTGATGGCTATTTGGCTGTCCAGGGTCTGACGAAATTCCTGTACACTCACGAGAAACCCCCCTTAAGTTCACAACAGCTGATATTGTAAATAACAGTCTTGGTACTTTATTTCGCAATGAGAAATGTAACTACCAATCATTCTCTCCCTTTAGGCAAATCTCCTTGGGAAGCCAAATTAGGAGCAGCTGGTTTACTCAGTGAGCAAGGATTCTGAGCAAGGGACGCGTTTCCTCATGCACCCATCTCCCTGTGGGGATACCTGCTGATATCCTGATATCCATAGCTGTGGACTGGGGTACCCTCTCCCCTCGGATGCTCTAGGGGCTCTGCCACAGTTGTTTCTACACGGTAGTTTGACTGGTAACTCTGGTAGACCTGTTACTTCCTTCAGCCCTTTCTCTGCTGAGCTTGCTCGGGCAGTGGCACTGCCTGGGGTGGCAGTTGACTTCCGCCCTGATTATGCTGGTCTTTGACAAGGTGTAGCTTTCCTCTCTCCAGCTTCTCAAAGGGAAACTAGGTGATGCTCCCGGATCTTCTTAGAGCTGTGTGGGAATTACCTGCCACCCTCCTGCTTCTTTGACATTCGAATCACATTTTTTTTAAATAAATAAATAAGCAAATACATAGTGCAAAATTCATGACATTTCAAGAGAAATTGGATACTTCAAAGAATTTTTGAGGATGTAGCAGCCATTTGGGAGTCTGGGCCCAGTGCTGAAGAGGGGGTAGGTGAGAAAATTTTAACAAGTCCTACCCAAACCACAAATCTGGTTCCTCATTAATATTTGTACTTTAAACGTAATGGTTTGTAACAAGGCTCTTTGTATTTTTTTTAAAAAAAAAATCAAAATTCTCTATTTTTGTCCTTTGTGAACCTAGAAAAAAATCCCCTATACCTGAGGTATAGGTTAGAGGTGCTAGTGATTCCTTTATGGTTCAGAAATGGTCTTTTTCCATAATGCTTTTTGATGTTTGTTTCCTACTTAAGACCTAAAAATCATACTGCTTTAAAAGGAACGTGCAAAAACTAGTTAGCCCATCTCCAGTGTGTATTTGCAACGTAAGCTGCACTGGAGATTTGGTCTGCAGCCATGCCTAAAGAACCTGCGTGGCATTGGGAGGACCCCACATGGGCTGCATGGCGCAGGGTGTATGTGAACTGGGCTTCGGTAAACAGTACTGTGTAATGTACCCTTAGCTGGAGCGGTTTGGTAGTGCTGAAGTTGTGTAGTAGGTGATGCCTGGTTCCTGTTGTGTGTAGAACATGGTGCTGGGTGTTAGCGGTTTGAAAGCATCAAAAGTCACAAGCCAGGGTCTCAATGCGATGGCTTCCAGAGCTGTGCATGAAGGGGACACTGGAGTCTTGCTTGAGAGACGGGCGTGAGGATCAAACTAGCAGCGTTCGGATCTCTAAATACCGAAATCACTCGCCATTCAAATTTGATTGAAGAATACAGTTTTAAGTATTCAAAATGAGTAAAATACTGACTTTATCAATTACATTTTAAACTTTGATGCCTAAGCTTTGTAAGTTACCCTGGGCTCCATCTTTAGGATCTGGTAGGATGAATGAGGAAAGAGAAATGCCAGTATTTTCAATATTCAGCTTCTTGTTGGCTCTGAACTTAGAACTGAAACCTGCAGACTTAGTCATTTACGGGTCTTAGTTGATTCGGTCGTCTCTGGTAATATTCCATCCTGTCTTTAAGCCCTGTCTTCCGCTCGTGTGTGTGTGCGTGTCTGTGTGTGTAATAAATTTGAAATATTTTTTCACTGTTTGAACATGTCATAAAAATTTCAGAAAACTGTAATTAATGTATCACAGTTTTTTATCTTATCTAAAATTTATAAAAATTATAAAGTTTTAAGGAAACATCGAAGTCTGCCTGTTGGTTTTCTTCAGGTGCGGAAGCACAAGACAGCTCACGACTGGAAACAAGTATGATCAGGAGCCAGGATGGCTGGTCCAGGAGGGACTTCTTTCCCACCCGACTCGCTAACGTAGTTAATCATCACGTGGCCATTGGAAGAACGGGCTAATTTTCTTACTTTGAGAAGAACACTGATCCTATTGTGAGGTCTCCATCCCCGTTCTCTAGTCAGCCTTGCATTTATGAACTCCTCCAAGTTCCTAGGTGTTGGGACACAGCCCAGTTGCAGCGCTCGTCTCCATGCAGAAGGCTCTCCCTCTGTTCATGTTAAAGTGAACATTAACAGAAACTGGATTTTCCATCTGAGAAGGGGCTAAGTTTTTCTATTATAGTGGACACATCAGTTCAGGTAACTGGGGCTCTAGACAGATTTGTGTGTTTATAAAGTGGAGACCACTTTATAAAGCTGATCTTCAGGAGACATGGAATGGAATTCGGCTGTCCTGGGAGCTTCCCCTTGCTGTTGGTTCCTGTTTCTTCCCTCTGCCTCAGTTTCTCCTTAGGAAGCAAGTTTATGTAGTGTGGTTTTTAGGAGTGGTGTCCACAGCATGGCAGACCTAGATTTAAGTCTTTCAAGAGGTACCTAATCTTTTGAGTGGTTTCCTGGCCTCTAAAATATTTACTTCATAAAGCCAAATGGATAGTAAGTGCTAAGCGAATGGCTGCTAACCCCCCTCCTCCGGACACCCTGAAGATGTTAAGTGCCACATATCCTCACGGTTTCCATTCAGATTTCTGGAAGAAGTCTGAATATAATGGCTGGCTTAGTCAGTTGCCCGTGTTCTGTGTATCAGGGAGGGCAGAAGACATGAACCATCCATCTGGTTAACGTGACCCTAATTCTGTTACACACATACCTGTGTGCTCTGTCGTCAACTTCAGTATTCCGGAAAGACTAACTGTACGTGATGCCTTTTTCCTCTTAAGATACTGGTTTCTGATATAAAATCCCCTTGGACATCACCTTTTACTCTTTCATAAAAAACATCTGGTCAATAGACAGGCTGGCCACTGGGCAACAAAGACAGACACGTTACACCTTAGGTAAAACCTTGTGAGAAGTGGCCTTTGTCCTTAAATTAAGGCTTTTCACCATGAAGTAACCAGGGCGCCCCTACCATAACCACTTGGTTTGAAATAGAAAGTGCTCTCTAGCCTTTGCCCTGAAAACATTAAAGCACCCACGTTCTGCTCTAAGCAGGACGGGCTGTTTACTGCTGCAAGAGGCTAGAGAATCTACTAAGACAGAGTTTGAGAACTTGTAGCTAGAAGAACATCCTTAGTCCTGGAGTGAAATACTGACGGCTTCCTCCGGAAAAGTACAAGATGCTGGGTCCTTACTTTGCTATGGTATTTTTGTTTTTCTATTTGTTGTTAAGGTACCACTAAGACCAGTGAAGTGCTGGCCCACTTACAGGATTCCCTGGGAGTGTCCAAGAAGAACCAAGGAACAAACTCAAGAGAGGAGCTCAGAATGATTTATACTACTAAAAGTATAAACTTCATTTTTGAGACAAGGGTCTCAATGGCTTAAGAATAAATTCACTTGTCCACAGTTGTGGTGGCTTCAAGTCCAGTGCTCTGACTCACATTTCTATCTCTGTGAAACTGTCACTACAACACCATCAGATACAAAGTTCATCTACTTGAAGAATTCCTTCCTTAGCTGTATGTTGTTTTCCGTCAGGCCTCCAGTCTAAGAGGAAAAGTGAATGAGAGACGGCACAGCTCATTAAGGAAAGTAGTGCTGATTACAAATGCATTAGAAGTTATCCTAATACCTACAGAGGGGATGAGGGAAGGAAAGAGAAGGGAGGTAAACGTACAAATAGATGATAGTGTAGTCAAAAGAAAAACTCAACAGCTTGCTTTATTTTAAAATAATAACTTTCATATATTGGAATGCTAACCAAATTCAATACTGATATAAATTTCTTAGGTCAAAATATGTGGTCAGACGAATTTTCTGAATCTCATAAAAGACAGTTTTCAAACCATAGAAAACATTTAGAAACAAAATACATCAATAACATACCACATTTTAAACTAAATAAACTATGAAAAATAGTTCAATCTTTGTTAAAGATTTAGAACACATTTTCAATAACTTAAAATACCTATCTACCCTTCCCATCTCTTAATTCTCCTGGGAAGAACAACTAATCGCTACACTTAAATAATACAGAGATTTACTCATGGTAAGAGATTCTGATATTAAAGACAGTTGAACTTATTGGAAACAAAAATCATGAAAACTTATTAAGTACTTTAAATTATAACAAGTCCTTTCAAGCCCTAGATAATAAAGGCAGTTTTCGACTTTATAACGCCTACGATTATCTGCATAATGTAATCAATCGGCTGACCAATGATAAATAGCTGAAAGGTTTTTATGCACCTAGTCAGTAATGTTTCATTAAAAAGAATATTTTGACCAATACTTAAAATTTATCAATTTAGTTATGCTGATGTTTTGTATGCTGGCTAGTTCTATGTGAGCTTGACACAAGTTAGAGTCATCTGAGAGGAGGGAACCGAAACTAAGAAATTGCCTCCATAAGACCCAGCTGTAAGGCATTTTCTTAATTAGTGATTGATGATGGAGGGCCCAGCCCATTGTTGGTGGGGTCACCCCTGGGCTAGTGGTCCTGGGTTCCCTAAGAAACAAGCCATGGGGAGCAAGCCAGTAAGCAGCACCCCTCCATTGACTTCACATCAGCTCCTACTTCAGGAGCCTGCACTGCGTGCGTTCCCGCCCTCACTGCTTTTGATGACGAACTATTACATGGAACTGTGAGGGAAACAAACCCTTTCCTTCCCAAGTTGCTTCTGTGGTCATGGTGTTTCATCATGTCAATAGTAAACTTGGACAACTTAATTTAGCTACAAATCATCTTTTTGAGGTCACTCATTAAACTGAAAAGAAAGATGGTACATTCTGGCTTTTATTTAAAAAGTGATTTAATTCAATAATTGGATTTGTTACTACCTGAGAAGTACACTGACTTCCCAGGATTGGGTGGCAATGAGGCTGAAGCAGCCTTCCAGGCCCTCAGTTCCCTCTAACAGAAAGCAATCCGGAAACTCAGCAGTAAACATCTGCTGGTGCTCATGTAAACTCAGCTCCAGGAGGAAAGAAACAGTGAGAACATATGTAAATCCTATTCGAAGCATTCCCATCTCCAACACTGTCCTCTAATAACAGGGTACAGCAGCTCTTCCCTCGCTGACCAGTAAACTCAAAATGAAGATAACAGGATCCTCACTGATACAATTCCTTGTGAGTTTTTACATACTGTTCTATATACAAATGTGTGCATATAAAACATTTGCACAGGTATTAGTGTTAAGAATTGAGAATGAACAGCAACATCCACACATGGCATGTCTGTACTCTGAGACCCTACAAATATTAAAACCTATTAAAAACATGTCATAATACATGTGTGTTAAGGAAAGCTTCAGAACTGGCCATCTCCTAAGAGCCAAACCAACCTCTGGAGCTTTCACTACCTCTCACTCCTCTAATTAGGCTAAGAAGGAGACCAATGAATACTACACCTCCAGGAATTTACTAAATACCGGTGTTTCTACCAGCCAGACTCAGCTCTGCAAGCCAACAGGTGAACCAGGAGTCTTTCTGAACTTATTGTCCATTAGGAGTCCGGAACATTTTCAATTAAAGCCTTCATTTTCCCTGTAGACTTCAATATATGCGGACCAAACTGGAGGGGGAAAAAAAAGCATGAAGAAATAGGTCAGCAGGTACCTTCATGCACAGCCCGGGCAGGAGGAGTCGGCACGGAGCGGTCAGCTTTGTCTCTGAGACCTGGCACACACCTTCCACGGCCGTCTCAGATCTCCAGGAAAACTCAGAGGGTGCAGGGGGGAAAAGGATCCCCTTGTATTTTGAGTAAATCTTTACAATTTGAATACAAACACTACACAGTGCCATAATGAAATTTCTATTAGATTAAATTTCACAGAAGCCTGCAGGGAAATTCAGAGTAGACTTTGCTAAGTTTTGGGTTTCTGAACAACTTTTACAGTGAGAAACACAAAGATGTCCTTGCAGAACACAGGGCACAACCACTTCGGTCACACCACACAGAGGTGGACATAGTGAGACCAGGGTTTAGCCAGCCTTGCTACATCCCAAGTTTAAGGACAGTCTGGATCTCGTGTCTCAGACAGAAACAAAAGCTACCTTTCCCCACCCAGCCAGTTCCACTCTCCATATAGGTGGAGAACAGGACCTAGCACATCATGCAGGAGATGGGTGCCCTTTATCCACCACCTAATATGCCAATACTCACCAGGGCTGGCTCTGAGGTGGCCTCCGATTCTGGCTTTTGAATTCCTCTCTCAGCTTCACCCTGGCTATTGTGTCGATACCGATAAGCAAACTTCTTTTTCAGAGCCTCTGCTATGAGGGCAGCAGGGTCAGTAGCATCCACTGGCCTAGGCTTTACATCTTTCTCCGACCTTTGAGAAGGGAGCAGAAACCAAAGGTAATATGGGAATGTCCCTCACAGGTCTTCTGTGGATGGCAGCTACTTGGTGACATAGCCACTCTTAGCAGGAGGGCGTGCTAGGCTCCTGATAAGGAGCCAGGGCCTCCAGGAGAGGGGGCACAGTATGCCTTCACTGGATACATGTGGGCTAGTGAGATGGCTCAGCAAGTAAAGGTGCCTACCACCGTGGTAGAAGACGTGAATTCAAGCCCCAGGACTCATATGGAAGGCAAGAACCAACTCCCACAAGCTGTCTTCTGACCTCCCCATACACATATGGAACCTTTTCTTAAAATAGGTAATCTTTCTTAAAGAAACAAGTTTACGGCCAGGGGGTGATGACGTAGCCTTAGTCCCAACATTCCGGGAGGCAGAGGCAGGCGTATCTCTGAGAGTTCAAGGCCAGCCTGGTCTAGAGGATGATACTTTGTGGAATTGAGAAGCCTGCCTAATGCACAGCCTTTGCCTGCCCTTGGCTGTACTGTCTGGAGGAGCTGTTGGAGCAGCTAACCTTCCTTGAAGGAAAGATGGCTCTACAGAGCAGAGGGGGATGCAAGGACGAAGGCAAGCCCTCACCTCTTGACTGACCGCAGCTTCACATTGTTCATGTCTTTCAGGATCTCTAGCATATTCGGCATATCAGGCGGCTTCGGGTGGCTCTTAGCCAGAGTCTTCCCAGCATTGAGTCTTTGCTCTCTTCGCTCTTTAATCAGATCAACAGCAGACATGCTTTGGTGGAACATTGATGGAGGGGGAGGAGGGGGTGGGGGTGGAGGAGGGGGAGGAGGTGGTGGTGCTACAGTAGAATCTAAGTGACCTACAGAAGAAACAAAGAAACAAACTTAATCTTTCTGGTAACAGGCAAGAAAACATCACTTTTTAAAAGCAAAACTATGTAACAGACTTCTGTATTCCTAAAAGCAATATCCTTTAAAAGAATCTCAGTTCTGTAAGGAAAATGCTGTTCAGTTACTCAGAAATGTCTGAATCTGAGCTACGACTCCACTGAACTCAAACTTACCCAATGGAAACATTCCATTCAAATAAAGGTGTTTTTGAGATTTTAGATGTATCTGTTTGTGACACACAGCATGATCACTCACAGCAAAGAAACACAAAGCAGTCTTTACTCCAAAACATTTGTCCTCAATACACCACTGGACAATTCAGAAAGTATCATGAAAGCTTGCATCATATTAGCTGTGTCCTTTGGTACATGCCTATAATCCCAGCACTCAGAACACAGCAGGACGATCACACCACTTCAAGGCCAACATGATCTGGATAATAAACTCCAGGCCAGTTGGAGAGTCAGAGGGAAACCTTGTCCCACAAAACAGTGTTACACTTAATTTTTAAACAAAAAAGTAATGAGGTATTAAAGAAACTCAAAGTTAGCTTTCTCTGCTGCAGAACTACTGAGGAGGCTTGGGGGCAACAGTTATGTGTTGAGAATTTTACTGGGAGTGTTCCGATTACAACTAAGACATCTCAACAAACTCCAACCATCTCCTACTTGTAGTTTTCCTTGTCTACCAGCAGAGGGAGGTAAAGAAAACAGTTCCAAGTTAACAGAAGAAAAAGCCAGAACTTGATATACAAAGACATGTCTATGCAAATCACTGAAAGATCACCCCTCACCTAGTGCTCAGTGCTCAAAGAACCTTTACCCATCATGCCACATTGCATGGGGATTCCAACTGATTCAGACACAGGGCGCTGAAGAATCTCACTAGGACTGAAGCAAGAGGAAAAACAACCACTTCTTCCAACAGATTGGCAGGCTAGGATTTCAAGGCCATAGTTTCTTCTCCATGGGGGAAAAAACTCCACGCTAATTACACTAACAGTATTATAGCAAAGTCCTAAATTTGGTTTCTCCTCTAGACAAGAGGAAGAGAATGGCCATTAGGTATCTGCTGTGTGCATTTATTTACTTTCCATACTTAATGGCACAGGAACTTGGTAACTAACACAGGTACTGTTTTACTCAATTTTGAGCAGGAAAGCGAGGTGAAGTATCAGATGTTTACCTCAGGCCATGCAGGTGTAACTAGTATCTGGCACAAGTCCCACTCAGAAAGCCTGAGAGAGGTGTCAAATGGAGGGAGCTGAGTTTCCCATAGAGCAGCCAGCCATTCACAAACAGCACACTTCAGCAGGCATTTCAGTGTTTGCCAAGTGGATTATACAAAGGTACACACACACACACACACACACACACACACACACACACACTGTCAGGTTCTGCACTAGATGGACTGAATTAGACTAGTTGCTCACACTGTCACAAGCCAATATGGGAGTTACATACCTGCATTAAGACTCTGTTGTTCCTGCAGGGTCACAATCTTGGCAATCTGAGCTCTAAGGGCAGCAAGCTCATTCTCAAGTGCGGAGATCTTCTGCAAGGCCTCCTCACTGGCCAGTGCTGTCTTTGGAGGAGGCTCATCTTGAGACAAGTTTGGTAAAATAATGTCCCTGCTTGGGGGCTTCTCAGAGCAAGGAAGGTCATCCTCAAGGGGAGACTTGGACCTGACCTCTGCCCTGCAAGGACAACACAAAGGACTGCTGAGGATACATGAGTAGACACGCGTACAATGCCATCACACGAGTCAGCACTCTCCAGCTGCAGGTCAGCACTGCCCCGCTCCTCTACTGTCTGCTAATCCACCACTGCCAAGAGACACCACGAGAGCTCAGAAAAGCTGCTGATGCCTTCTAGTGACAGCATTCCCCATATCTGACAGAGCACATCACACAAATATGGGAACATAAGCTGACTGCAGCCCAGAAACCAAAAGGTAAAGGGAACCGTGTCATTTCCCCTTCAGACCCTGCTCCCTGGGCTCCGATCTGCCAGTTACTAGGCACACTACAAATCAGAAGAGTTCTCCATGAGTACAGGAAGCAGTCCTAATTCCTGGTATAAAGATTGCTAATTCAAAGCAGTCTGGACTACATAGAAAGTTGCAAGCCAACCTGTGCTACTCAAAAGAACAGAAGCAGTTGCACTGTGCCCAGCTTAAGGACTGCACTTTCCAGTTCCTTTATTAGCTGACCAGGCTAATAAAGCTTCAGGCGGTTGAGCCTCAGCCTTCCTCTGCTGAGACCAGTGCAGTGCATCGCCGCATTTTAGTGAGAACGGGTAATGTGGCAGTTGGCTCTCTGACAGCCAGGCTGGGTGTCAGCTCCAGCCCAGCTATGCTGGGAGATTTCTGAGACAGAAAATAAACTGTCAGGTAAGAAAACTGGGTTGCCACATTATTCAAACACACAGCTCCCCCGTGGCTTCTCTGTCACATGCAATCAGACTTTTTCTTAGTTTTTGAGGAAAGGTCTCACTCCCTGCACAGGCAGCTGACTTTCAAGGATGCTCCAGCCTCTACCCCCAAGTTCTGGGATTATATGACAGTGCCACCAGCCCTTATTTAAAAAAAAAACAAAAAATTGACTAATCACAGGTATTAATCAAGCCCTTTAGCAACACTTTGTTTAACTTTTACTTAAGTTGATATTGCTGTTTTTTTACTACTTGAGAGCTGTGGAAATGACTCTTAGCTTTTGGCATTGGGAACTGAATCTGGGTGTTTTGTTCAAATCTCTTTATGAGAAAGTTAAAAGTTTTGCAAGTTGCCTTTCACCTATAAGATTTAAAACAAAAGAAAATTCAAGACCAAACGCCTGTTCTTCCCCAGTCCTTGGCACACCTGGTGTCACAGCAGTGACTTTGAGTGTTGGGTTCTGAAGCCTCGGTTACTGCTTCCTTTTTTACCCTGACACTGAGATGACCAGATGAGGAAATTCGTTTAAAAGATAGAGTGAAAAATAAACATTCACAACAACTTCCAAAGGTCTCGCATTCCAAAGGCTGGGCATGGTGGCACATGCCTGCCATCCCAGAACCTGGGAGGATGAAGCCACCGGTCATGAGTACAAGCCTGGCCTACAGAGAAAGCCCATCTGAAGCTGGGGATAGAATGTGGTTCAGTCAGGGAGTACTGGTTCTGCATGCACAAAGCGCCGACTTCAAACCACATACTACACAAACTGGGCACACAACAGAATGTGCCTACAATCCCAGGATTCCGATGGGAGAGGCAAGAGAGACAGTTCAAAATCAAAACCATCCTTCATTTCATAACAAGGTCAGTGCCAGACTGGGCTGTAGGAGGCCCTGTCTCGGAGAAAAGAGGGTCTGGAGAGGTCAGTTAGCGGACAGTGCCTGCTGCATACCCTTGTGAAGCTCAGCTTGATCCCTGGAGCCCGTGTGAAAAGCTAGGTGTGGGTGAACACGCTGGCAGCTTCAGCCCTGTGAGGCAGAGAACTCACTGGCCAGCCAGCCCAACACAAGATGGACAGTACTATAGATTACCTGAGGCTGACCTCTGGCCTCCACACGTTTGTATATGTGCACATGTATGTCCACACACATGAACAAGCACACATAGCACACACATACACAAAGTGAGGATTACATTTCTACATAATCACTATAGGTGAATAGTATCCTTCTTTTCATTTGACAGAAATCTTAATAAATATAAAAACAAAAAGAAGTATCCAGCGCAGATGTTTAAAAAGCAGAAAGCAGCTGTGACACTTCCTGAAAATGGCTTTGCCGTGTCACCTCTGCTGTGGGATCGCCTCCTCCTGTACCTGTTCATCTGGCTCCCACATACTCTAAGGTGGAAAAGCACAGGCTCCTGGTAAAGTATGGTGTGCTGACATTACCGACTGTGTTACTGTGCCAGTTTGTTTTATGTCGACTTGATGCAGCTGGAGTCATCTGAGAGGAGGGAATATCACTTGAGAAAATGCCTCCAGAAACAACAGTGGTTCTCAACCTTCCTAATGCTGAGACCCTTTAATACAGTTCCTCATGCTGTGGTGACCCACAACCATAAAGTTGCTTTTGTTGCTACTTCATAACTAATTTTGCTACTGTTTTTGAATAATAATGTAAACATCTGTGTTCTCCAGCGGTCTTAGACAACCCCGTGAAAGGCTGTTCAGCCTACAAGGGGGCCGTGGCCCACAGCCTGAGAACCACTGCTCCAGACTGGCTATACACAGACAAGCCTTTTGGGTATTTTCTTAATTAGGGATTGATGGAGGATGGCCCAGCCCATATGGTGGGACCATTGCTGGGCTGGTGGTCCTGGGCTCTATAAGAAAGCAGGCTGAGCAAGCCTTGGGAAACAAGCAGGAAGTAGCGCTCTCCATGGCTTCTGTACCAGCTCCTGCCTCCAGGATCCTGCCCTTGCTGCTTTTGGTGATGAACTGTTCTGTGCAACTGTGAATGAAATAAACCCTTTCCTCCCCAAGTTACTTTTGGTTCATAGTGTTTCCTGACAATAGTATCCTTAGCTAGGACAATTATCATTCTTCTTTGATGTAAAGAGAAGCCACTCTTGGTTTTATTTTGAGATGGTCTCAGGTGTCTCAAGCTGATTTTTAAACAAGATCTTCACCCTTTGAGAAACAGCCTTCCCATCTGTTCATCTCCTGCTGACCCCTCAGTAAGGCTGGCACTCACTTCAAGAAGTCAAGCTAACTTCCCGCATCATGCAGGGACTTTCTCCACCTACGTGGTAGACTTTACACCATCAGTAACCCTGAGTAGCCCTGGGATCTCCTCCAGTGCACCAGTGTGCTATTACCAGACTGTGTCTGCTCTCTGGTACCCAGTAAGAGTGAAGGGCATGTGCTGGTAATGGCCTTAGACTGACTGCATAATGATATTCTTTGTGAGCTTCCAAATGGATAGAAACATCTCTAACACTCTGTCCCATCATGTAACCCCAACTCATCTTGATACAGTTTAAGAAACATTCTCCAAGTACACAAATTCTCTATGATCTGATGGACCCCTGTGCTCCAATGAGACTATCATAACTACTGTAGTTACCTAGCACTGATACTCTTTTAGGCCACTCATGCTAGAATGGAACCTCCTGAATGGCAGGAAATTCTGTGGTTCACCAGGACTTAGGACATATGTTCCTGAGAACTTTATAAATACTAAATTCTGAAAATAAACTACAAAGAAGACTGTTCAAGACAGAAGAGCAGGGCAAGATATCAGCAAAGCAGGACCTTAACGCATTCCAATAATCCTTGAAAAGAGCAGACACTGCACCTCAACCCAGCAGTCTTCCAAACCAACCTGAGTCTTGTTGAACACTCCCCTTCTTCTGTGGCTACCCATCCGACATCAGCAAAAGATGCCACCACATCCTCTCCCGGGTGGGCGGGGTTACATTCTGTCGCCTGGCTGGTAAGCTGGAGGTTACAGAGAGAGAAAGTCCTTTATCTGTACAATTTAACAGAAAATTAAAACCCAAAGAGATACCGTCAGCCCAGTAGCTCCCAGGAAGGCCTCCATCAAAGGCTGACTATTCACAGCATATGCTACCAAACGGTGCTTCATAACCTCGGGGTTATAACCTAACATTAGCCAGTTCTTAGACCATAAATCTTTCATTTTGTTCATCCAAAAGCTTGAGAAAAAGTTTAGAGTCTAAGTTTAGAAATCTGATTCAGAGCTAGGAGTGTAGCTTAGCAGGACACTTTCATGGCATCCTCGAGGCCGAGCTCTCTAGCACCCAAAGCAAACTAAAAAGGATGCGACTGTTCCTGAAAAGATTTGGTGAAGCAAATGTGGAGGGCAAAGTCAACAAACAGGTCCCACCGTGGTGACGTCTATGTGCACTAGTGATGGTGATGTTGGCACTGTCAGCCCCGTGGTGACGTCTATGTGCACTAGTAATGGTGATGTTGGCACTGTCAGCCCCGTGGTGACGTCTATGTGCACTAGTGATGGTGATGTTGGCACTGTCAGCCCCGTGGTGACGTCTATGTGCACTAGTGATGGTGATGTTGGCACTGTCAGCCCCGTGGTGACGTCTATGTGCACTAGTAATGGTGATGTTGGCACTGTCAGCCCCGTGGTGACGTCTATGTGCACTAGTGATGGTGATGTTAGCACTGTCAGCCCCCCGTGGTGAAGGCTATGTGCACTAGTGATAAGTTAACATTCTTATCAACCTGACTGCATTTGAGATCACCCAGAACATTCAACAGGCAGAGCCAGGGTGGGTCTCAGTGAGTTCAAGGCCAACCTAGATACACAGTGTGATCCTGTCTTAAAACAGACAAACAAAAAAAAACAATTTAAACTTAGTTTAAGTGAGGAGGGCAGACCTACCCTAAATGTGGCTAAGAAGGAAGCCAGCTGGGTACCAGCAAGTCTCTGCTTTCCGACTGCAGACAAAGGCCTCAGCCGAGAGCCCAGCACCACCTCCTGGACATGCCAGAGTGCCCCCACTGTGAACAAAAACAACCTTCCTTTCTTCCTTTACTTCTGCCAGGGATCTGGCCACAGCAACGAGAATGGCAACTGATACAGTGCTGTTCTGCTCACAGAACTCATGCCACAATAAAAAAAAAATTTTAAATGCCTCAAATCTCTTAAATTTTAACTGAGTGTTAAATAGCAAGGGAGTAAGTTTAAATTAGCACCATTATAAAAACAAAGAGCAAAGGAAGAGAATTCTCTGGATAAAGTTAAATCTACGGATGAAGAAAAACTATCTTGAAAGAAATAACAAAGAATATTCTAAAATGTATTGGAGGGGAAAACAATATAACTGAATTAAATTAGGCTATAGTTTTCATATTATGTGTCAGAGTCAGAAGGCCGGTGACCAACAAGTTAAAGTTTGCAGGTGAGGGTCTAAAAGTGAAGCTGAGAGGGTGGGAGTGAAGTCAGCTGTAGGGTGCTTGTCTAGCATGCAAAAATCCTAAGGTCAGTCCCCACTACAGCAAAAGGAAAGAAACAATTCAAAGAAACAAACAAGACAATTAGCTTTATAACTGAAGAAAAAGAAACAAAAAGGTCAAAGAGATTTACTAACGCATTCATCAGAAAGCTATACTGAGAAAGATCCGGTATTCAGACCATCTTTCCCTTTCCTTAGACGCAGGGCTCCACACACCAGACCCTGTACGTCTTCTATCTTTAGCTATGCTTTATTTTGGAGGCAGGCTGAAAATTCTGTAATTTTTATAGAAAAGTAAAAGGTCTTAAAATCGCCAGGTGGCACACTCCTTTAATCCCAGCATTTGGGAGGCAGAAGTAGGTAAATCTCTGTGCGTAACAGGCCAGCCTGGTCTAAAGAGTGAGTTCCAGGACAGGCTCCAAAGCACAGAGAAACCCTCTCTTGAAAACCCATTTTAAAAAGTCTTAAAATCAAAAGTAGATGTTCTCGAATGCATGCGCACTATCTCATCGGTCCGTACTTGCCACCATTGGGAAGCCCTCCGTTTGTGTCCCACAGACAGAAGAGCATGAGGGTCATTATTCTCAATTACACATAAAGTTTGGGGACACAGCCTGGGATGTGTGACTTTGTCTCAAAAACAAAAGGGGAGAAGAACCGGAAAACAGAGACTTGAGTCAGCGCATGGTGGTGCATGCAGTAAGGAAAGAGGATCATGGATTCACATCTGGTCTTGGCTATATAGTCAGACATTATTTCAAACACAGGGGAAAACAACTGGCCACATTTAAGGACCCAAATCTAATTTTCAATATAAATGACGACAATTAAGGATCAAACATTGTTTCTAATTTTATGTCTGAGTTTGATCCCTGAGACTCACGTGGTGAGGAAAAAGATGACTCCTGAAAGTTATCCTCTGACCTCCACATGTCTTCCATAGAACATGCATGCATGCATACACAAACACACACACAAATAGAATTTTAAAAGTGTAAAAGCAAAAAAAAAAAAAAAACCCAAAAATATAACACCTCCCAGGACTTACTTTGCAGTCTTATTTAACTATTGCTGCAAAACTCTACCATGTATATGGACACATGACATGTGATCAATGATATGAAAATGGCAAGGCAGCATCAAGATCTGTCTCTACACCTTGATCTGATATTCTCCCCAACACAAGCTGTTCCCCACTTAAGCCAAGTTCAATTAAGAGACAAAAGAAAACTGACCCCAAACTTTTCAAAAGGCCATTTCAGGTACTGTTGGACCTGAACCATTCACTGAGTGCTGTAAGCGTGACATGGGAAAGGTGGTTTCCAGGACAACACAGGGAAGTGCAGGCCAAGGAGGAGAGGGCCACTGGCAGGGGGACCAAGGCCAAGCTCTTCAAGCACGGTTTGGATGTCACTGCCAGAGCATGCAAGGACGACACAAGACATCTGAAAACAAAGGACTTACTCGATTCGCAGGAAGGTCCTGTCCTGTCAAAGTTACTGTTAGCCGAAAAGATTAAAGAGCGAAGATATAGAAAATGGAGAGTAGACACTGTGGTTTTAAAGTTTTAAGAAATTCAGTGAATTTCTTAATTTGAAAAACAGTAACCCAAACCTCAATTACGTCTTAGAATCCTACCACAACACTGTTGACTAAGTGAACCTATCCTGACAAGGTGAAACTGCTCTGAGAAACGGACTTCACAGAATGGGTAGTGTCCACAGTAGACTGGCCTCCAGGACACCTGTCTATACACACCAAAACACAGCAGGCTGGGGACACCTGCTCTAAAACGGCTGATGTATTTACATATCTGTCCACATCCACCCACACACTAACCATTCTTCTCAGGACTGCTCTGTAACACCTAACATGGTGTAACTACCTAAGTCTGTCTATGCTCCAGCTATATGGCTTTGTGGTTTGAAGACGTCTCTGATTCTAATCCTTACCCTGGGTTTACTAACATATGTGCTTGTTTAGAGAGGATATCAACACCTAGCAAAAAGTACAAACTTCAAATCTGTTAGAGAAAAATGGGCCATTTTCTTTAAGCAGTCATTTTGCTTCCACACTGATGGGTGACCTAGAGTGGAAATCTAACTCTTTACTTGTGTAGTTACACAACTTTTCTAATTCTAAAAAAAAAACCACTCCTCACAATTCAAGCAAACAGTCTGGAACAGAATTACCTACCAGAAAGAATAGTCAAGATTGAATTACCCCAGAGGCCTGTCAGTTGCAGAAAGTGAAATCCAAACTAACCATTATCCTACCATCAACTCCTATCCAGGTTATTGTACATTATCTATTAGTATTTATGATCACCTGCATGTGTGTGCTCTTAAGTTTAAAACATTAACAATGCACTTCCATTCCAGGGCTCATTTTTTATTTCCATTTTTGTTACAGAAACATGGTATCATTACACAGCCCAGGCGAGCCTGTAACCCGGGTTTTACTTCAGCGTCTGAAGTGATGGGTACCGGGGTGTGTATGCCCAGCTCTTCTGTCTTTACTTCATACAATTTAGAAATCCATTAAAACATAAACCGTCAAGTCCTTTACAGTGAGGAACACTTATTGCCGGAAAGGAAACACTCATGATTTCTACATTTACTTATTTACTTTGTGTGTGTGTGTGTGTGTGTGTGTGTGTGTGTGTGTGTGTGTGTGTATGTGTGTGTGTGTGTGTCAATGTGAGTATGCCAACAAGAGGACAATTTAAGAGTCTCTTTTCTACTCCAACCATGAGGGTCCTGGTATCAAAATCATCATATCTGTTGTCTTGCTGAGCCCAAGAAATATTTGTAAGTGCAAAAGGTCAAGTATCTACCTAGCATACCAAAGCCCTCAGGTCCAGCCTAACCACCACAAAAAAAAGACTTCTTTAGAGCCCCATAGCTAAGGTATCCATTATATTAGATAACCACCCAAAGGCCAAATAGGTTCAAGGTCACCTGGGAATTACCACCTGTCTTCTCACAGTTTCCCGAGCTTCCCCTAGGCATCTCAAGGAGGATAAATGAAGATCCGGAATAAGCACTTCAGAAGAACTAAAATTAGAAAGGCCTCACTGCTAATCCTCTGTTTCAGATTTATTAATAGGAGAAAGCCTCAAAAACAAGTCAGTACTTCCAAAGCACCTTGTCCATGCACATTTCCAAGGCCCATATTACCATGAAAATCTGAAAAACACAAGACACAGTACCTACCTGAAACTGAACTCTTGGACACTGAATTAGAGACAAGTTGGTACCAATCTTCCTTACGATACTTCGAGACGAACCATATGGTTTTCCAGACCAAAGTACCTAAGGAAATAGGGAAAACCAAACATTTACAAAACTTCTCGAACTGTTAACACAATACACTGGCTACTGAGTGCATGCTAACACATTGATCACAATATCAGAATGTTCTAAGTGTTCTAGAAAATAAGCTAGCATTTCTCAATTCAAAATTGAAAGACTAGATATCTAGACAAACAGACGCTTGGTATTAAAGTGATAAAGCTTAATATATGTACAGAAATAGAGTAGTATTTGTGTGCGTGTGCGCGCGCGCGTGCTCAGATGTCTGTGACTTGGCTTGCATGTGGAGGTCGGAGAACAGCTCTGCTGAGTCTCCTCTCTTGATACTTTCCGTGACTTCTGGGGATCAGACTCAGGTTGTCACCCTTGGGCAGCAAGAGTAGAGACCTGTGGAGCCATCTCAGCAGCCAATAATATCCTCGAGCAAACTTAAAATAATACTGTATTGGGAGTATAAACTAATTTCTTATGATTCTACAGAGGAAATGCTACTATACCTATCATATTTTTAGTTTTAGAATTTTAAAAAATCAAGACTTTGGAAATGTGAGCCACTTTTGCTATGGTGATTTTTCAAATTAAATCCAGAATCAGCATGAAGCCTGAGGAGTGATTTTGTGATGAATGTCATCTGCTACACACAAGTGACAGACCAAAACAAACATCAGTGGGGAGAGATAAAGCCACAGTCGCTCCTTCTGCAAGGGCCCTGTCTTTAAGGTCTATGAAAATGCTATGTGAGTTAGGAGCTGCCATAATGAGGGCTACGTTCTGTGAGCGAATGCAGCGCCCTAGACCACACTGCAAGACTGCACAGAAATGTCGCCTCTAACGTGCTGAGTGCTCCATCTGAAAGCCTAGATGGAGAGGTACAGAATGCAGCATGGTACTAAGAGCAATTTTTTTAAAAAAAACCTTTATTCAAACTTTCATATTCGATTACCTCTTAATAATAAATAAATTAAATACCAATCAGAAAGATAAAAATGGATAGTTCTCTTTTTAAGGTCTGCCAAAATTCTAATTTAAAGAATAAAATTACGCAAATATACTAGTGTAATAATGAATACTAACTAATGAACCGAAGGAAACTTTATGCCCAGCGCTGGTTCCCACTTACTGTGGCTGCTATCACTAACCCAAACTAGACCTCACACCAATCTCTACGCATGTACAGCATATGAGAAACACTTACAGAAACAGTTTAAATTCTCAAATTTAACAATCAAATCCAATTTAGTACACTAATATGTATGAGTCAAAGTGAGGTTTGTAGGGTACATATGGTACCCCCTTAGGCATCTGCCTCACATTTTTAAAGCTTTTCTATCATATATGCTCCTGGTTTCACTAACTTTTACCTGGGGAATTCCAGAAAATTGGCTGTAAGAGCCAACAAAACCTGGAATTCTTTATAAATGTAACAAAAACTTAACAGCACAACTTGGAAATCTGGGTCAGCAGACAACTAAAATATGAATTAAGTAACACAAAGAATTTAAGAAGTAAAGCTACCCAAGCTTTCAAGTACATGTCAATGCACCAAGGACTAGATAGAGGGCCAGTAGCAGTCTTCAGTCCACCAGGACCAGAACTTCTGAGAGGATACAGTTCCCACAGCTCTCAGAGCAACGAAAGAATCACCAATCAAGAAACAATAGTCACTATAAGACAGTCATCGCGCTAACTTTTTACCTTGTACATTGTAATAGGTCTTGATCTTTTAAAACAAAACCCATAGGGCAATGGTAACCACACCACTCAGTCATTTCCAATCTTCCATTTAGTCCTGGGGCCAAAGCTCTACTATGATGTAGGAGAAATGGAATGTTATTTGTGCATCATAATGTGACAATTACCCAGTCCGAAGTGAACCCCCAACTCTCCAGGAAACAAGGCCCTGCCTAGAGAAAGAGGACAAAAAGTTCACAAAGAAAAACTCCAAGAGGACCTGCCCAGGTCAGCAGCCAGAGCTTCTGCCAGCTTCCAGCAACCCTCACCAGCATCTTCCCATCTGTTCAACACCAGGGGCAAAGAAGGCCAGGTGCTTTCGGGAAGAGAAGTGGCCAGTGATTCAGCTTTTAATTATAAGGAATAAGTAAACTGTTTGGGTTCTGCCTACTGAGTTAGCACAGACTGCTTTGTGTTACTATTTTTTTAGCACACATAGTAGACTAACAATGCTGCTCTTCTGATCCTTGTGAACTGCCCAGCACTTCATATGACAACAGAATGAAGCAAGGGTCTAAGTAATAATGGCTGGGATGTTTAGAAGAGCCACAGCCTCCATTAGACGGTAAGGAATGAAAGGAAGGAGCAGCTAACTTCTAGGAAGTCTGGTGGCAGGCCCTTATCTTTTTTTTTTTTTTTTTTTTTTAATACAGCCTGCACAGTGGGAAAGAAACTCTAAGTGGCTGGGAGGAAATGGTACCAGATGGTACCGAAAAGGCGCCATCTGTGCACTGCAGGCTGCAGGACCCAAGTGCATTTGCTACCCTACCTTGTGGCTGAATTGTGCTTGTCAGTATCCTGGTTTGGAGAAGGGCAGACGCTAAAGAGAAACTATCATCAAACTTTTCCCAGATGCAAGAGAAAGCAGGGAGAAAACTGGCATTACCAGGACATTTGATCTAATTAAAGACAATTCAATCCACTTCTGAGAAACTATACACTGCTTTATCTACAAATTAAAATAATCCACTCTCTGTGTACCTGTGCATGCCTGTGTCTTATATGACAATCTCTAACATCTAGCAGCACCATCTGAAAGTGACGGCAGCAGGAAAGACACAGCGGGGAGAGGCTTGTTCTTTCACAACGTGAAATACTACTGTGGAAGCGCTGACATTCCGAGCTAGAATCTCAAGCTGTCATCTGTCCCTGGCTCAATATAGGAATCCATTAGAAACTAATCCATGCTATTAAATAAAGAAAGTTTATAAGCCAGGCAGTGGTAGCGCATGCCTTTAATCCCAGCACTTGGGAGGCAGAGGCCGGCGGATTTCTGTGAATTTGAGGTCAGCCTGGTCTACAAAAGTTACTTCCAGGGGAGGAACTAAAGCTACAGAGAAACCCTGTCTCAAAAAACAAAAACAAAAAACAAAAGAAAGTATATAGTCAAACAATAAGCTTCATTCTAGTATTTTCTTCAAACAATGATATAGTTTGAGTCTCAAATCCCTGAAATTACTTGTAAATCAACATGTGATGTAAAATTTTGGGGGATACCTACACTTTTAATCACAATGTTTAAGGAAATTCAATAAATATATATTCCAAATTCCAAAGGAGCCAAGGAAAGATAAAAGTGTGCTAGCATGCAACCGCCCAGATACATGCATGCATGTGCGCGCGCACACACACACACACATACACGCGCGCACACACACAAACACCATACACATGTATGATAGGAGAATCCCTAACTAAAGAACGGTCTTCTCTCAGCTATCCTAGCCTTACCCATTTACTCATTTATACTCCTCCTCTAAAGAACAAAATGAAACAGAAATAATATGTATTAATAGATTGGTAATACAAATTACATATTGCCTATAACTTTTCAAACATACATTGCTGGAACCAGGTCCAGTCATATTTGAATCTAGGCATGGAGATTCTGGAGATTGAGACAGGGGATTCTGAGTTCATGTTCAGCATGGGCTATTTCACTATTAATAGTCCTAAACAGTTAGGACTATTTCAAAAAAGTCTAAATATATACACAAATTTTGAAATTTCTACTTAAGGACAAACATACAGGACTGAGAAAAATTCAAGCATTATGGATGTTTTAAGTACAAACAAGGAGACGTGCAAGACTTTCACCCACTCTGTGGGTTCCAAGGATACAACTCAGGTCATCAGGCTTGGCACTAAGTGTCTTCACCTGCTGCGCCATCTTGCTGGCTGGAGTTTGTCTCTTTCCTTTCTCCAGTTAGGGTTGTCCTCTATAATTATAATACACATGCTGTGGTGTACACACACACACACAAATAAATGTTTTTAAAAATGTTGAGGGGCTGGAAAGACGGTTAACATCATCAGTTAACAGAATCAGCTGTTCTTTCAGGGACCTGGGTTAATTCCCAGCACTCACATGGAGGCTCACAAACTCCAGTCTGGAGTCTCTAACTCCAGTTCTGGGGGATCTGATACTTCTTCTGCTCTCCTTGGCATTAAGCACAGAGTGATGTACAGACATACATGCAGACAAAACACCAATACACACAAAACAAAACATAACAAAAATAAATTGAGCCAGGCTTTATGAGCCATACCTTTAATCCCAGTATTCAAGAGAGGCAAACAGGTAGATCTCTTGTGAGTTCAAGGCCAGCCAGTTACACAGTGAGGCCCTGTTCCAAAAAGTGGAAGGAAAAGAGGGAAGGAGAAAGGGAGGAAGGGAAGAAGGGAAGGGAAGGAAAACTGAAGCAAAGTGGATGGCAGTGAGGAGCAGTGAAGAGCCAGTAAGGCCTAGAGCAGCATAAAGCCTTGACTTTAAAAGCAGGGTCTGCCAACTGATTGTCTACAAAAAGTACAAATAATTATCTTTTACATTTCTATTTTCTCATCTAAAAAATGGACACTATTTCATGAGCCTGTGCATAGTCAATGAGTTAAGGGATTTCTAAGATTTTCTTCCATTTCTTTTATAAGTACCAAAGTACACTAAAAAGAGGAAGGATTGTGGACTCAGAACTGGGTTCTACCTCAGGAACTGAAAGAGGCAGCAAGGCTGTGAAGTTCAGTTTCTCATACGAACGAGAAATGGTCGGAATGCTCGGTCTATGCAAAAGCCATGGGAACTGAGTCCTGGCATACAAAACTAATCGTGGATGGCTGTTGACAGCATGGCTGATGTCTACAGTAAAACAGCTAAATCAGGCCTGGTGACAGGACCTGTAATCCCAATTACTCAGGCAGCTAAGGAAGCACAATTGCAAGTTCAAGGTCAGCCTGAGCAGCTTTGTGAGACAATATAACACTCTTTTTAAGGGACAGGGAGTTGCCGCTGCAATGACTCAACAATCAAAGGGGCGTGCCCAAGATTGGCAGCTTGAGTTTGATCCCTGAAACCCACAACTTGTTTGACCTCCAACATGTGCCATGGTATTTACCCACATACACACATCACACAAAGAGTTTGGCATGTGTCAGGCCCTAGGTCCAAGGTCCAATGCAGCAAATAAGCACACACACCACACGCTCATCTTCAGAGAGACACAGACAGTAAATACACTTGGTACCGACTGATGGGCTGAGTTCCATCCAAACCCACATAATGGAAGAACCAGCTCCTGAAGTACCTCCTGTGCTTATTTATACACATGTACATTGAATGCAAGTTTTAAATGTTTAAACAGTGAGGATGCAGATAAAACAGGTATAGTATGAGGACAGTTTGGGCTTCTTGACACTCTCAAGAATGAAATCGCATTTATTGGCATGCCAAGTCCTTGAGAAAATACACAATGCATGTTAATCACCTGATCCCCGCTTCACTGTACCTGTGTCTGTCCTTTCTTTATCCCCTTGGTGCACTATCCAGACAGACTGCCATCTAATCCATGGCTAACTATACCGGCAAGTATTCTTATTCAGAGATGAAAATCTCCAAATTTGATGCCAACCTGGCCTACACAATTAACTTCCAGTCTGGGCTACAAAATGAGAACTTGAATATCTTAAAAAATAAAATCATAACCTCTACAAAATAAATATTATCTTTTTTTCTTTAAAAAAAATCTATGGCATAGAACTATATAATAGGCTACATTTTCTCTCTAGCTACTGTTACATTTTAGGAAAACATGCTTTATCATTTACTTGTAATATTTAATATTAATCTAAAAACAAAGTTACAAATTGTGAGCCAAACAATCAGTGATTCTCTACAGATTTAATCCTTTTCTTCATTAACGAATGCATTGTTTTGCGGTCATGTAACTACAACAATGAGTTCTGAGCATAACCTGGACAGCTACTGCCTCACTGTGCCGCGGACAGACCCACTCCTGCGATTTAAGAGTAATCAAATCACAGACCACAAACAATACATTTAAATGTTGGTAAAATTTACATCATTTTCTCAGGAAAGCCTCAGAGCATGGAAACGTCTGGATGTTTAGTGGACTGTGAGCACTCACCGACTGCATGCTGACCCCAGCTCGCTGAACCACCATCCTCAGCAGGCTCTTAATCCAGCCCAGCATCTAGTGTCTGCGTCTTCCCAGCCTGTAGTTCAAGTGCTTCAGGTCTCCATAGCAGCACATGGTCCATACAGCACACTGAAATTTTCAATGCAAATACTGAGTACTAAGGAGAGACTTTTATTTAGAATTTCTACTGTTTACATGTCTCACAAAGTCAGTTTAAAATACAACACCTCAAAACCTAATGTGTAAATCAGAGAAAAATTCACTCATTCTCAGTGTTCCTACATGTTAGCACACACCTTTAATCCCAGTGCTCGAGGAGACCAGCCTGGTCAACAGTTTCAGAATAGCCAAGGCTACCTAGAGACCCTGTCTCCAAAACAAAAATTACAAAAAACCAATAGTAAAATAGGCCTGAGATGTCGCAAGCACATGTAACGGTGAGATCATGCTGCATGTCTCATGTAGGCCTGTATTTCCATATGGTGTGGCAGCCAGGCTCTAAAAAGATAGGCCCCACCTGAGGATGGTCACGCTGCAACCTAACAAAGGGTCAGGATGGTGTTGCTCCTTCTTTGTAATTTGGAGGATGCCTGATAGAAATGCTAATTCAAACCTACATGACAGTTAGCATACACAGCAGACAGGTAGTTGTGGGTGTGAATGAAAGCCATTCACCTGGTTACCTAGGAGACAGAATGTCTACAGTACCGTCCTGCCCACAAACAAACAGCATCCTACCACCTTTCTCTTTTAGAATAACTTAGTATAGATATGTACAAATCCAGATGTGGTGGTATACATACACCTCTAATTCCAATGCTCCTGAGGCACAGAAAGAAACGAAAGTTTCCTGCCAGCCTAGGCCAGACAGCAAGACCCTGTCTCAATATAAACAAGCACAAATTTTAGTTTCTCGTTTTTGGTTTCTGAAGGCATGGTTTCTCTGTGTAGCCCTGGCTGTCCCGAACTCACTCTGTAGACCAGGCTGGTCTTGAACTCAGGGACCCACGCCCAGCTAATTTGAGTCCTTTTAAGCACACTGATCCTGTAAAGTCCTTCAGACTGTCTCACGGAATCTTACAGTGTGCAGCTTCTCAGCCCAGCTTCTTTTGCCCAGTGATACTTAAGGTTCCTCCACATCTTTTCAGGCTTGAGAGGTGAGTTCGTCTGTGGTGATTATTTCCTTGTCTCTAAGTGCCATGGTCTATTATTCTGTCATCTACTCATCAATGGCTTCCAAGGGTTAATAAGTATGAGCAGAAAACTGTACTTTATCTACATACATCTTTTTGTGTTGAGACACCCTGGGGTGCCATCCCCAGATGCTGTGTGTCTTCTTCTCTCTTTTTTTTTTTCTTCTTTCAACATAAGGCCACTCCTTGGCCTGGAACTTGCCTGAGTAGAGTGTACTGGCTGGCTTGCAAGTCCCAGGGATCTGCCTATCTCCCCTTCCCAGCCATTCATTACCCTACTCAGTTTTTTCAGTTGGGTTCTGGGAATTAAATGCAGGTCCCTGCAATTACCAACTGAGCTACTTCCCCAGCCCTGGATTTTTTTTTTTTTTTTTTGCTTGCATTATTCTTTTTTTCAGATGGGTCTAATGTAATTCAAACCAGGTTTAATTCACTGCATAAACTAGAATGCCCTTGTATTTCTAATCCTCCTGTCTCTGCTTCCTGAGTTCTCTGTGTATGTGTTACCGCACACTGCCAGATTGCTTTATTTTAAATACTGTGTTGGTCTGGGTTCTCAAGAAATCAGAACCAATAGGATGTATACAGATATAGTCTTCCTAGCCCGTGTTCACTCTTTAATGGGATCCAGCTAGCCACTGGGATATTGCTCCTTCTACAGACTTCTCTGAGAGGTTTAAGCAAAGGCTGTAGCAAAGGAATGACTCCCCCCCCCCCCCAGTTTTTAAGATCTTTTTGTTTACCCTCTGTATGCAAGTATGCCTGTATGGCACCTGTGTGTGAGTGCTTGAGAAAGATGGAGGCACATTCCCTGGAGCTGGATATAGGCGGTTTTCTGAAGGGGTTCAGGAAATTGAAGGGGGAAATGGGCAAAATCTGTCGGCACCATGTTTGCCATGCTCGGGCCGGCCAGAGCCCTTCATTGTCTTTCTACATAGCCCAAGCTGGCCTGGAACTCACAATGTAGACCAGGCTGGCCTCCCAACTCATAGGGATCCACCTGTCTCAGCTTCCCAAGTGCTGGCATTGTAGGTGTGAATCACCACAGGCAGGTAAAATACAACCATTGCACGACAACGGAATTCTTCTGCTGTTTTAAAACATACTCTGCAGTGCTTTTAAAGGTTATTGATAGAACAGTCACAGAATACTATAAAACACTACGCATATATGGTTTGTTTTCACATCACTAGAACAGTGCTCTCTAAGCAGTATGATTTCATTTCTATAAAAACCCTCAACTTTTTACTTTTCTTATGCACAGAAAGACATTTATCAAACTACTGAAGCTGACCAGAGTAGACAGAAGCAATCTTCCTCCTTATACAGTCATTACTATGTAGGCAATGTTAAAATGTTGAGTGTCTCACTTCAAACTAGACTTTAGGTGGAGACAGGACTCGTAAGAATGTGGCCAGTCTGGTCTATTTGTGAGTTCCAGGCCAATCAGGATTACATAACAAGACACCAGCTCAAAAATAAACAAACACAAAAACACACCAAAATTTAGGATCTAGGTATGGTGGGTGAACTCCTGTAACACCTACCAGGGAGATGGAGTCAGGGTTATCTTCAGCTGTACAGTCAATCTGAAGTCAACTTGGATACACATTGACACACTCCAACACACATTCGCACACCCCAAATCTAGGGCTGAGCACTTTAACATGCACAAACCCAGGTTCAGTCCTCAGTATCAAAAAGAAACCTCAAGCCCAACTCCCAGTATCCAGAAGGCTGAGGCAGAAGGGTAACAAATTTAAGCCCAGGCTAGCCTTCACTCAAATAATCCAGTTTCGTTTTTTCACCTTATCACAGTTCTGCATGGAGCTGCATCCCTGGCCTACCCAGTGATCTCCCCCTAACCAGTCTTCACCCTCACACTCTTGGACCCAACACATCCAAGGATCACTTGACCACAGATTTGCCATTATTTTCAGTTATTTTTTCTCTGAAACTTTAAACTTTCATAAATCCTACTTTCAGCAATGGGGCTGCACAAAGTTTACTAAGCTTTTTTTATCTTACCACATTCCTGTCTTTCTAACTGCCCCTTCCTACACTCACCAGATTACCTCTTTCAAACTTATCCACACAGTTTCACTAGGCCCTCCAGGGATTTTTACCTCTAATTTTTTTGTTGTTGTTGTTCTGTTTTGATTGGTTTGGGCCTTTTTGAGACAAGGTATCTTGTAGCCCCGGTTGGCCTTATAGTCACTAATTGCCCTTCTCCTTCTACTTCCCAAGCAACAGAATTACAAGTGAGAGTCACTCAGTGGTTAGGAGTACTTGCTGCTCTTGCAGAGGATCTGAGCTCATGAGTTCAGTTCCCAGCACCCACAGGGCAGTTACTGACAACCATCTCTAACTCTAGTTCCACAGAGATCGGTCACCCTCTTCTGGCCTCTGTGGGTACTGCACTGCATGTGGTGCAAATACAGGCACGCACACATAAAACAAGAATTTAAAATGTGAGCCACCATGCCTGGCTCCACACAATGACTTTGTGATAGAAACCTAATCCCCAAAGCAGCAATAAAATTCTAGTACTCTAAGTGGCTGGACAGAAGTACCGCCTTGAGTTCAATGCCAAAACTGGCTATATTGAGTTTAAAGCCAGTAGAGGCTACATACAAGACCCAGCCTCAAACAAAACAACAAACAAAAACCTGATACTCAGACATCCAGATGGGATTAAGAGGTGATCAGACCATGATGATGGGTAGGCGGGGAGGGTGTGTTAGTTAATGTAGTTGGTTTCTGGCTAGAAGAACCAGTTCAACACCCTGTGTGCCTGCCATCTCCCCAACTTCCCTCTCACGCTGTTCACCGTTCCCATTGGATGGTGTGCCTTTCCAGAAACAGGTGCCACTTCCTAGTCTCCAAAACAGCCAATTGTTTTCACAACTATCTTTCTTGGATAGTCAGTAAAGACAGCAGAAAATGGACTATTACTTAAATCGACCTTCCTCCTCCATTTCTCAGCAGATAAAACAACAAAGTGATTAGTCATCTGAGTAAACCCTTCACAGTGCCCTGACACATACTTGTTTGCATCTGGGCTTCTGCTGCATCCTCAGTCTCTCTGTCCCACTCTCCAAGCAAATGCCCAGGTCCCCTCTACCCTGTCACTGCACGGGTCTCACAGCACCAGAAACGCCCTGCATGGCGTCCATGCATTCTCTCTTCACCCTTATTACTTCTATCACAATTTCCTAGTTTCTCCCATCTGCATTTAAAACGAAATCTAAACTGAACTTCTAAACTTCCTCCCCAAAGCTGCTGTCCATATGTTCTTCACCTGAGAAAAATCGCATCTATATTGTTATTCCGTTTTGCTTTCATCTTCTGTAATCAATCGTCTTCACCAGATATCATCTCATTGTCTTTACTATTATGAGAAACTTAATTGTATTATTTATTTATTTTGTTTATTAAACTAAATTGTCAATAATTGGACAGTTGCTCCTTCCTTTCCATCCACTGCTATCCTAACTTCTTACGATTTGCTCAGTTCTTTGTTGTCCTCTATGTTCTTCATTGCCTTCACTTTGAAAAGCGTCATAAAGGTAACTCCAGAAATCCAATATACTCTCAGCTCTCAACCTGCAGTCAATATTCCACCTCCCTCCTGTCTCCAATACTAATTTAGGTCTTACTAATTCTCTGTTTCAGTTTTGCTATGCCTCCTCTACGTCACTTTTGATCAACCAGAATCAAGACCCTCCTGCGCATATATTTCTCTGTATATTAGCACATTAAAACAATATGGCCAAATTGCTTTTCCCATTCACTGGACTTAATCAGTTTGGAAAGACACTTTATCTCAGCTTTTAGGGCTAAAAGTATAAAAGTTGCTCAACTGTTAGTGGTATCAAGCCAGATGTGGTAGTGATCCTCTAACCCCAATATAAAGAAGGCTGAGGCAGGGGGATCAAGAGTTCAAGGAAATGGCAACAAGATGGCTTAGAGGCAGAGGTGCCTGTTGCCATGCCTAAAGACCCATGTTGGATTCCCAGGACCCACACAGCCAAAGGAGAACACTGACTCCTGCAAGTTGTCTCTGACCTCCACTATGTGACACACACCCATCCACAAGTATGCACACACAAAAAATAAATTAAAATAGAATAAAAAATTAAGAAAAAGAAGAAGGAGTTCAAGACCAGCTTCAACTAGATATGCAGAGCTAGCCTCAAAAATGTATATATGTATACACACAGAGAGAAACTTTGCTTCTATGATTTAGGTAATATCCAAACAAACTCTCCTCTCAATTAGGACAAGTAGCTGCAAAAAAGAAAACTGAAAAAAAAGAAAATCCTGTTCCTGAACCCATTAGAGATCTATCAAGACAGGAGAGTACAGCCACATGAAGAGCTGGTTCTTTAGCCAGGCATGGAGGCAGTCTTCATCCCTGTACTTTGGAGATGTAGGCAGAAAAGACCATGAGTTTTTGGCCATCTGGGCTATGTGTAAGGACCTTTATAAAAACAAAAGCAACATATAAATGAGAAAGTAGATTCTCTGAGAGCCTCATAAGTGTAAGAATTTAGTGCCCTAATGAAATTCCTCAAGGAATCGGAAGAAATACATTAGGGCTAACAGGAATGGAATAATAATAATCATAATAAAAAGTCCATCAGCACTGGTGCTACCAGGAATGGAATAATAATAATAAAAAAGTCCGTCAGCACATACCCCACAAACAACTAGAGATTACAGAAGAAAATACTAGACGTCATGGCAGCTACCTCTGCATCCTATGGGTAATTACTAGTTGGAAGAATCATCAAGGTGTATTCTGATATGCAGACAACTTTCTTTTCTTAATTTGAGTGACTATTACACAAATGTTTTGTGATTGTTATATATTAATGTCTGTGTTATACTTCATGCGATGGCTAATTTCCATTGCCAACCTCACTGTGCTATCACTGAGGAGCACCTTTGGGTGTGTCTGTAGAAGATGTTTCCAGAAAGGATTAACCGAGGCAGTAAGGCCTGCTTGAACATTAATACCACTTTCCCAACGCTGGAGTCCTAGACCAAATAATGCTAGGAGCAGCATGACTTGTCCTGTCGTCCGACCTTCTGGGATGCCAGGCTCCCAGAGCTGTAGGAAGACTCTGCTACCATGTTTGCCCCAGCAGAAAAGAAGGTACCCTCCTTCTTAGCAAGCATTCACAGTCACAGCAATGAGAAAAGTAGCTAATATTGTTCATATCAAAAGTTTTTAAACAGATCTAATTTGGAAACACTTAAAACCTGTTACAATCAGCCAGGTGGTGGGGGCAAATGCCTTTAATACCAACACTTGGCGAGCAAAGGCAGGTAGAACTCTGAGTTTGAGGCCAGCCTAGTCTACAGAAATTCCAGAACAGCCAGGATAGTTACTCAGAGAAACCCTGTCTAAAAACAAAAAACAAACAAAAAAAACCCCACAAAAACAAACAAAAAAGCTTGTTACAATTACAATAGCTTTTACTAATTAATAGGAATTCTAGCTAGTAAAATACTAGAATTTAGAAAAAACTATATGCTGGCTCTTAGACAAAACCAGATTCAATCTGGTATCCTAAAGAGGATACTTTAATTTCTCTCTACCTAGTAATAGCAATTCATTGTGTGTGTGTTCAAGTATACGTATGTGTGAAGGCCAGAAAACAACTCTGGGAATTGTATTCCAAGAGCCATCCAGCTTGCTTTTTTGTCTCATAGCACTGGTACATGTATACACATATGTGTGTGTGTGTGTGTGTGTGTGTGTGTGTGTGTGTGTGTGTGTGTGTGTGTGTATAAATAAATTTAAGTGTGCATGTGAGACGGCTAATCTTGTCAACCTAACACATCTGTAATGGAGCAGAACCTAAGCATCTGTAATGGACTAGAACCTGTGTGGGATTTTCTTGGTTGGATCATTTGTGGTGGGAAAACTCATTCAAACTCTGGGCCACACCTTCTGGTTGCAGGCCACGTAAGGTACAGAAGGAAACTTTGCTTTTTTGCCTCCTATCACTTACTCTCACTGGTAAGTTCATCTGTCCTGTTGCTGAGACATTCCTTCCCTGGTTTTAGAACCCACTTCTTTGGGATTCCAATGTGGACCAAAGACAGGTACCTCTCTATGACTCCAGCACCAGACCGGGGCTACTGGGACATCCAGTCTTGTGGACTGAACAATTCAGGCCTTGACCTTCCTGCTGGGAGACAGTCATTGCTGGACTACGGGGACCACAGCCACTCCAATAAACCCTGTATGTATGTACTAATGTATGTACTAGCAGGTCTGTTCCTCTAGAGAACCCTGACTAATACATCTGTTCCTAAACATATAAATACAATCTGCTTCGATCTGTATGTTACTTGTATGTATACAATTTTAGGGCTGACCACTTAAGACTGGACGGACACCCAGTTGGTGTGCTCTTCCCTGACTGGAAGTGACCAGAAAGCCTCCTTCCTGAGGACCAGCTTCCATGGTACCAAGAGGCACCATGAGAGTTTCCTAAGGAGAAAAACAACCAACAGGCCTACCCACTCAGGATGCCTACAAACCACAACAACATGCAGCACAGCCTAAGGGTACAATAGTGATTACCTCGCCAGTCACCAGCTCACTCACTGGAGGCCCACTCCATAGGAGGGAAATCAAGGATGGTACTGGAAACCAAGCCTACTACCCTGCGCTAGTGAAGTCACAGATCTGAAAGAACCTACAACCACCACTTTAATTAACCCAGGATAATCCTACATAATCCTATAGTATAATACATTCTAAATTATTTATCCTAATGCCCATAGAAAAGTAGAGTTCTCATCCCTCACCAGCTTGGTTTTCTGAGGCAGGGTCTCCCACAGGCCTGGAATAACCAACTAGCTACGCTGGAGGGCCTATGAGCCACCAGAATCCTCCTGTCTGTCTCCCAAGAGCTGAGATTGTAAGGGCATGCCACAATTTGGGAGGCAGAGGCAGGCAGATCTCTGTGAATTTGAGGCCAGCCTGGTCTACAGAGGGAGTTCCTGCAATCCCAGCATTTGGAAAGCAGGATCATCCATGAATTCAAGGCTCGATTTACCTACATAGTGAGGTTCAAGTCAACCAGAGCTACAAAGAAAGATCCTGACTAAAAAAAGAACAAATTAGGTTTAAAAATCCCAGTTATGCTGGGTGGTGCTGGTGCACGCCTTTAATCCCAACACTCAGGAAGCAGAGGCAGGAGGATCTCTGTGAGTTCAAGATCAGCCTGGTCTACAAGACCTAGTTCCAGGACAGGCCAGAGCTGTTACACAGAGAAACCCTGTCTCGAAAAACAAAACAAAACAATCCCAGTTATATTGAAATTTATTTACAATGTATTAAAATGTATTTCCAAGTTTGGCTTAATTTTCTTACTTTTATATTTTAACAGCTAGCTTACGCTACTCAAATGCAGTTCCTAAGCTGCTGTTAAATGATTTCAATAATAATTTGAAATATTTGTCCATTTACTTGGTGACAGTGGCTTTGAGTGCGACAGCTGAAATGGAAGTGTCATAAATGAAGGACCTACTTGCAAGGCGGCATATTCTGGTTCCTAAACAGTACGGCCGCACTCCCTGCTGACTGACTTTAGACTGTTTTACTAGTCACTCTGCTTTCCAGGGTGGGTTAATGTCAGTGACAGCTTAGTGGGCAAAGGAGCCTGCTGCCAAGCATATGACCCGAGTTTGACCCCTGAGACTAAGTGATCGGAGAGAACCAATTACCATATGTTGTCTACTGACCACACCCCCACCCCCAAGAGCAATAAAAAAAAATAATAATTATTTTGAAAAGAAGGCAAGAAAAATCAATTTACAATTACATACAACGAAGTTTGACTATTTCTGTAAAGTGCTTAAAAGCAGCTGGGCAGTGGTGGTGCACACGAGTTTCTCCTGGCTCGCCAAAGCTGAGGCCCAGTGAGTTCAAGGCCAGCCTGGTCCACAGAGGAAGTTCCAGGACAGCCAAAGCTGCACAGAGAAATCCTTTTTCGGAATATCAAAAACAAACTAAGAAGCAAAAAAAAAAAAAAAAAAAAAATCAACCACACCTTATGGCTCTTGCCTATAATCCCTGCATCTTTAAAAAAATAAAGCAGTAGGAGCTTGAGGTGTCTGTGCAACATACAGGTGGCTAGCCTAGAATACACAATGAAACCTTTATCAAAAAAGAAAAAAGAAAAAAAATGGTGCTAGGAATGAGGAATGGTGGTATGCATCTATAACCCTAGCCCTAGAGAAACAGGCAAAGAGTCCCCACAAGTTCAATACCATCCTGGTCTATATACCAACTTGCTGGCCTGCCAGGGCTCTATAGTGAGACCTTGTCTCAAATCGAGATTGGGAGGGAGGGGGCGGTGGCCAGGACTATGGAACTAGATAGTAAATCTTTTAAGTATGTTACAACCTCCGTGACTACATCACTGTAATGTAAAAGCAGTCACATACACTATGAAAATAAATGTGACTGGATTCCAATAAAAGGTTATTTATGGAGCTGGGCGTAGTGGCTGAGGCAGGAGGGTGACCTAGAGTTGTAGTAGGCAGCTCTGCCTGCCTAATCTACACAGTCCATTCCACTCCATTATGGAGTAAAAGAAACACAACCCTGTGTCAAAAAAAAAAAAAATACCCCTTAATATTTTTTTTTTCTTCTGGGAGTGGTGAAGCAAGCCTTAAACGTTGCACTTGGGAGGTAGAGAGAGGAGGATCAGAACTTCTAGGCCATCTTCAGATACACAGCTAGGTGAAGGCCAGAATGGGTTACATCAGAAAAGTCACAAAACAAGCCATCAGGGGAAAAGTTGGGTTTAGTGTGCCTGCGGCTGTCTACTACGCAAACTGCGCACGCCTAGGAAGAAAGTTCAGGGCGGCGAGCGTCGCTGTCAGGAACCTGGCTGGGGCCAGGTGAAGCAGGTTGAATGTCCTGGGCCGCCGCGCTCCGCCTCCCCAGCCGGGATCCAGCCAGGGCGCAGCCCTGCGGAGATCCCCGCCTGGCGGCCGGCGCGGGCAGCCGCCCCGACGGCGGGGGATGGGAGCCAGGCCGGCGGCCCGCGGAGCTCAGCAAGCCGGGCGCGAGTGAATCGGCGGGCTGCCCTGTTCCGGGCTCCCTCCCGCTCGCCGTCTTCCCGCGCCGCGCTCCGGTCTCCTCCCTGACTCACACACGGCCTCCCGTCGCTGCCCGGCTCGGGGTGGCAGCCATTCCCCCGTCGCCAACCGCTTTTCCGAGTCCCGGCCCCCCACTCACCTCCGCTGCGCCGCAGCCCGCACCTTCCCCAGCTGCTCGGCCTTCCAGATTGGCCGTCCCGGGACCTTATGCCAATCAGCCAATCCCCGCCCCTGGCCGGGCCCAGGCTGACCAGTGAGAGGCTCGTTGCGGCCTGGGGGCGGGCTCAGGAGCGGCGGGCCGAAGGCGTGTCTGCCCCCACTTCAACCGCGCCGGCTACCTTTCCGGACCTCTGTGCGCACGCGCGGAGCACAGTAAGGGGCGTGTGCTTTTGCGTGGCTGGTGCTTTGTGTCTTCAGTGCTTCAGCCCGGGTTACTTTTGTTGGTAAACTTCGCCCGTGAAGGGCGTCGGAAGACCCACATTCCGAGTGTAGTCGCAAGTGTGGGCCCGCCGAAAGGAGATGGGTCTTCGACCTAATTTAGCCTGGGTCGAGCCCTTCTCATCCCACGCTCTGTGGGGACCTGTGATCGCCTGTCCGATCCTTATGTCGGGTCTTACATCCCGGATGTCCGTTCTAGAGAAGTGGGAATGCCGTGCTGCTCAGGGAATGAAGAGTTTCCTTTCCTCTCCTCAAAGTCAGCCTAATTGGTACACTTTTGTCTGCTTGGTTGGCTTGGTTTCTTTCGAAACAGGCTTTCTCTGTCTGGTCTGTCCCAGCACGCGCTCTGTAGACCGGTCTTGTCCTTGAACTCATGGAGTTCTGCCTGTCTCTGGGATTAAAGGCGTGGGTCTCCACGGCCAGGGTGTTTGTGCACGTGCTTTTTAATGAATGACTATTCTGAGACCCTCTAGATTTCGAATAACCTTGCCTCGAAAATACGACCTATCCGTGCCTAATTAGCCATAAGCATGGTAATGTGTGTGGGCGCGATAAGACGTGAATATGGAGGGGAAACCTATCGGTATTTCAAAAGGTTGTTGCTAGTTGGGTGTGGTGACTCGTGCCTGTAATCCTAGCAGTTTGGAGGTGGAGGCCTGAGGATCTGGAAAGCCAGCCTATGCCACTGGAAAGAAACCCTAAGTCCAAACAAAAAAGGGGGGAAAGGTAGGGGTGGGCAGCGGCTGTTGTCACTTAGCCTTTTCTCCTACCCTCTCTTTGGCAGATGATTCCGAAGTAGCTGGGCGAGCCCTGGAGCGCTGGTGTTCTTGCCCTGGATGGCCTAAATTCCTCCTGGCTAGGGCTTTGTATTTCAACAAGAGCTCCTTTTCAATAAAGGCTTTGGGAGCCCACTCTGACAGTACAAACTTTTTGTTCTTTTGTGTTGTTTTTTAAAATGTTGAACCACACCCTGAGTGAGCCTGCTGTATAGGGAGATAAAGACAGCATCACCATATGTGATCAAATGTTATAAAGTAAGACCATGACTTTCACACCTTGCTTTATCCTCAAGTGCCCTGGAAGGGCCCTGGGCTATTTGAAGGTATGGATGAAGGCGAAAGAACTCAAACCTGAGCAATTTCATCACAAGTTATTGTTTCTCCCGATAATGGAATCGTTTCCCAAAAAAAAAAAAAAAAATGACCTAGCTGGGCCATCTCATTCAGTCCTGTGACACAAAGGGCCTATTAACATTACTTGGGCCTGCTGTCAAACTATCCTGTGGTGAAGAAGGCACGAGAGGGTTTGGAATGTGTGGAACCAGGAACTGATCTAGGAGAAAGTCCTGCAGTCTTTACGCTTTTGAACTTTTAAACTTTGCTTTTTGAAAGAAATAAAGATATTTTATAATAACTTTAGTTTTACAGAGTGGTGGCAAAGGGTAGAGAAAATCCTGGTGTTCTCTTCACCCAGTGCCCCCTAATCTTACATTTCTGTAATTTCTGTGACACATTTTCAGAGTTAGAACCCAACACTCGTACATTATTATTGACCTGGCTGGTTGTCAGAGCTGAGTTATGAGAAAGGAAGGAGCCTCAATTGGGAAAATGCCTCCATAGGATCCAACTGTAAAGCATTTTCTCAATTAGTGATTGATGGGGAAAGGCCCAACCCATTGTGAATGAGGCCATCCCTGGGCTGGTGGTCCTGGGTTCTATCAGAAAGCAGACTGAGCAAGTCATGAGAAGCAAGCCAGTAAGTAGCACCCCTCCGTGGCCTCTGCGTCAGCTCCTGCCTCCAGGTCCCTGCCTTGTTTAAGTTCCTGTCCTGACTTCCTTTGGTACTGAACAGCAATGTGGAAGTGTAAGCCGAATAAATCCTTTCTTCCCCAACTTGCTTTTTTAGTCATGGTGTTTCATTGAAGTAATAGAAACTAAGATAATTACTGACAAAAACTCCAGACTTTTTATTTTATTTTATTTTATTTGTTTTAGACTTATTTATTTCGCATGCATTGGTGTTTTGCCTGCATGTATGTTTGTATAAGGATGCCAGATCCTCTGGAACTGGAATTTCAGTCAGATGTGAACTGCAATATGGATGCTGGGGATTGAACCCAGGTCATCTGGAAGAGCAGCTGGTGCTCTTAACTGCTGAACCATCTCTCCAGCCCTATTCAGATTTATCAATGCAAAGACTGCGTGCTTAATCATAAAACTACCTTCGTCCCTCTGGTAGTTTCCCAGTCTTACTTTTCATGGCTTACAGTTTTGAGACATTTGATCAGGTATTGTAAAATATTCCTTAATTTGAATTTTGAATTTTTATATAATTAGAGTGTGATTACAGGATTTGAGGGAAGTACTACATATAAAACCTGACTCACATAATACCAAAGGGAACATGCTATCAGCATGACTTTATTTTATTTTATTTATTTGTTTGTTTCCTTTTTTTTGAGATAGGGTTTCTCTTAGCTTTGGAGCCTGTCCTATAACTCGCTCTTGTAGACCAAGCTGGCCTCGAACTCACAGAGATTCACCTGCCTCTGCCTCCCAAGTGCTGGGATTAAAAGCGTGTGCCACCACCGCCCAGCTAAGCATGGCATATTACTAGTGATGCTTTGACCATCTGAAAATGGTATATAGTGTTTGCTAGTTTCTCCACTGTATGGTTGCACTTTTTTGCCCCATTTCTTGTGTGTGTGTGTGTGTGTGTGTGTGTGTGTGTGCGCGCGTGCATGCGCGCGCGCGTGTGTGTGTGTGTGTGTGTGTGTGTGTATGAGAGAGAGAAAAAAAGAATTGGTGTAGAAGGTCCTTCTGTATTTGTATTGCTTTCATTGGTTGAATAAAGAAAACTGCCTTGGCCTTTTGATAGGGCAGACTTAGACAGGTGGAATAGACAGAACAGAATGCCAGGAAGAAGGGCAGTATGGCAGACGCCATGAATCTCCAGCCTGAGATGAACATAGGTTAGAATCTTGCCGGTAAGCCACAGTCACGTGGTGATACACAGATTTAAAAGAAATGGGTTAATCAAGATGTGAGAGTTAGCCAAGAAGAGTCTAGAGCTAATGGGCCAGGCAGTAATTTAATTAATACAATTTCTGTGTGATTATTTCAGGTATAAGCTAACCAGGCGGGACAGAACAAAGGGGCCCCACACTCCTACAACAAGACTAGTCCTAAGTACTGCCCACACTTAAGAGAACTATAGGATCTCATATCTTGAAGGGGCCCTTGAGTGCATTACTACATTATCTGCATTTCCAGTATAAGAGACATTTGCCTCCTTTCCTCGTTTTCAGTGATCAGTATAGACCTACATTTGTGTATGTTGTCTTAAATTTATCTTCTGATTTTTATTTCTTTGCACAAGCACTCATGAAGCCTGTTAAGGTGGCGTGTGTGGCCATTTTGCTTTTTGGCTATGTCCTTTCTTCTAGAACTACAAGATGCTGCAGGCTCATTTTGTGTATTCCTTGCCCCAAGCACTACAATTAACCCCTTTCTCCAAGGAGCCCTAGAATGTTTAAAATTAAAGACTTAAGTACCAAGAATCCTGGTCACTGCCAAATATCTTTGAATTTAGATGAGCTGATTAATTTCACTGTGTTTTGTTTTTTAAAGTTATTTGATGGGTTAGGGATATGGTTCAGTGATTAAGAGCTCTGACTGCCCTTCCAAAGGTCCTGAGTTCAATTCCCAGCAACCACATGATGGCTCACAATCATCCGTAATGGAATCTGATGCCCTCTTCTGGTATGTAGGTGTATATGCAAATAGAACTCTCCTATACATAAAACACGTAAAGATTTAAAAAGAATTGCTAGTATTTGTGTATATCTGTATGAGGAGGTGGTCTGTGCATGTGTGTAGAAGCCAGGAAGGGACATGAGGTGTCCTCTAATTCTGTTCACCTATTCTTTTGAAGCAAAATCTCTCCTTGAATCTGGGTCATGCATTTTCTTATCTAGGTTACCTCAAAGCTGGTGTTACATGTGGTGGGTCCTGGGGTCTTAATTCTTCTCATGATTGCATAGCAAGTGCTCTTACCTCCTGAACCATCTCTCCAACCTCTTATCATGTTTAATAACTCTTGGTTTACAGCCCTATGATAGCTACCTTCTGAAGTGACCCGCACTAAGCTCCACCTCCTGATAGAACTCCTCTCGGAACGTGGGCTGGAGTTAGTGACTTAGTTCTTATGAACAGAAAATGTCAAATATTAAAGGGCAAGTCATTTGGGAATATTAGAAGAAAATGGACTTTGTTTTTTGTTTGTTTGTTGTATAGTTGATCCTGGAGGTTTGTTTTGTTTTGTTTTCCTAAACGAATGGTTCAGCTTTTTTGGAAGAGTCCTGAATAACTGAAGTTCATCTGCTGTTTGGATAAAGAGCAGGACATGAGCTGTTGCCTTGTCAAGCTCATTTGATGTATAAAGGACAGGGAAATGATTCAGTAGGTAAAGCCTGTTGCCACCAAGAGTAATAGCCTGCATCTGATCCTGGTACCCATAAAACAAAGGGAGAAAAGCATTTCTGTGTCACTCACGCACGCGCGCGCGCACACACACACACACACACACACACACACACACACCTCCCATGCACAAAATAAACATAGGAAAGAAATATTTTCATTTGTCTTTGTGTGACTCCCATCCCATAAGGCCAGCTTGAAGAATCGTTGAGGAATGAGTGCTTAAAATCTGCCAAATTCTAAAGCCAATTTCAGGCTTATCACAAAGACCCAAAAATGTCACCATGAAGGACAAAAACAAACTCCTGTACTTGTTTGTGGTCCACTGTTTCATAAAGCAGGGGACAGACTAGTGACCACATTAACCTGTCTCCCATGCCAGGCTGAGTGACAGCCCCATTTGGTGATATGGATTAATTTATCTGCATGTGGCCTCTTCTAGCAATCAAGGTTCATTTCTTCTTGTTTTACTTTTACCCTTAGCCCCAGCTGCCTCGTGGTAGGAAATAAAATCCACTGAGATGAGTCTCACAGGGTTCTTGGTTAGAATCAGGCAAAACTTTCAGGGTCAGTTTTAATCCAAATATGGCAAAATGTCACATACACAAAAGAAAAAAAATAGGACTACTGGAGTATCTGTCAATGATGGGCAGAGGCAATAGCTCCGTGCTGGTGCCTGCAGCAGCTCAAGATGTTCTGGGGTTCATGACTGATGCAGAAAAGAGTTACAAGACTAGTCAGCTTGAGAGTTGGAGATTTTATTAAAGGTGTTTTAGGGCTGGGGATATGATCCTGTAGGTGAAGCACTTACTCTGCAACCTGAAGACCTGAGTTTGGACCTGCAGGACCCACATAAAGCCAGGTATACTATTATCCCAACCTCAACATCTGCGAGAACAGAATTTTTCTGTGTGTTCATGTAACCTTTTGTAGATGGAAGTCTCTGTCCCACCTGGTCCCACAGTCATTCAGTCCCAAAGAAACACCCAGAGGCTTATATTAATAATAAACTATTTGGCCTATTAGCATAGGCTTATTGTTAACTATCTCTTTCAACTTTAATTAATAATTCATATCTATGTTTAGCCATGTGAGGCATTCTCATCTTGCTTCCTCTGCGTCAGGGTGGCCACTGCAGACTGAGCCTTTCCTCTTCCCAGAATTCTCCTATTCTGATCACCCCACCTGTACTTCCTGCCTGGCCACTGGCCAATCAGAGTTTTATTAAACTAATATGAGTGACAAATCCATTATTCCACAGCAACCTTTGACTCACATTTATTTATTTTTTGTTTTGTTTTACTTGCCTATTGCTTAACTTTTTGTTGTTTGTCTTCTCTTGTATTGTGGTCCCATTTATGTAGTTCATGCTGGCCTTGCTATGTAAGTAAGGATCAGCTTGGACTGATCATCCTGACTTTGCCTCTCTGGTTCTGGGATTACAGGAATTTGCCACTGTGCTCAGTTTTTTCTGGTATGAGGGATAGAACATGGTGCTTTGTGCTTGCTCGGTGAACATCCTTTCACTTGAGCTAATGTCCTCTGAATCTTCTGAAAAAAGCCTCAGATATGCCGTTCCATTCAGAAGTGCATCAGTAAAGGACAAGAAGTCATTTTAAAATAAAGGCACAATATACTTATTAGATCTAAAACAATTATTCTGCTTTGTTTTGAGACAGGGTCTGTAGTGGTTTGAAAGAAACTTGCTGCCATAGACTCAAAAGGAGTGGCACTATTAGGTGTGACCTTGTTGGAGTAGGTATGGCTTTGTTGGAGGAAGTGTATTACTGGGGGTGGCTTTTGAGGTTTTAGATACTCAAGCTAGGCCCAGTGTGTCTCATTCTCTTCCTGTTGCCTGTGAATCCAGATGTAGAACCCTCAGCTCCTCTCCAGCACCATGTCTGTCTGTGTGCCACCATGCTCCCAGCCATGACAATAATAGACTAAACCTCTGAAATGTAAGCCAGCCCCAGTTAAATGTTTTCCTTTATAAGAGTTGTTGTGGTCATGGGTGTCTCTTCACAGCAATAAAACCCTAAGACAGGATCTTAGGTAGCCCTAACTAGCTTTGAAAATCTTGATCCTCTTGCCGTCACTTGGAAATAATGAATGAACTAGCCTTTGACAGACTCTGTTAGTTGTTTTTTCTCTTGCTGTGACCAAATATCTGGCAAGAAGCAATTTAAGAGAATAATGATTTATGGCTGGAGAGATGGCTCAGCAGTTAAGAGCACTGGTTGCTCTTCCAGAGGACCTGGGTTTGATTGCCAGCACCCACATGGTGATGCACAACTGCCTATAACTCCAGTTTCAGGGGATCCAATGCCCTCTTCTGACCTCTATTGTTGTGGAACAATCTTTTTGTATACTGTGAATGTATGTTGCTCTCATTAGTTTAATCAAGAGCTAATGGCCAATAGGTAGGCAGGAAGAGGTTAGTAGGACTTCCTGACAGGGAAAGAGAGAGTACAAGGATGAAGAAGGACAGAGTCAGGAGGAGATGTGGGGAGAAGAAAGATGAACATGCTGTGCTGAAAATATTACCACCACATGGTAGAGCGTAGATAAGAAATATGGGTTAATTTAAGATGTAAGAGCTAGTTAATAATAAGCCTAAGCTATTGGCTGAGCATTTATAATTAATACAAAGTCTCTGTGTGGTTATTTGGGGAGCCTGTGATCCCTATGAAAAACCATGCCTTTACTCTATGGGCACCAGCCACACACACTGGTGCCCATACAGCATGCAGGCAAAATATCCATGTTATTTAAATCTAATTAAAAGTTAATAAAAATAGAATAAGTTTTTGGGCTTATGGTTTGTGGCTGTAGTCTATTGTGGAGGAAGGCCTGGCAGCCAGAGAAACTTACAGCTGTGGTAGCAGGAGCATGAGGCTTCTTATTTACATCTCTGACAGGAAGTAGAGACTGGACAGGAAGCCTGCTGAGCTATAAATGTGGAACTCTTCCCTCTTCAGAGATGCAATTCTCCCAGCTAATCCCCACCTCCCTGAGACTCTATATTCTCCCATAACAACAGCACTAGCCAGGAGACAAGTGTGCCTGTGGGGGGCATTTTAGATTAAAAATCAGATTCTTAATACAGCCGCATTATGGGAGGTAGTGGAGAGGGGAGATGGGAATAAATTGATTGTTAAGGCTATGCTCTTGGGAGATATATCTTAGCCCCTTATATTCACTTTTTTCCCCTTCCTGAACACCGTGGTCCTAGCTCTTCCACTATGCCTACCTGGCCATGCTGGACTGAACTCCCCAAATGACCAAAGTGTTACCAGTGGCCTCCTCTATTTGCAAGGACTGAAATCAGGACTCCCACAGATTCACAGAAATAGTAAGGTAACTCCTCAGTTGGAACTTTCAGCTCACCCCATTCCCTTCTCTTTCTCTCCCCTGCTCTCTCCAAACCCTGCCTGCTCAGAGAGTCTCTCAACAAAGAAAAGATGCCAAAAAGCCCAGTTCTACATTTTTGGTGACTATGGTAACTTTCTACCCTGTTGCTACCAGCAACCCAAATCCCCACCTAACCACTCAGCTTTTGCCTATGCTTGGACACAAACCCAGCTTGCGGTGGACATATCATCACCCCTTGCCCACAACCTCTAAAGTCTCCCTGCTTTAGTTCAGGGGTGAGGTTTCTTTGGTCTTGATCTCTGGGACTGGAGAACTCACCCAAGAGTTGCTTCGCTCAAATAAACCTGTAGTTATACTTTTTCAATTTGGCTTGATCTGACTTTCTGTATCAGCAGAGAAACTTGTTATTGGGAAGCAGAAGACCTATTAACTTTGTTTAAAAACAAGGCAATAAACATATCGCATAAAAACAACACTGTTGGGATTGACAGCAGGCCACAGGAGTTATAGCCTGGGGTCTCTTGATGGAGCATAAAATGAGGAGGAACTGGTTGCTAAGGGGTGCAGTTGGGGTGGTTCTCTATCTTGATTGATAAGTAATATACTCATTTTCCCACTGCATGGGTCTCTCCTCATAACACATCTAGTTTCAAACATGTATATACCCAATTATGTATAGTTGTAAACCTGGCAGTGGTGGTGCACACCTTTAATCCCAGCATCCAGGAGGCAGAGGCAGGCAGATCTCTGTGAGTTTGAGGCCAGACTGGTATACAGAACTAATTTCAGGACAGTCAGGCATGTTACACAGAGAAACCCTGTCTCAAAAAGATAAAAAAAAATCCATTTGAAGGCACAGTTTTCTTTACTGCACATGCAACCAAAAACAGTTACAATCCGATTAGCTTTTCCATTCTTTGTTCCATACATTGGGAATATATTTGGATAGAAACTGTCTAAATTTTATTGTTATTAGGGACAGAAGAACTTATTCATTCAGAGGAATGAATATGTTCTTAGTGTATAGAGTTCATATATGTCTAGATGTACGGTAGAATATTTGCCTAAGCATGGGAAAGACCATGCATTAGATTGCCACCAGTAGAAGCACACACACGTATTTTTCCACACATACTCCCCAACACACAGAGAGAATAGAGACAGGGAGGCAGAGTCAGACAAGTAGGGAGAGACAGGGAGAGAGAGAGAGTAGAGGCAGAGAAATAGAGGAAATAAAAACTGCATAAATGATTTCATTTAATTAATACAAACTAATCAGTTTCAGAAAACTTTATTTATACGCCATTTCCCAATAAAGTTATTCTTGCTTTTAACTTATTTTTCTTTGTATGGTAGACTCCCATCCAAATTAAGGTCTTTGTTGTTGTTTTTCAATTTGACACAAGCTAGAGTTATCTGGAAAAAGGAAACAACTGAGAAACGCCTTAATCAGATCAGATTGGCCTATAGGAAAGTCTGGAGGGGTATTCTCTCTCCCTCTCTCTCTCTCTCTCTCTCTCTCTCTCTCTCTCTCGTTTTTTGATACAGGGTTTCTCTGTGTAGTTCTGGCTGCCCTGGGACTTGCTCTGTAGATCAGGCTGGCCTCGAACTCACAGAGATCTGCCTGCCTCTGCTTTCTGAATGCTGGCATTAAAGGGATTAAAGCCCGGCTTGTGGGGGCATTTCTTAATGAATGACTAGTGAGGGAGAGCCTCGCCAGCGGTGGCAGTTCCATCGCTGGGCAGGTCGTTCTGGGAGGTATGAGAAGAGCAGCTGAGTGTGAACCTGGAGAGCAGGCAGCCTTCCTCCATGTTCTCTGCTTCAATTCCAGCCTCCATGTTCCTGCCCTGCCCTCATGACAGACTGTGAGCTGATACGAACTCTTTCCTCCCCAAGTTGAGTTGGGGAGGAAATCCCCACTGCAATCGAAACCCAAGACAGCTCTTCCTTCTCAGATCTTGTTCTACCCATTTTAACTGAAAAACCTAGATATACCTTTCTATATATTTTCAACATTCATATCATACATAATTTGCATACTTTACATGTAAGATTGGATGGGAGTGATGGTTCAGCAGTTAAGAGAGAGCTTTTTGTTCTTGCAGAGGACCTAGGTTCTATTCCCAGCATCCGCAAGGCAACTCATACTTGTCTGTAACTCTAGTTCTGGGGGAACCCAGTGCCTTCTTCAGACCCCTGCAGGCTCCAGGCATGTACATGATGAATTATTGTCATTTTTATTAATTTTTGTGGTTCTCAGATTGAACCCCCCCTCCACCTCATGCTAGCAAGGAAAGCACTCGACTACTGGACCATGCCCCCTGCACATTGACTCTTGCTGAGGCAGTTCTTGCTCGCTCTTGAACTTTCTACATAGTCCAGGGTGGCTTAGAACTCACGGCGTTTGTATTTTGTATTATATGGGATTCTCTAAAGGGATGGAGCTTATAGAATAAATCTCTACACTAAAGGGGATTTATAGACTTGCTTACAGGATGTGGTCTGAGTATCTAACAATGACTGCCTCGTGATGCAAAGGCTGAGAATCTAAAGGTTGTTCAGCCCGACTCAGTCCCAGTCTGGCCCTGGAGTCCCGAAGGGGTCCTGAACAGCTGCTGTATTCTATGTTGGAATCCCAAGGCAGCTGGACTTAATACTGCCTGCCCCCCCCCCCCCCACCGGTAGGATAGAGGCACTTACTAGTGGGAATGAGAAAATGCAGACAAAAAGCAAAGTTTCTTTCATGTCCTTTTATATGGGCTGCTAAAGGGAAGCCCCATGCAGAAATGTAGCTAGCTTCTCTGGCTCCATTTCCTCCGCTGGCCTTGCTCAGCTCCCTTAAGGAGCATCCTAGCAAGGGTCTTCTGTTCTGCTCCGCCTTGCTGAGGCCCCCTAGGGAGCGACTCAGCAAGGTTTTTCAGCTCAGTCCCCCAAGGGACGTCCCAGTCAGGTTCTTCTGCTCTGCATGGGCCAATGAAGGTCGTCACCCAAGACTCTTACATAGGGCTTCTTAGGGGCGGAGTTTTCCCAGGGAGATGGGGGATTGGTTAGTTTTTCCCTACTCAGGGATTGGTCAGTTTAGCTGGTCAGGGGCAGAGATGGTTCTGACTTCATGGCCAAACCGTGTTTCTTTCACTGGTCCTTTTTAGCTTTTTGACTCTAATCTTAGGACCAGGGCATATTTCTTTCACTGGTTCTGATTCTAGGGACAAAGTGTGTTTCTTTGACACTAGTTTCAGAGCCAGGACACATGTCTTTAGTCCTGGATTCAGGGATAAAGATGTTTCTTTCCTGGCCCAGGTCTCAAATCCAGGGTGTGTTTCTTTCTCTGACTCTGGGTTCAGAGTCAGGGTGCTCAGTGATTGGTCGGTTTCCTGCTCCAGTTGTCCCTTTTACCCTACACTTCCTCCCGAGACCTTTGGCTTTAGCTTTGTTTCTCCATCAATAGACTCCATCCTTAGGAGAGTTGTCACATGCGACTTCTACCCTATCTGTGTGACTAAGTCCACACCACATCCTAAGCCCTTAAGCTATAAACCCATCTTCATGGTCAAGGTCACGTGTACTTAGCCAAAATTTCAAAGCTGTCACGCCTTAAGCTTTATTGTGATAACTATCATGAGAATTTTTTTTCCCCTCAAAGTCATACTGTGTTTAAATTTGTCAAAGAAAACCTTCTTGGGGTCAGGCTCTAGAAGTTTGAACCAACACCAGCTAACGATGTCCTGTTGAACCAGATTTCCATCTTTTCTTGTGCAGATATTAGTATGCCAGCATTTGTACGGACACTTACTGAAGGAATTAATACAGTTATCTATTATCAACAACGTTGCAGTAAACATGGTTCTCTTTGTAGTTTTAGATACTTTTTTATTTGTAAGGTTTAGATCAATGGTTCTCCACCTATGGATTGTGATTCTGGGAGGTCAAACAACCCTTTCACAGGGTCTCATATCAGATATCCTGCATATCGGATAGTTACATTACAACTCATAACAGTAGCAAAATGACAGTTATGAAGTAGCAACAACATAACTGTATGGTTGGGGGTCACCACAACATGAGGAGCTGTGAAGGGTTGCAGCAGTAGGAAGGCTGAGAAGCAATGGTTTAGACACTTTGTTTCTTGGATGACCAACCTAGTTTAATTAGGGTTTTTTGCTTGAGCATTTTACTGAAGCATTTAACAGTGGATCCGCCAATGAAAGCAATTCCCCCTTCATCAGCAACCATTACCCACCAATAGCTCCTCAAGGGGAGCGGGTCTTTCAAGTCTCTCCTTTTCCAAGATGCTTTATTGAGATGTTCCATCTTGTGCAGGTGTTGTGACAGTAACCTGAGCCACTGTAAATTCAGAGTATGATGGTCAGGGTGTCTCAAGAGGACAGCTATTCACAGCATTCTTCCTGGTCCTTTGGCTCTTACAATCTCCAGGAAACGCTCAGAAGGAGGTTGGAGAGGGCGCTAGTGAAGTCTCACTTAGAGTTCAGCACTCAGCTGACACTTATTCTCAGACTCTACAGCAACCACTGCCTCCTGCAAAGAGAAGCGAGGCTGACCATGGCAGGGAGAACTGTTCTACGGGCTTTCTGTATTCAGAGAGCAGTTTGACCCCAGGTTCACTTAGAAAAACAACAGTAATAATTCTCTGCGCTCTGGAGATTATGACCTCCCAGCCATGAACTTTTTGACCAGGTTTATAGTACCAGGCGTGAATCTCTTCCTATAGAACAGGCATCAAATCCAATTACAGAGTGGTTGGTACCCCTATGCCATTGCAACAATAGGTATATTTTGCCTTGAAGATTTCCCCGAATTTACAGCTGGGTAAAACTTTTTTTTTTCTCCTAGGAGTCTGCATTCTAGTACTATGAACACTAGCCAATAGGGAGGAAGATACTGTTATGGAATATTAGTTTAAGATGTGTTACATTTGTTTATGCTGTGACATATTTGTTTAATGATACAAAGACGTGTTGCATTCGTTCATGCTGCATTTAACTCTGGAAAGCTGTGTTACTTTGCCTGCCTAAAATACTTGAATGGTCTAATAAAAGGATGAATTGTGCCCATCAAAATCCCAGCAAAATTCTTCAAAGACCTCGGAAGAATGGTACTCAACTTCATTTGGAAAAGCAAAAAACCCAGGATTGCCAAAACAGTCCTGTGCAATAAAAGAACTTCTGGAGGCATCACAATCCCTGACTTCAAACTCTACTATAGATCTACAGTACTGAAAACAACCTGGTATTGGCATAAGAACAGACAGGAGAACCAATGGAACCGCATAGAAGACCCTGATATCAATCCACACATCTTCGAACACCTGATATTTGATAAAGAAACAAAAAAATATCAAGTGGAAAAAAGAAAGCATATTGAGCAAGTGGTACTGGCATAACTGGATATCAACATGTAGAAAAATGAAAATAGACCCATATCTATCACCATCCACAAAACTCAAGCCCAAATGGATCAAAGACCTCAACATAAAGCCAGCCACACTGGACCTCATAGAAGAAAAAGTGGGAAGTACACTTGAACACATTGGCACAGGGGACTACTTCCTAAATATAACCCCAGCAGCACAGATACTGAGACAAACAATTAATAAATGGAACCTCCTGAAACTGAAAAGCTTCTGTAAAGCAAAAAACACGGTCAACAAGACAAAACAGCAACCTACAGAATGGGAAAAGATCTTCACTAACCCCACATTAGACAGAGGTCTGATCTCCAAAATATACAAAGAACTCAAGAAACTGGACACCAAAAGATCACATAATCCAATAAAAAAAAATGGAGTACAGACCTAAACAGAGAATTCTCAACAGAGGAATCTAAAATGGCTGAAAGACACTTAAGCAAATGCTCAGTATCCTTGGTCATCTGAGAAATGCAAATCAAAACAACTCTGAGATTCCATTTTACACCTGTAAGAATGGCCAAGATCAAAACCACTGATGACAACTTATGCTGGAGAGGTTGTGGGGTAAAGGAAACACTTCTGCATTGCTGGTGGGAATGCAAGCTGGTACAACCCCTTTGGATGTCAGTGTGGCGACATCAGAAAATTAGGAAACAACCTTCCTTAAGACCCAATAGTACCACTTTTGGGTATATATCCAAAGGATGCTCAATCGTGCCATAAGGTCACGCTCAACTATGCTCAACTATGTTCATAGCAGCTTTGTTTGTCATAGCCAGAACCTGGAAACAACCTAAATGACCCTCGATCGAAGAATGGATAAAAAAAAAAATGTGGTACATTTACACAGCAGAAAAAAATAATGACAGCTTGAATTTTGCAGGAAAATGATGGAACTAGAAAGCTAGTGAGGTAGCCCAGACACAGAAAGACAATTATCACATGTACTCACTCATAGGTAGTTTTAAAACATAAAGCAAAGAAAGCCAGCCTACAAACCACAGTCCCAGAGAACTTAGACAATAATGCAGATACTAAGAGAGACTTACATAGATCTAATCTACATGGGAAGTAGAAAGTAGAAAAAAGATAAGATCTCCTGAGTAAATTGGGAGCATGGGGACCTTGTGGGGGGGGGTTGAAGGGGGGGGAGTGGAGAGGCAGGGAGGGGAGCAGAGAAAAATTTAGAGCTCAATAAATATCAATAAAAAATTAAAAAAACAATACAATGAACAACTAACCTTTAAAATACTCGAAAAAAAGACATTGAAGAAGACACCCAACACCATGCTTATGTTTTAGAAAAATCAACATTGTGAAATGGCTATTTTACAAAAAGTAACCTAAAAATTCAATGTAATCTCCATCAAAATTCCAAAGCAAGCCATTAGGAGAAGGTTCAGTGGTAAAAACAAGCTTTCTGTGACAACTACACACCTGACTCGATCTCTGAAACCCATATAAAGGTGGAAGGCTAGAACCGACTCTACAAAATTGTCCTCTCACCACACACACACACCTATTTGTCACAGGAATAGAAAATAATCTAATAATCTAAAACTTACTTGAAAGCACAAAAGACCATATAGAACCAAACCAATCCTGAGTATAAATACTAATGTCAGCGCTAACATCAGACCTGATTATAGTGCAGAACCGTGTAATAGAAACAACTTAGTATTGGCAAAAAATAAAAAATAAAAAAATAGACATTCAGATTAATTAAGCAAATAGCTGAACCAGATATAAATGCACACAGATATGGCCTGATCTTGATATCAAAAATATACATTGGAGAAAAGTCAGTCTGCTTACCCAGGAGCACTAAAAAATTGAATATTTGCATATAGAAGCATGAAGCTAGATACTTGTTTTTCACAACGCACAAAAACCAAGTCCAAACAGATCAAAGACCTTAATATAAGATCTGTGACTTAGAGACTGTTAGAAGAAAAGGAAGAGACTTCAAGACATAAGCAGAGGCAAGAACTTTCTGAATAGGATCACAGTTGCTTAGGAAATAAGTCCAATAACTGACAAATGGGACCGCATGAAATTGAAAGGCTCCTATACTGAAAAGGAAATACTTAATAGAGTAAAAAGACAGCCGACAGAATTGGAAGCTATAGATAGAGCTGATAGAGGATTAATATCAAAACTACACAAAGAACTAAAAAAAAAACTGAAAAAGAATAACTCCCAATTACCAAATGGGCTAGTGAAAATGAGCAGACTACAACATGAAATGCAGGCAGCCTGAGCAACAGCATGTGAGAAATGCAGATCAAAACCAAATTGAGATTCCATTGTACTCAAGTCAGAGCGTTAGAAAACTAATCTTGGCAAGGATGTGGATGAGAGGGAACCTGATCTGCTGCTGTTGGCAATGTAACCTAGCCTGGCAACTATGGAAGTCCCAATAAACTATATATCAGTCTACCATATAACCCAAGTTGGCACCACTCCCGTGTATTTATCTGGATGGCACTAAGACAAGGTATCTAAGAGACATTTGTACATTAATGTTTACTACAGCACTATCCATAATTGCTAAATGATGGAACCAAGCAAGCGAGATAAAGAAAATGGGGTAGGGAAACACAACGGAGTCTTTTCAGTCATAAAGAATGAAGTTATATTGCTTGTAGGAAAATATACATAATTGGAAACAATTATATTAAATGAATTAAGCCAGTCTCAGAAAGATAAATATATTTTCTCTTGTTTACAGTTCTAGGTTTTACATGATCATGTAAAATCATGAGTGTACACATGACATGAAAGTAGAGGTGAAACTGTCTTGGGGAACAAAGGGGGCCAATGGGAAGGATAATTAAAAAGCAGAGAGAGGACATGGGTAGGAGGGAACTATTCCCGACATATATCATATACCTGTAAGAAAATTAAAAACAAGTAGGATTAAAAATTTCAAAAATGAAGAAGGACTGTCTAATTTCAAAATGCTAGAAACCAGTGCTCTTGGAGCCCCTGACTCTGAGCTCTTTGAAGGACTGCTTTTCCTTCCCTTTGAACCATAGACTGTCTCTGGCACAGTGTGTGGATTCAAAAGACAACTGTTAAATAAAACTGACAGTGTCTGAATAGTGTCTTAAGCAACAGAGCGATTGAGAAACTTTACATTCCAGCCTGTCCTGTGGCAAGATACCTAAGACTCAAGCTATGACTCATAATGGTAGGTATCATAGCTTCATAGGTGTCAGGTTCAGACACTTCAAAATCACGAATGAGAAATCATAAAAACTTCAAGACTTCCCTGAGGCTTCTAACCAATCCACAGGAGTTCAGGAAGCACTAATTATTTTTAAGGCATCCTTTGCTTTTTAGTTCCAGCCATCTCTTCTTGGTAATGGCAGTGTGCAGAAAGTTTAGCCCCTGAGAGCTTTAAGGGCAGAAGTGTGAATGCATTCAGTTTCAGATGGGGAACTTCCAATAGATAAAAGACTTTGTGAAATATATTTTCCCAACAGTGTCAAAAACCTGTCAGTAATTACTAGTTCAAAGAATACTCTATGTCTTTTCTTAATCTACAAATTAACCTCAGCCAAAATAGTAAATTTACATTTCTGGATTTCTGAGTCACCTTTTATTAGAATATTAGGCAATTTTTCATTTATTCAACCAGATAGGTTATGTTTAACCGGGTATACTCTTTGGACTTAGTGTGTTTACTTTTCTTTCTTTTCCTGTTTTCTGCACTCACAGTTTTACTTCAGGCGTAAGGTTCTCTTACCACACTCCCCCTCGGGACTTTGGGAATAGAGCCGCCAGACTTGTTTTTGCCCTAGGTCAGCTAGCATTAGAGACGTGTCATTGTTTCCTACTGAGCTCTACTTTGCTTCTATTTTCATTTTAGGTTCATTATAATACGATAATCAAGAACAAGGGAACACAAAGAAACTCAACTACACGGGTTCTTTTGTTGCTTTGTTTTTAAAGCCTAGGTCTCTGTGAAGCTCTAGTTAGCCTGAACTGGCCTTGACTCTGGAATGATCCTTCTTCAGCCTTTGCCTACTCAGTGGTCGGATTACAGGCCTGAGCCACCCAGGACGTCTGGTTTATAAATTCACTTACAAAGTATTGAATATAAGAATTTAGAGTACAGTCTGGTACTCTTCCACGCTCTTCCCAGATTAAAGCCCCTTCAAATTCCTTGTGACAACAACCAATCTCTGTAACTTTAATATGTGAACTACACATCAGAATCAGACAGTAAAAGAGAACATCCACAACGGCTGTAATGGATGCATTATTTTCAGATTAGCCTGCGTGATTTGATTACAATTCGAGAAATACTTTGGAAACTAAAATATGTATCTAAAGCGACCTCTCAGTGACTACTATGGATAAAACAAGTATGTGTTTCCTTTGATAAATAGAAAGCGGGATTAAAAAAAACTTCATGATGAATTTGAGAAGCTAACAGAAGACCCTTACAAGAAAGAAGACAAACTCGTTCCAATGTCAAATCACCTCAGCCAACCCGTAAGCTCTTAGCGTCCTTAACTTTGCTAGAAAGCGACACTAACAAGAAATGAACGAAATCCAAGGATGCCAGAGTGCCGACGTTCATAGTAAAAACTACAAGGAAACGTCTGAAGATTCTGAGTAAAGACTTACAGACACGGATGAAGGATTACGAGGTTGTTTTATTAGACCTGGAAGACATGCTGTAGACGGAATATTCGGTTTGAATTTCTAAACGCAGACGCTCGGCCTCGGGAACTCTGGGAATTGTAGTCCCGGAACAGCGAGGAACGCAAATTTAGTCAGTCCTCGGTGGACGGCGAGCCCTTAGGTCCAATTCAGTGTTCTGAGTTCTCATTGGTCCCGGCTAGTTAGCCAATAAGAGAGTGGGCTTGAAAATATACCTGCGCTGATTGGATATCCCTCCTCACGTTGGACGCAATCTCAGCCAATGGGACGACAAAGCCAGCAGAGGTGACAGGGTCACCGCGGAGCCTGCTGACCCTCCTCCGCCGGCGGCACAAGCCTGTGGTTCTTTGAGTCAGGCCCCGGCTAGGGCTTGCCGCGCCGCCGGTCGTGCGCCGTCGCGGGTGCGGCTCTGATGCTGCGGCTGGCTCCGGACGCCCGGAGCTCTGCAGGGTACGTGAGCCGGGGGCAGACTGGGGCCGGGAGGTGGCCGCCGCACCGCGGGCCCGCCGCTGCGCCCTCCTCCTGCCAGCATCCCGCGGGACGCTCGCTCTCCTCCCCGCATCCGACTTTGACCAGCCAGCCTGCTTTATGGGTAGCGGCTGTCGTCTGCCTCTTTGCTTTTGCTTCGTCTTGTCGGCGTGCTTTCTGTAAATCCCGTCCACCCGCGAGTCTCAGCGCACAGGCCTTCATTCAAGAGACACCCGTGTCCACAGGTGGTGGGCATTCGCGCAGTTAGCGGCTCCTTTCGTGCCAGCGCTTGCAGTCGAAGGCCCCGCTTGGGTCAGTTGTTCTGTGCTTGCTTGCTTGCCTGAAATTTTTCCTGTCTTGTGTTCTTGTTTCCTGTCACCCTGAAACTCGCTCAAGACTGTTCTGTGAAGAAACTGAGGCTTGGAGGAGGTAACTCAATTCCCAGAGAGTTACAGTTAGTTAATCGCAAGGAGAAGCCAGATCGGATCTCAGTGTTTGGTGGTGGTGGTGGCTTTTCAACCTCACTTAACTCCTTAAGGACTTAGGCTAAGTGTGTTCCCACCGCAGCTGTTAGCACGTGAGAGCTAAATACGTCTATGAATTGAGTGGTGTTTTCTTGACTGAAGGAAGAGAAGAACCTATCGGACATCTGCCCAAGTACAGATGTCTCACATGCTCCGTGCTCCTAAGACTGCCTGCTTGCCAGCGGCATAGCCCTCATCTGGAAGCTGGTTGGACATCTCTGCTTCCCAGACCTCATTACACTCACTGCGCTTGAACTTGCTCTTTAACAAGATTTCTTAGGTGATTGCAGTGCGCATTAAAGTTTGAAGATTGTGTTTGTCCAGATAGAACCAAGGAACAGAAAATAAGGCTGGGTAGTGGTGGTGTATGCCTTTAATCCTGGCGTTCGGGAGGTAGTGGCAAACAGATCATTGTTAGTTCTAGGCGAGTCTCATCTATATAGCTCAACCAGGGCTAAGTAAGGAGAAGAAAAGGTAAAGGCATACATTATATGCCTTCTGAGACTGAGATGCCGAAAGACAAGGACACAGTTTTTCACAGTTTTGTCATTTTGCAAGACTGACTTTTCTTTTTCAAAAGATGAAATATGCCTCTCAACAATTTTAACTTAACCCCACATCTTAAAATAGACATCAATAGTTATGGTGTTTCCAAATCGTCTTTTAAGACATCAGGTGCTGACTTTGAAAAGGTAAAAGAGCAAACTGAGACTACAGACATGTTAATTTACTGCTGATGGTTAAAAACTTCCGTTTATTCACACACAGTTGCTGGAGCTGTCCTGTGTAAGGTGCACCCCAGTTTTCTCCACTTTTCTTCGTTTGCTGTGAAGACCTTCCAGTAACTTTCTTTGGAAGAAAGGGGTTTTTCCACCTTATTCATTTTGGTAATTTAATAATAAAGCCGAAACAAACTGCCAGATTCACAATATCCCATTGCTCAATAATAAGTGTCTTGGTGAGTTTTAGTTTTCATGTTTTCTTAAGAATTAAAAAAAAAATATTTTCAGTATTGCTTTGCCTGCATATATGTCCGTGCACCATGTGCATGCCTGGTGCCAGAAGAGGGCATTGGATACCCTAGAACTTGATTTACAGTTATAAGCTGCTGTCTAGGTGCTAGGAATTGAACCTGGTCTTCTGGAAGGTCAGCCCGTGTCCTAACTGCTGAGCCATCTCTCCAGCCCTACTTCAGTGCTTTATTCCAAGACATTCCGTGTATCCCAGTTCAGTTTCAGGCTCCTCTCTGCACCAGATCATTTGACGTGCTTGATCTTAGGTCTTACCTTCAAAACTATCTACTGACGTTTTGGATACACCCAAGGAATCTTTTTTTATTTTCATTTATTTATTTATTTATTTTTTCTTTTTTTGAAACAGAGTTTCTCAATGTAGCCTTGACTGTCCTGGAACTCGCTCTGTAGACCAGGCTGGCCTCGAACTCACAGAGATGCACCTCCCTCTGCCTGCTGAGTGCTGGGATTAAAGGCGTGCTCTACCACTGCCCAGCAGGAAATTGTCCAGGTCTGTGCTTCTTGACATTAATGCTTTGGATGAAAATACAACCAGCAAACAAATGAGCAAGCATATTTGCATTTGACCTAGTGCGGTATTTAGTATAGAAAGTAAGGAAAGGATTTTGTTTCAATCTTCATTGTGGTTCATTATGTACTATAAACTTCCTCCGATCAGGATTTCAGTTATTTTAAATTATTTCTCTTTGTAGGTGCTGTGCACTTGTTTATGTATGTGTGCACTGTATGTGTGTGTTGTGTATATGTGCTTGTACGTTGTGTGTGAATGCCTGAGAAGGTTAACTTTGGGTATCTTCCTCCATCTCTTAATACCTTAGTTTTGGAAGCAGGGTCTTTGGCTGAACCCGGAGGCTCATTGATTTGGCTGATGTGTGAGTTCCAGGGTTCTCTGCAGCCCCAGCCCTGGAATTACTAGCTGTATGCCTCTGTGCATGGGTTTTGTTTGTCTTGTTTTACGTTGGTACTTGAGATTCAAATGGAGGTTCTTGGGCTTGCTCATTCATCCCTTTATCCTCTGAGTCATCTCCCCAAGTGTGTATGTGTGTGTGTGCTCTCAAGTGGGTGAGTGCGTAAGGATGCATGTATGTATCTGTGCACATAGGTGGATGCCAAAGATCAATATCAGGTGCCTTGTAAGTCTCCCTTCACTTTACTCTTTCAATAGGTCTGTGACCGAACCTCCAGATATCCACCTGTCCCCACTTCTGCAGCTAGAATTATATACATGCACTGTGTTACCCTGCTCCTACACTGGTGATGGGAATGCAGACGCAGATTTCATGCTTGCACAGCAGACATATAAACTGAACCATCTCTTCAGCCCTAAAATTAATTGTAGTGTGCCACCAATGAATTTAAAAAACTGTCTTACATTAGCATGCGAAGTAATGGATTTTATAATGGCATCTTCATATGTCATTATATGTTGTTCTCATTCATTCCCTTCCTCTGTTTATTTTGAGGTCAACTAAACTAAATGGAGGAAGTGTGGAGCGAATTCCTCAGTAATCACTTAAGCCATTTTCCAGCTTGTGAAGGCAAATGTCTCCATTATACTATTTAAGTTTACTTGATAGGTAGCAAAAAAAAACTACAGAGTATATTAATAAGTTGGGTTTAAAATTCTAATTTAGTAAAAGATTTGTTTTTATTTATGAGTGTGGGTATGTGCACATAAGTGCAAGTGCCCTTGGAGGGCAGAGTACCTGGAACTAGAGTTAGGGTGGCTGCGAGCTACCAAACATGAATGTTTGCAGCTGAACCTGGGACCTCTGCAAGAGCAGGATGTGCTCTTAACTGCTTAGCCATCTCTTCATTCCCCAGTTCTAACGTTTAAGCCAGGCAGCATAACCCTAGTACTCGAGAAGCAGAGAGAAGAATGTGTCTTTCCTCCTCCTCCTCCTCTTCCTCCTTCCCTTCCTCCTCCACTTCCTGTTTTCCCTTCTTTGTATGTATATGTGGCACTACCTTGCAAATGCTGGACAAGTACCCTTTTATCCCCAAGCTTGTTCCTACCTTCTTAAACCCAGTGTAACTCTTATGACATCATTGTTTTGACAGCTATGTGGTGTATTCTTGCCATCTCAGCACTCGGGGCTTTAGCAATGAGACCTCTCAAAGTTAAAATTAAAATTAAATAAAATTGCTTTTTGTGAACTCAACAGTCTACAGAAATATTGATTATTTTAAAAGATCCAAACGACATAGTTAGAAAGGGGTGTCTGTAATCTGATGTCGTCAAGATATTAAAATAAGGTGAACTTTCGGCATTGAATAACTCTGCCCTGAAGTTTTACATCAAACCTGTAATTTGGAGAGCAAATCCGAGCTCCAGCCTGCTTTTTCTTGCCTCATTTAAAGTTGTAGTTGCCATGCCCTTGACCACAGCTCTGTTCGTTGCGGGTGAGTTTGTCACTGCCTTGATATTCCTGATTTTTCCTAGACAGACTTTAGTTTGAGCCTTTCTCAATAGGGTTTGAAGATGGGACTTTTAGGATATTTTGACTCCAGGACATTCCAAAGGACCAGGAAGATTATGTACAGCATTTAAGGGATAATCTCCATTGAATAGTTATCTAAGGATGGCAGATAAAAAACAGAACTCCAAGTCAGGCAGTGGTGGTACAAGCTTTTAATTCCAGCACTCAGGAGGCAGAGGCAGGCGGATCTCTATGAGTTTGAGGCCTACAAGATCTAGTTCCAGTACAGCTATGGCTGTTACACAGAGAAACCCCGTCTCGAAAAACCAAACCAAACCAAAAATTCTAGAACTCTGTAGTCTTAAGGATGGCCTGGGTTCTGTGAAAAAGCCACTGTTTGTAGTGTTTGGTTTTGTTGTTGTTGTTGTGTGTGTGTTAACATGCATTTATTTAGTGTATCCTGGTTTAGTATGTATTGGCACACATGTCACAGTGTGCCAAGGGTGGAAATCAGAGGACAAGATATGAAAGTAGGTTCTTTGTTCTACTGTCTGGGTCCCAGAGGTAGCAAGTTGTATAGCAAGTGCCTTTATCTGCTGAGCCGTCTAACCGATGTGTGGTTTTGTTTCTGTTTTTCCAACACAATGTCTCAGGTAGCAAAGCCTGACCTCACTTGCTATATTATATATCTTGAGGATGACTTTGAACCACTTTCCCCTGCCTCTCAACTCTCTCAAGTGCAGGGATTGCAGGCATGGACCACCATGCATGGCTGAGTATTTGGTTCTTCCTGCAGGTTGCTTGAGCCTTGTGCCATTAAGCTGGTATTTATAAGCAGGGCTGCTCAGATGCTGATGGAATGACTGAGAAACCACCAGTCCTAAACTTGGTAGTTTATCATGTGTTCGATCCAGTGCCGCCTTTTATCCTGACTTTTAGAGTGGCAAAAATAACCATAATATTTTGATTCTAAGGTAATTGCTTGATAAAGGTTTTATTGTTATAAAGTCTTTTCCTTGAGTTCTTTGTATTTGCTTGGAGATTAAAATTATTAATGTATTATGTGTATATATTTTCTTTTCAGCATGCTGTGAGTTAAAGACCATTCCTGGTTTTAATAACATTGCTAAGTAGTTAGTCTAACACTTTTTATTGAATAATCTTACCATTTTTTATCATATAACTGAAAACTACCTTTTATTGAACATGTAGTATGTGGAAGGCATAGAGAAAGCTCTTTGTATGCATTGTCATTTTATTTATATGGTATGATGTTTTATAGCTTGTGTTGTCAACCTCATTTTACAGATGTGCACATTGATACAGAGTGTAAAGGGTTTCCATGACATTATAGCTTTTTAAAAAATATTTTATTAATGTGCATGTATGTGTGTGCCTGTATGTATGTGAGTGTATACCACATCTGTGTGGGTGCCTTTTGAGGCCAGGAGAGGCATTGGGTGCCCTGGAGCTGAGGTTCCGTGCTGTTGTGAACCTCCTGGTGTAGTGCGGGGAACTCATGTCTGTCCTCTTGAACAACAGGGAGCACTCATCTGCTGGGCCATCTCTCCAGTCTCGTAAGTGACCAAACTTCGGTCTGCTATGACTGGGAGACCTCTTGAGTCACGAAGAACCTAGAGGTGTATCTTTTGCAGCAGGCAGATAGAACCCAGGTCGATGTTCTAATGCTGCCCACATACATAGTGTTAGGAAGGACCTTTTGTGAGTCAGGGTCGTGCTGTAGTCAGTACGACTGACCTTTGCCTCAGCCTCTAGAGGCCTGGGGTCACAGGCATGAGCTCCTGGCTGGGAAACACTTAACGCTCCCTTCCTCCACTAGTACCTCTACTTTATCTCTGTACATGTCTGTATTGCTACTTTGTTACCTTTTCCCACAAAATAACTTCAGTAGACTTTTCTGGACGTTTAAGACTTTATCCATTTATGCATGTTAACACTTGTATGTTCTTCAGAATAAGGAATGCAATGCAAAGTCTTATTGGTTGACGGTATGGATTTTAAAATCTTTCTCCTTCCTTCCTTCCTTCCTTCCTTCCTTCCTTCCTTCCTTCCTTCCTTCCTTCCTTCCTTTCTTCTTTGATTTCGAGACAGGGTTTCTCTGTAACTTTGGAACCTCTCTCTGTAGGCCAGGCTGGCCTTGAACTCAGAGATCCGCCTGCCTCTGTCTCCCAAGTGCTGGGATTAAAGGCATGCTCAACCACCACCCAGGCAAAAATTGTTTCTTAATGTTTGTTTCTTTGTCTTTTATATGCCTGTACATTAGGTTTTCTCAAATGCTCTGTTTTTTAAGGCAGAGACTTGCCTCTAACCTATGCCTTGAACTCATGAACTCATGATCCTCCTGCCTTCCCAAAGCTATATGTTGAGATAGGTGTGACCTACCAAACCCAGATATGCTGGTTACTTATGGAGAAAAACATATACTGAGTTTGGAAGGAGGGTTTGGAAAGTAGAAAGACTGCTGAGGAACACAATATTAGTAAATAAGATCTCCACCCGTTCTATACTTAGTGACCTGACGACTTGGAGCAAACATTTGACTTGTCTGACTGTTGCACTGTCTGTAAAATAAATCACTTCATATTCTGTCCTCTCTTCTCGATGTGTTTCTGTTAGACATTAGGAGGTGGCACATACAGAGATGGATCCAGCTGCATGATGGTCATCCAGTCTGCTTGGTTGAGGCACAGACAGATCATACAAAATGGGCTCTTGGCTTCTTGCAGAGAAGCCCCTTTTTCTTTTCTTCCCTGATCTTGGGATTGAACTCAGGAACTAAGTATTGTGTGCTAGGCTGTGCTCTACCATTTAGCTAGTTGCTTGAGTAAAATTTTTGTTTTGACAGAGTCTTAGTAAGTTACCCCGGTGATCCTGAACTTGGTATCTTTCTGCTTCAGTCTACCAGGTCGCGTGAACCACAGATGTGCTGCCATGTCTGGCAAGGATGTCCTTTGGTGCTCTCCTTTTCTCTTGGAGATTTTGTCTTTTGTAGATAGTTTGCTGTGTCTCTCCCAACCCCTCCCCATAGATGAGCAATGAAAACCCAAGCTGTCAGCTCACCACTTTCCTTGAGGCACTTGTTTTAGCCTAGAAATGTTTCAGGAAAGGAAAAGTCCTGGCAGTGTTACAGTTTGAAAAGGAGAGCAAAGGTTACAAGCTTGTACATAAAAACCTTGTTTATTGGAACCATAGTGTTAAAATATGTATTGCTAAAAATGAGATTTATTGGAATATTGAGGATGACATATGTTCTTTTGCATATATAAATAACTTGATTTCTTTCTTCAGCTTATGTTCATTTTACTTTTCACAAACTCTGGAATTGCCAGTTCTTATTTTTGTGTGTGATTTAGATTCATCTGCTTCCTTCTAAAGATATTATAATGCAGTTACTTTAAAAGCACCATAGCTGGGCATAGTTGACGCATGCTTGTAACCCTAGCTTTTGAGAAGTAGAGGCAGGAGGATCAGGAGTACAAGGACAGCCTCAGCAACATAGGTAGTCTGAGGCCAGTCTGGACTGTGTGAGGCCCTGCCTCAGTAAGTACAAGTCTAAGCAGATGGGGTCCGAGTCACCTTGGCAGACTAGAACTAATCTTGTCAACCGTGCTTTTTCTTTTTACAGAATTTAAGAAGATTTTATTCATGTGTATGTCATAGAAGATGAATTCATCTTCTTCTACTATGAATGAAGAGCCTGATGCTCTGTCGGTAGTTAACCAGCTACGGGATTTAGCAGCAGATCCGTTAAATAGAAGAGCCATCGTCCAGGATCAGGGATGTCTGCCTGGCCTTATTTTATTTATGGACCATCCCAACCCCCCTGTTGTTCACTCAGCTTTGCTTGTAAGTTGCTTTTCATATTTTCAGTCTTGGTGTTTCAATTTTGCAAGTAAGAACTTTCAAACACCTTTGATAACATGGTAAAAAACTAAAGGACATTGTTAGATCATGCAGTCTTTATTTTGGCATATAAAAAATGTGGAAATTATGACATGTAGTTCTTAACATAAATAGTCACATGTTGATTTGGTTCTTTAATGTAAATGGTAACTATATAACATATAAATAAAATGTTCTGGTACTTGGTATTTTCAATTAACGTGATGATCTATTATTTTTGTTTTCTTTTTGATATGGGATATTGCTGTGTTGACCAGGCTATTCTTCCAGCTCTTGGACTCCGGTCATCTTTTGACTGTAGACATATACCACCACACCCAGATCATTACTGCCCCCCCCATTTGTGTGTATACCTGGACCTCAAACCCAGGGTTTTATGCATGTTAATTAAGCCTTCTATATATGATCTATGTTCCCTAATCCATCAATTGAGAGAACTAGAGTTAGAAAGGTACTTGTTAGTACAAGAAATTGAAATCAGGGTGCCATGAATGTTAAGCACATGCTATACTAAACTACATCCACCACCTAAAAGATACTATTTTTTATTTTTAATTTCATAATAGCTTTTTTTGTTGAAGAGGGAGATGGAGACAGGATTTCACTTTGTATCCCAGGCTAACCTAGAACTCACTTATCCTGGCCCATCTTCCCAAGTACTGGGATTACAGATGTACACAACCCCATCTGGTTCATAACAACTTTTAAAGATGTAATTCGTATACCATCATAAAGTTCATGCATTTAAAGTGTACAGTTGAGTGGCTTTTATTCACAGAGTGGTACAGCCATCTCTTTAGTCAATTTTAGAATGTTTTAATTTTGTTATATTGTTTTGAGGCATAGTCTTGTTAATGTTTCCAAACCTACCTGGATTTTGAGATCCTGTTGAGTCAGTCTCTCAGGTGTTGGGATTACTTTCAGACTTTTTTATCACCCCAGAGAGAACACTGTACTGGTAATCTGTTCTTCCCTAGTGCCATCCCCCTTGTGTAGGCAGCACTGGACTATGTATTTGCTACTCTGCAAAAATGCCTATGGAGTGTTCCTATAGATACAGTCACATAATAGGTGACTTTTGTGACTTTGGCTTCATTTATATTATGTTGAACAGATAGACCTCAACATGTTTCAGTGCTTCGTTTCTTTCCATGTCTGGGTAACGTCTCATTGTATGCACAAACACCATTTTGTTTATCCATCCACTAGTTGATGGACATAACACTTATTTTAATGTATGGTAAGGGGCAGAAAGGAAAGAAAATATACAGGATCAAAGCTAATGATTCAAAAGGATTTATGAGAAATGTGGAGAGTAGAGAAACATGTTAAAGAGTAACAAGACCGTCAGACAGATCCGGAATGGAGGAATTTCTGTGTGACAGGTAAAATCTGGGCCCTACAGTAGTACTTAGTTTAGAAAAGAAAGGCAGCTGGAGTGGAGGAGAGAGCAGCGATGGAAGTGACCATTACACGTTTTAAGGGACGTGTCTGTCAGATGTTATTTGTAGACCTGACTTCTGTCCTGATTTAACACATTCATCATCAGCACCTTCTGAGTGACTGGAAGTGAATGTGCAGTATACAGTAGATGACACTAAATGTGAAGGCTGGTGAGATGACTCAGCAGTTAGGAGCAGTTAGACTGCTCTGCAGGGTACCTTAGTTTGTGGTACACAGGCATACAGAGAAGCAAAATACCCATATAAGCAAAATAAAACAATTTAAAAAACATTTAAAGTCATTTGTCCAATGAGAAGGCTTCGTGGCAGGTAAAAGTGTTTGCCACCAAGTCCGATGACCTGAATTGATGCCCGGAACCCACACGTTGGGAGGAGAGAACCAATTTCTGTAACTTCTGCTTTGTGACTTCCAGGCATTGTGCTGTGGTACAAGGGCATGCGTACAAAATAACTAATATAAAATTAAATTAAAAATGTAATGCTTTCATGTATGGTGGTTAATACCTTCAGGTGTGGTGGCATACACTAATCCTGGTACCTGAAAGGCAGAGGCAGGCATATCTCTGTGAGTTTGAGACTAGCATGGTCTACAGTAGTGAGTTCCAGATCAGTTAGCACTATATAGTGAGATTCTATCAAAGCAAAACAAAAAATGCCTTGCTGTTGAAGTGTTATTAGCTGACAATGAAAATGTGTTAAGACTTGAAGAAAAGTTCATTACTTTTTTAAAAAGGTCATTTGTGTAGAATTTTATAATAGTATTAAGATAATTTAAAACTAATTTCTTCCTGAGCATGGCATCACCACCTTTAATCCTAGCACTTGGGAGGCAGAGGTAGGTGGATCTCTTGAGTACAAGGCCCTCATAGTCTACATAGTGAGTTTCAGGCTGGCCAGATATACATGGTGATATCCTGTTTCAAAACCAAAACAACAACAAATGAAAACAACAAACTAATTTCTTAGAGACGTAGTGAAATATCTACAGGTAAGATGTTCTCTAATATTCAGTTATGATTATGGACCAGAGAGAGGACTTGACATAAAACCAGATTGTCGCTTATTGAAGCCAAATGATGGGTACATGGGAGTCACCACACATACTTTTTATGTGTGTGACCCAATATTTCTGTTACAGTTTAAAAGAGGCAGGCTGGAGGCAGGAGGATGAGGAGTTAAAGGTCAGCCTGTGTGACATGAGATTTTGCTTTGATAAAATGACTGGCATAAACAACAGAAGTGGGGAGAAGTGTCTTTTAACTGGTGTTTTCAAGGGGATTTAGTTCATGCTGGGGAAGACTTGGCAAGAGAGCTCTGTTCATGAGTTCATGGTGGTGAGAATGTATGGTAGACTCCTTACGTCACAGTGAAACAACTGAATGAATGGCAGCCAGGGACGGGTACCACAAAAGTTCCCCTACCCCCGCAGTGATCCAGCCAGACCTTCCTTAAAGGATCCACAGTCTTCAAAATAGTGCTGCAAACCAGATCAGCTCTTCAAAACATGACAGATTCAAGCCACATCAGTATTTTTTGTTTGTTTTATTTTGTTGTTTTGGAAATAGAATATCCTACTATACATCACCTGTCCTGTCTTACCTCCTTTAGTTTGGGATTGCAGGTATGGCACCATCACATCTGACTCGAGTAGGTAATATTTTTGTAGGCAAATTTTCTAAGTATAGAAACTAGGAAAGACTGTTTACTGTGGGGGAGGGTAAAATTGCTCAGCAGTGCTGAGAACTGCTTAGTGCAGTAGTATTGGATTGATATGATCCTATGACTGGATTATTAAACTACTTTTCTTCCCACTTCAGGCCTGCTATAGGCTCTGAGGGCCTAATCCCTGGATTTGTCCAGGGTTGGTACTTGGCCAGGTAAGTTGGACAGAATGACTGCAAGGAAGTTAGAATAGGATCATGGCAGGAGTGGTTAAAGTGGTGGGATGATAGGTGCCAGCCTGCGTAGTGATGGAGCGGAAATAGAAGGCGCGAGCTAATGCAGAACTAGAGGCCAGCAGATTGAGGCTCTAATAAGGATGAGAAGCAGGTATGCATTTTAATAGTTCCCCTTTCATAATGTAACTTCAGAACTTTATTTTAGTTCAGTGGTCACTCCCAGTTTGATAAGATGCATTTCGGACCTATATGTCCACTTTTATTGTATGCTTTATGTATGAAGTGAGAATCATACAATATTATGTCCCCTTCTTTTCTCCCATCTTTGTTATGTATATATACCTACATTGCTTTAAGCAGTATGCTGTCAATCTTTGTGTGTGTGATACTCAGGATTCAACAGAACTTCACACATGCTAAGCAAGCACCTAGCTAACTTCCTAGCACTCAGTTAGCTTTAAAATATATTGAATTTTTAAAAAAGATTTATTTATTATGTATCCATTCTGTCTGCATGGATGTCTGCAGGTCAGAAGAGGACACCAGATCTCATTACAGATGGTTGTGAGCCACCATGTGGTTGCTGGGAATTGAACTCAGGACCTTTGTAAGAGCAGCCAGTGCTCTTAACCTCTGAGCCATCTCTCCATCACTATATTGAATTTTTTAAAATTCAGTTTGTTTTTGTCTGTGACAGGGTCTCACTAGATAGCCGTGGCTGTTGGCACTCATTGTGTAAGGCTGGTTTTGAACTCACAAGAGTCCTGCCTGCCTCTGCCTCTCAAATGCTGGGATTACACGCATGTGTTACCACAACCAGCTGTCACTTGAGAGTTTGGAGGATTTTTTTGGAGTGTTGTTGCCCTGTAGTGTAGGCTTGTCTCCAATTCTGGTTTTGTTTTGAGAAAGGGTCTCATGTCACCCTGGCTGGCCTGGACTTTACTCTGTAGACCAGGTAAACTCACAAGAGATCTGCCTTCCTCTGTCTTCAGAGTGCTGGTGTAAAGGCGTGTGCCACCACACCCGGTGTTGCCTTCAGCTGTTAATGCCCTTTGTTTGTTTCTCTGAGTTAGAATTGAAGGTATGTGCATCCACGTTCAGTTTCAAATGTCTTTTATATTTGTTCTCATCTTCACCATTTCCAGTGGTCTTCATTCCTACACATAGACTGGGGTTTGTACTAGCCTTCTTTTCTTTCCTGTCTGCCTGAGGAATTCAATTCTTTTCCTTTTCTTTCCTTTCCTTTCCTTTCCTTTTTCCTTTCCTTTCCTTTTTCCTTTCCTTTCCTTTTTCCTTTCCTTTCCTTTCCTTTCCTTTTTCCTTTCCTTTCCTTTTTCCTTTCCTTTCCTTTTTCCTTTCCTTTTTCCTTTCCTTTTTCCTTTGCTTTCCTTTTTCCTTTCCTTTTTCCTTTCCTTTCCTTTTTCCTTTCCTTTCCTTTCCTTTTTCCTTTCCTTTCCTTTTTCCTTTCCTTTCCTTTCCTTTTTCCTTTCCTTTCCTTTTTCCTTTCCTTTCCTTTTTCCTTTCCTTTCCTTTCCTTTCCCCTTCCCTTTCCCCTTCCCTTTCCCCTTCCCTTTCCCCTTTTCTTCCTTTCTGCACTTCATTTTGGCTAGTTTTTGTATTTTAGAGTCCACTGCTCCTTATTGTGTAGTATCTAAACTGTTTTTGTTTCATGGTTTGTCCTGTAGAGGTTGTCTGCCTTCTTAATGACTTCCACTTCTCTAATCCTTGTCTTCATTTTTCATCCTCTCCCTCAAACATGAAACATACTATAATAGCTGTTTTTGATGTTTTTCTAATTCATAATCTCTATTTTACCTTGATTTGTGTCTTTGATTACTCTTTGCCTTACTATTCTGGATGTAGGTTACATTTACCTGCATCTTTTCTAATCTGGTGATTTTCTCCCTATGCCGGGTATTAAAGCCTTTTAATGTGTCAGGTTTTTGAAAATTGTTTTAAGTTAGGCGTGGTGGTAAACACCTTTAATTTAGCACTTAAGAAGCTGAGGCAGATGATTCCGAGTTTGACCAGCCTGGTCTACAGAGTGAGTTCCAGAACAGCCAGAGTTATACAGAGAAACCCTGTCTCAAAAACTTTAAAAAGAGAAAAAAATATTTCTATAAATGCTGTTGAACTTTTTTCAGTGTTGCTTTTAGGTAACTTGGGACCAATTTGATTTTTCAAGATTGCTGGGCTTTGTTAGGATGTGTGCAGTCTGTGCTACCACTGTTGCCACGGTGGACACATCTAGGCACTCACCCTGATGCCTCATGGGTGGTGACAGATGTCTTCCCAGACTGTTCCCACCTCATCCTGAGCTCCAGATTTGTTGATTTACTTTCTGGTGGTGATATTCCCTTACCATGTGGCCTTTCACGCTTTGCATGTGCAGATTGCCACTCAAACCCAGACTCTCTGGCTCTCTCTGGGACACTACTGTGTGCTTCTTCTCTGCAAGTATGACTGCTGTGTCTTCCTCAGTATGATGTCTGCCTCACAGACTCACAAACCACCACGCCCATTTGAGTTCCTCTGAGTGCAACCTCTAGACTGCTGCTATCTGTGCAGTGAGGAAAGGGTCAGTTCTAGGACCTGCCTCACCCCTCTTTCCTAAGGACACAACTGCATTCTCCCTCTCGATGGCATCTGAAACAGGCACTGGGTATGAGTTTTACAGGAAAGGGCAGTTTGCATGTCAGGTAAGCCTTCATTAAGTGGAACAGAAGTCCCAGCTTTAGTAATCACAGAGAGAAAATCAGGTGCTTGAGTTTGTGGCCTTAATAGCTGACACATTTTTAATAGACTCAGCACTTTTACTTGAAAGGCAAAAAACCCAGTAGAAACCTGAAAGATAAGTAGATTGAGGTGACTGAGTTATGGTGAAGTCTGTAGATGATAACAGTATTTAGCTGTAAAGGTAAGACAACCCCAGAGAAGCCGCGTGTGAGGGAAATAGTGGAAAAAATGTGCTTATTGTAAGAGAACAAGTACCTGGGAAAGTTAGCTTATCTCATAAGTACAGAGCTGTGACCATTAGTTCATCTTGTAATTTTCATTTTATTTATTCTGATGTTTTGAGACGGTCTCCTTCTGTACCCAGGTTATCCTAAAACTTACTATACAGTCATGGCTAGCCTCTGACTCAGAGCAAATCCTTCTACCCCAGCTTCCTTCCTGGTGTACTTGCGGGAGTATACCGCTTTGCCTGTTTTTTGTGTGTTTGTTTGCTTGCTTGCTTAATTGTTTTTCTGATTTACAACACATTGGAAAGATGTAGTATAGTAAAACCCCAGTCACTTCATTTTATAAAGTTCATTGTATGCTTTGTCCCCCAGCAGTTTATTTTAATTATGTATAGAAAGTATCCAGCATGTGCTGGCTGTTGGAATTACTTTTTGAGATTAATAAATGGACTATAGCTCCTTGTGATCATGTAAAGATGAAATGATAAATAAAAGTGAAACAACCTAATGTTGACCTTGTGGATAAGGTCGGAATGTTCATTTCATAGGACACATTCAGTTACCACAGCTCCTAGGAGATTATTTTGAATGTTACATTTAAAGGAGAATTTAAAATCAATTGATGCTAAAAATAAAAACACTTATTTTCTTTTTCCTCTCCCAGTGAAAGTTTATAAGTGGCCATAGTTTCGAGCAGTCTGGATGTGTGAATTGACTGTTGTTTCTGCTGCAGGCGCTCCGGTACTTGGCTGAGTGCCGTGCGAACAGAGAAAAGATGAAGGGAGAGTTGGGGATGATGTTAAGCTTACAGAACGTCATACAAAAGTAAGTACGGCAGGCAGTCTTCTCTGAAGCAGAAGAAAAATGGGTCTGTGTATGCCGATGGATGACTCACATTTATTGAAATTTTACTTTCTTTTTCAATTTCAAATATTATTTAGAAATTTTAACGAACAAAAGATAGACTTCTATAAGTTTTTTGCCCAAAAATATTTTGCTAGTGAATATTTGTTTTCTGTGTAGCTCTGGCTGTGTTGGAACTTGCTTTTTACACCAGGCTGGCCTTGAATTCAGAGATCTGCCTGCCTCTGCCTTCTTGCTAGGTTTAAAAGTGTGCACCACTATGCCTGGCTGTTCATTTTGTTTTTACCGATAAACATGGTTATTAAAAGTCCTTATAAATATGTTTATATTTTATTTAAAATGTTGACATCCATCCTTTCATTTTGGGACATTAATAAGTATTTAATAATTTGCTTCTCTGTCCTGTATTACAGTGATAATCCTAAGATATTTGCAACTGATAGGGCAGAAATAGGACAGCAGAGGTTTTTGTTCAAATTTTAAGACAACTGAATATTCATGGCTCTTAGTATCTGTCAAACATTTCCTTCTCACTATGTTTTCTAATCCATTAATTGCTGCTTTATACTATAAAGATTTAAAATTCAGGCATCACTTACTCATAGACCATTACCTAAAAATAAAAATACTGTTTATGTGTATTTATTTTATTTTTGAGATACTCTTCACAGAGCTCAGGCTGACCTCAAACTTACTCTTTGGTCACTTGCTGCCTTTGCTTCCAGAATGCTGGTATTGCAGGTATGTGCCCCATACCTAGATTTTGTGGTGCAGGGGGGTAAAACTCAGAGCTTCATTCCATGCAGTCAAGCACTTTATCAGCTGAGCCACATTCCAGCCTTGTATGTGTGTGTGATTGATTATAATTTTTTTTAAAGGAAAAGTTGTACACTGAATGAAGCTTTATAAAGTGAATTGATTTGGTAACAGAGCAATGAGACAGCTAATCATAGTAAATAATCTGTAGTGATGTCATGGAGCACTGGCCCTGTGACGTCATCTGTTGTGATGTCATGGGGCACTGGCCCTGTGATGTCATCTGTTGTGATGTCATGGAACACTGGCCCTGTGATGTCATCTGTTGTGATGTCATGGAGCACTGCTCCTGTGACATCATCTGTCGTGATGCCGTAGAGCACTGCTCCTTTGACTTCCATCAGTTTTGATACTCAAAGAACCCTTCATCATGGTCTCGGAAATTCAGAGTTTCTTTTGGTGAGGTTGTTGGGAATCTGAAAGTTTATGGGAACTTAGATTTTTACATATGTCAACAAATCAGTGGCATGTGTATTCCTTAAACAGGCATAGTTATTGAAGTTGAAAGTAAGTGGTACAAAGAAGATGTGGAAAATTATATTTAAAAGTAGTGTTAAACCCTGGAGGTGGTGGCGCACACCTTTAAATCCAACGCTCCAGAGGTAGAGAAGTAGGTGAATCTATGAGTTTGAGGCACACCTGGTCTATCGAGTGAGTTCCAGGATATCCAGGACTATACAGAGAAACCCTGTCTCATAAAAGCAAACAAAAGGAGTGTTGAGAGCCAAGATTACAGCACCCAAAAGTCTGAGGTTGTAACATGTGAAGGCTTGCTTATTGGGGTTTATGTCCTGCCCTGTTCCCCCAGCTGTTTAGTCCTAGAGAAAAATCACACTGAAATCTCTGTAAGTTATAATGCTGATTGCCCCATTAGGTCAGGCTTCTTACTGGCTAACTCTCACATCTTGATTAACCCATTTTTCTGATCTATGTTAGCCATGTGGCTCAGCACCTTTTTCAGTGGGGTAGCTCACATCCTGCTGCTTCAGTGGTCTGAGTAGGAATGGGAGGAATCAGCTTCCTCCCCCCCCCCCCCCCGAATTCTCCTGCTCTCCTTGCATCATTTCTACTTCCTGTCTGGTTTTCCACCTACACCTCCTGCCTGGCCAATCAGCGTTTATTTAAAACATGATTGACAGAATACAGACAATTCTCCCGCACCACTTCTCCCTCTTTTTTAAAAAAAGAAAAACAAAGGAAAATATTCATAGTCCATTTTTGGGAATGTGGGCATAGTATTCCAGACTACTTCCAGCTGGTTGGGGGCGCTGATAATATTATGGGGACCTAAAGAAAATTTAGAGTTATGATCAAGTCCTGACTGAAGTATCTTGTGAGTCTTGATCATCTCAGGCAGCAGTCTTGAACCTGTTCTGGGTGAAGAACTCAGACATCTGGGCCATCTGTTCCTACTGGCGATTGCTCAGGTGGTCTCCCTTGGTCAAAGATGATTTTTCTTAACTCTGAATAAATCCAGAGCCTCTCATTTTCTGTGGAAACAAAAGCAAAATCTCTTCTCCAAAGTAACATACCTTTTGACTTCAATTTTGAAGCCAAGTTATTTTCAAAATACCTATCTTGGATTAATTCTTCAGCATTTATAAGCAAATATCTTTAGTACCTGTTGCTTCCTCCTCAGCATTTAAACAATTTAAAGAGAGCATAATAGCAAACAGTATCAAGATTCTCTGTATATTTTCCATCTTTATGCAGCTTTATTTTAACCTCTATTTCTTTAATTTTTACTTTTAACTTTAGGCTTTTTGAGATAGGTTCTCTGCATATCTTTGTCCTGGAACTCCCTCTGTAGACCAGGCTTTCCTTGAACTCCCAGAGATCCATCTGTCTCTGCCTCCACAGTGCTGGGATTCAAGGTGTCTGCCACCACACCTTGAATTTACAGAGGTCTGTCTGCCTCTGCCTCCCAAGCCTTAGGATTAAAGGTGTGTACCACCACACCCAACTACTCTCTTTCTTTCTTTTTTATTTTAAGGAATTTAAACCATTTAGAGGTGTTTTTTTTTTCTTTGAATCTCTCTTTACTGTATATATCTTTCTGACCATGTGGGTTTTTAATTTGCTAAGGAATATGGAGAAGACAAGACTCAAAAGCTCCTGTGGCATTTCAAGGTCCTTGCCAGGAAGCAAGCTGCAATATTGTATCCATAGTCTGGACTGCCTGCTTGAAAGTCAAGAGTTTTCCCTGGCAGTAAGGCCCAGAAAGCTGGCATTTTAAAACAGCGTAGCTTTTTTCCTGCCACGGCTGAAAACTGAAATGCATTACTCTACTCTTTCCCAAGCGTTCCCAGGCTTTCTGTGGATTCAGTTATCCACGTGGGCGCCATTCTGTAACATGTGAAGGCTTGCTTGTTGGGGTTTATGAAAGGAGTGTTGAGAGCCAAGATTCCAGCACCCAAAAGTCTGAGGTAGAAGGACTACTAGGAGCTAGAGTCAGCTTGGACTCTGGAGACTGCTGCTTAAAACAGCAAGAGATGGCTCGAGGTTCAGAGCACTGGCTGCTCTTCCCATGGACCACCCACACAGTCACTCACAACTATCCAGAATGCCAGTTTTTTGGGGATCTGAGCCCCTGTTTTGGCCTCTGTGGGCACTGCATGCATGTAGTGCATAGGCATGCATACAGACAAACTGTACATACACATAAAATAATAAACTATTTAAAAAACCCAAAACGTTGAAAAAATACATTTTCCATTTGAACTTTAACAATTTAGAGTATGTTCAAGTAGCATGCACTTAACCTATAAAGTAATTTCTTAACCTTTTTAGCTTAAGGATGTGGTAAGGTGTGTGTATGTGGAAAACATACACGGGCAAGGTATAGAGACCACTATGAAGTTACTGAGAGAAATTGAAGACTGTAGCTTGGCAGGTCTTTAGGGAAGGTGATCTAAGATAAAGTTAGAGATGTGGATTAATGTCTTAGGCATAAAAAAGGCTGGGACAGGACTGGGCAGAGAAAGTCCCCAGGCTCCTTTGGATAAGAAAGGAGCAGATAGACAGCGTGACTGAATGCCTTTTAGATGAGTCCTGCCCTGAACAGAGATGACATATTTCTGGGGCTGCTTGGAAAGAACATCCCCTGCCCTTTGGTCTGTCGTGGTTCTAAAACTGCTGTGCTTGCGGCTATGAGTATAGCAGAACAGTCCGTTATTTAGTGAATTTTACTTTTTAAATTTATTTGCATGGGTGTGTGCCTGGCTGTAGAGGTTAAAGGACAGCTTGAGTAAGCACCTTTAAGCCTTTAACTGCTAAACCACCTCATTGGGTTGTAAGACTGTGTGCATGCCTCTGTCTGTCATGTCCTTCATGGCCTTTGTTTGAGGTCAATCCAAGTGGTGTGCCTACATGGTTTCTGAAAGTGACTCTTTTTTTTTCTTTAAATAAAGTATACATTTTTAGAATAGTATGGTAATTGCTCCACTAATAATAAAACATTTATTACATACTCATTCTAATTTGGTCCCTCAACCTTTTTAGTAGTGGAGATACAATGATCAATAAGACATTGCAGTTTATTTGGCTTCTGTAGGTCTCAATATTTGAAGGTTCCCTTTCAAGTTTCTTATGTGTTTTTTTTTCTTTTGTCCTAACTCCCCTTTTAAGCTTGAGGAAAGTCACTTCTGTTCACCAAAATAAGCATTAGGAGCATCTGTATTCGTATGCTGTGTTAATGTAGCTGATCTAGTTAGCCTAGTTCATTGCTACCTGCTTATGTTAGAATTACAGGCAGACTCTCATGCTACCTGGCATTTCCATGGGGGCTGGGGATCCAAACTCCATTTCTCACTCTTGCATGGCACATGCTTTCCCTATTGAGCTGTCTTCCTGGCTCTGTTAATATTTCTTTAAACTGCATTGTTAATATGCTTGCCAGCAGTTTCTATCTCATTAGATTTTTTTTCAGACATCAAAAAATATCTGCATTGCAGCTCTCTGCCTCTACAGTTCATCTTTAAAAATAGGCTACCTGAATCGATAGAAAAGAGATGGTTTGAGCAGCAATTGTGGCAGCAGAGAAATTTGGTAACCTGATCTATTTACTTGGTTTCCCATTTAATTATTTTAATTGAATGTACTTTTGTACCATGCTAGGATGAATTCTGAATCTCAGTGAATCATGTTTTAAATGAAATTAGGAGATTGTTACAGCCTAGCCAGGCAGGGTAGCTCATTATGACTGTCTCAGTTAGGGTTTCTGTTGCTGTGAAGAGACATCATGACCACAGCAGCTCTTAAAGAAAATCTGGGGCTGCTTACAGTTCAGAGGGTTAGTCCATTATCATCATGGCTAAGAATTCTACATCTTCTTTTTTTTTTTTTTTGTTTTTTGTTTTTTGTTTTTGAATCAGAGGTTCTCTGTGTAGCTTTGGAGCCTGTCCTGGAAGTCACTCTATAGACCAGGCTGGTCTTGAACTCACTGATTCACCTGCCTCTGCCTCTCAAGTGCTGGGATTAAAGACACCCAGCAGGAAGGGAGAGTGACACTGGGACTTGCTTGAGCCCTTGAAACCTCAAAGCCACTTCCAGTGGCGGACAAGGCCACACCTAATTGTGCCGCTCCCTGTGAGCCAGTTGGGGCCATTTTCATTCCCACTATCACAGTGCGGCAGAGAAAGTTAGCCTGGACTGTGTGAGAAGTTCCATGAAGATCATACCGACTTGATGCTTTCCTTATTCTTTCCTTTTCATCCTTAAAGTGGAGTCTTGTATTAGACTGATCTCAAGATTGTGTGGTCAAGGAAGACCTTGAGCTTCTGATCCTCTTGCCCCTACCTCTTGAGTGCTGTTGTTACAGCAGAGTCACTGCACCTGGTTTGTGTGCTGCTGGAAATTGAATATAGGGCTCCAAGCCTGCTAGGCAAGAGCTCTGCCATCTGAACTCCACTCCCAGTTCTGAGACTCACTAGTGGTGCTTTTTTATTGAATAAGATATCAGTATGAAGTAAACAAAACTCACCGAAGTTGGGAAGTAAAATTACAGAATCAGCAAAAGTGACTATGCATTTCTTTTCAAGGACTACAACGCCAGGAGAAACAAAACTTCTGGCCTCTGAAATCTATGACATCCTTCAGTCCTCCAGTATGGCTGACGGTGATAGTTTTAATGAAGTGAATTCACGTCGAAGGAAAGCTCAGTTTTTCCTGGGAACTACAAACAAACGTGCCAAAACAGTAGTTTTGCAGATAGATGGTCTCGATGATACGGTAAGATTTACAGATGTGCTTCATAAGATGGCAGGAGAAGTTGTATCACAATTTTCTTTACAGTCACTTGCTAACATTCTCAAAGGAAAAGTTGCAGTATTAAAATTTTATCCTCTTGATAAAAGGGACATCTTATGCTAAAGATACGGGTTAATCAGCATACATAGCAGTTTCAAATGTACATGTTCTTAATAGATGGCCTAAAGGATATGCAGTGAAACACCTCCCGACAGACATGTAGGAACCAGACGGGTCTAATTAAAGCTGTGCATGATTTATGTAGATATGAGGTATATATAACTTCTAATGTCAGACATGAGATAGACAGACACCACTAGGTCCTGTAGGCATTGAAAGGATCTCTGGTTAGCATAACTTCTGAGGGCTCATTGGTGTTGTAGCATGTATCTGCGCACCCACATTGTATATATCCGTCTAGTGGATGTGTGGTATTTCGCTTATTTATTCATCTATCAACTGATAGACAGTGAATTGTTTCTACCTTTGGCTCTTACAATCCTGCTAGGAGCATGTTCAGACATTTATTATTGTTGTTTTTAAGCACATGTTAACATCCTCTTGGGTATTTACCTTGTGGCCATGCTCAGTCATTTGGTAATTATACGTTTAATTTTTAATGAACTGTCAGATTGTGTACTGTGACTACATGATTGTATATTTCAAACAGTATTGTACGAGGGCCTAGTTTCTCCACATCCTCATCAGCACTTGCCATTTTCCAGCTGTCCTACTGGACTGAAAGTGCTCCTTAGATGGTTCTTGTTACACTTTCCAGATAACTAATGATGTTGAGCAACATTCTAGAGATGTATTAGTCATTTTTTTAGTGGTTGGATCGGGGGTTATTGTGTATGTATTTTAAGTTATTTCAGATTTATATTTGAGGGAAATGCTCATTTCCTCTTTGTTCTTTGACTAGTTTTAAGTGGTCTTTTATTGCTGAATTTTCTGAATTACATGGGTGCTTATATTGAAGGTGAGTCCTCTGCTAGAGTAAATGCACTCTGAACCACTGAGCCATCTGTCCAACCCCCTTTTTATACATTTTGTTGAAATTATCAGTGAAGCCATTGACCCTGGGCTTTGCTTTGTGGACAGCTTTTTGACCATTAATTGAATCTCTTCACTTGTCTACTCATCTTTTTCTTTTTTTTATTCAGTTTTGGCTGTCTATGTCTTTGTAGTATTGTGTACATTTTGATGAAGTCATATGTATCATGCAGTTATTCATTGTACTTGTATAGGCTATGTCCTTGATCCCAAAATACACATTTTGAAATGCTTTAAGATCCAAAACTTTTTTTTTTAAATTTCAGTATGATACTCAGAAAGGTTTGGAATTTGAACATTTTTTAATTTTAAAATTTCACTTTAGATTTTTAGATTTTATTTCATGTGTATAACTGTTTTGCCTGCACGTGTATATGTGTACTAGAGACTGGCACTGGATCCCCTGGAACTGGAGTTTATGAATGATTGTGAACTATCTACAAGTAGTAATGAGCCTGGGCCCTGTGCAAGAGCAATAGTTGCTCTAAACTGCTTAGCCGTCTCTCCAGTGCTAAAAATTCATAATTTTTGAATTTGAGGTGTTTGACAAGTGTAGTTTACATAAAATTGTAAAATCTAGGAAAAACCCCCAGATCTGAAACACTTTCATCCCAAGACCAGGTAGAGGACACTTAGCCTTAGCTTTTACTAACTTTTTATTTATGTAAGGTTGGCGGTAATATTTCCCTCTTAATTCCTGAGTTTATTTATGTAAGGTTGACGGTAATAGTTCCCTCTTAATTCCTGAGTTTAGCAGTTGGCTTTTTCTTGAAAGGTAAATTTTCTTGAAAGGTAAATGTTTGTTAACTTCATCGATCTTTTCAAAGAACCAGGTGTTCTTTTTTTCTTCCCTTTTTATTTCGTTTTAATTTTTTCTTGGTTGGGGCACACATGTTGAGGTCAGAGGATGAGTTGCAGAAGGCGGTTCTCTTCTTCCACCATGTGGTCCTCAGAAGTAGGCTGAGGTGTCAGGCTTGGTGACAGGCACTCTTCCCCCTGTGATGTTCACTGGTTCTGTGGGTTTGGATTTTGTTCCTTTGTTTTGAGATCTGGTCTCACTTTATAGCCTAGGTCGACCTTGAACTCAGGCCTCTGCTGCCTTAGGAGTGCAGTGTGTGGTGATCGTAGCGCCGTGCTGCTGTGCTGGGACTAAGAACCAACTTTTTAGACTCTTTTTAAATTTTAAAACAGTCTTTTCTCATTTTGCATATCAATCCCAGTTCCCACTGTCTTCCCTCCTCCTGCTCCTCCCTCTCCTTCCACCCCCCCATCCATTCCTCAGAGAGGGTAAGCCTGCCCATGGGGAATCAGCAAAGTCTGCCATATCACTGTGAGGCAGGACCAAGGTCTTTCCCCTGTATCTAGGCCAAGCAAAGTATCCTCCAAAGAGAATGGGCTCCATAAAGCACTAGAAAAGGTTGTGGTGATCCTAATCTGTGGGCACTTCTCAGTCCAGTCAGGTTAACAGCCAAGGTCAATATCAGTTCCAGCATGCTGTGTTGGACCTTGAAAACCTACGCGATGGGGAGCTCCAGAGATGTTATGTTTCCAGTATCTAAGCATCACTGTTTTGTTTTTTTTAAGAAAAATAATATTTTGTCTGTATTTTAATTGTTTAATCTTAATTTAATACATGGGACTTGAGTTTGAGATAATTTCAGGAGAAATTATATATTATATATTCGGGGTAGACACTTTTTTCTTTTACTCTTTTTTTTTATTGTTTTTAATTGCATTATGTGTTTTCTCCACTCCCCTCCCCTCCCTTCCTCCCCCTCTAAGGGGTGGACACTTAAACTGGTAATCTCCACTCACCTCTTCACCTATGCCAGGCAGACTCTCTAAGGATCGCCACCACCTTTTCTGGTGGTTTATTTAAGGCCTTAAAGCTAAGGTTTTTCTATTTTTTTTTTTAAGGTTCAGTAGGGGTGTGTGTGTGTCTGTGTCTGTCTGTCTGTCTCTGTGTGTGTTAGGAGAGGGCACTTTTACATCTTTCTTAACCTGTGACAGAATCAAATAAGTTAACAGCTACGAAAGTCCAAAAAATTTCTAGAAAATTTCTCCTGTATGAAAATGGATGAAATGGAATACCTTAATATACATAAAGTATCTCTAGTATGTCTTGTTAATTTTGTTGACTATGAATAAGTTACTTTTTTAACACAAGAATTCAAAAAGGGGCTAGGGAGCTAGTTCAGTAGGTAACAATCCTCGGTGTGCAGTCCTGAGGACCTGATATCTCAGTGGGTAACAATCCTCGGTGTGCAGTCCTGAGGACCTGATAGCTTAGTAGGTAAGAATCCTCGGTGTGCAGTCCTGAGGACCTGCATTGAAATCTCCAGACCCCATGTTCAAAGCCAGGCATGGTTGCACAGATGCCTGAACCCCAGCTCTGTGGGGCTAGAGACAGAGGATTGCTGGAACCTGCTGGTTGACACCTTATCTCCAGGTTAAATGAAAGGTCCTGTTACAAAGAAATAAGAGAGTGATAAAGCTGGATACCTATTATGTCCCTTGTATACTCCATGCATGCCTAGGTGCACATATACAAATACATACATGCTTATACACCCACTCCTCCCATATACACCACACACTCAAAGTAACTACTTACAAAAAAAATATAAGCCAGTATACAGTAAGGCGAAAAAATCAAAATATAGCTGAAGAATGTCTCCTGGGGGGTCAAAGCAGAAAGCAGATTCTTAATTACAGGTACTGGACTATGGGGATAAGAGGAAACAAATAGGAGAAGAAGTTAGAAGTGGGATAATTAGTACCCTGCTTTAAAGTAGCAGAGGCTTTATGGGTACCAACAGAGGAAAATGAAAACCAAAAGAGAATATTGATAATGCTTGGTATCGCATGCCATGAATAAGGAGGACATAATATATTTATAAGGGACAGTGATTCAAACACTGAATACTTTTAATTCTAGCTTATGTTTTAGTCCACCATATGGTCTCTGTCATAATTGCCAACTCTGCCTTAGCATGAAACTGAAGCCAGAGGATCTGTAAGTAAAGGAATGTGGCTGTCTCAGTAGAACGGAACAAAATGGCTGGTGACCTGCAGTTTGTGCACCTTAAGCTCAAGGAACCTCTACTTTTATGTTCTTGAGTACTTCGTTATGCATTGGGTGACAGTTATTAACACTACATATTAATATTGAAGTTTGAAATATGCTAGGAATTACTGTCGTGTTGTAACTTTGCTTCCTTTTCTATCTAATCCTAGTCCTTGCCAAATAAATGTAGCAATGTTTCATGCCTCTGTCAGCTGTGGATCACACATGTCACTGTGGCACCGCAAGATTAGATATGTTTAGGTAGACAAGCAAGTACCAGTCCCTGCTATGTCTAGTGTGGAATAAGCTGTTGTGGAAGCTTAGTGTAGTGGGCCATGCCTTCCAGCCTGTGTGTAGTAGGCTTTGCCATGTAGGTTTGTGTAATTGGTTCTGTGGTCTTTACAGTGACAGAATTGGCACCAGTGAATGGTTCAGTATGGCTCAAGTTGATTTATTTTCTCTACCTGTTTTAATAACAGTTTGCTTTCTACTTTTTCAGTCTCGAAGAAATCTGTGTGAAGAGGCTTTGTTAAAAATTAAAGGTGTTATTAGCTTTACTTTTCAAATGGCTGTTCAGAGATGTGTGGTGCGAATCCGTTCAGATTTGAAGGCAGAGGTCAGTACTTTCAACAACTGAATGTGCGTGAAGTTCCAACCAAGCAAGTCCTCATTCAGAATTGTTCCTTTATCCTTTCATCCCAGGCTTTGGCGTCAGCAATAGCATCAACCAAGGTCATGAAAGCCCAACAAGTTGTGAAAAGTGAAAGTGGGGAAGAGGTAAAGCTTGCATTTTATTTTACTCCTACCAGACCAGGACTCTTGATTACTTTTCATGGGTAGTGGATTATAACATTCCTAGAGGAATGGCTATGAAATATAAGAATATCTTGATTTCTGTCTTAGTAGTAGAGAGAGATCTTTTGTGAAGTTCAGAATGTGCTAATGGAATCTCTGAACTTGGTGGAGATGTGATGTGGATTGTGTATGTTAAGGACAGGACAGTTCCTTACATTGATCTTCAGTAGTTTCTAACTTGAGCTAGTTTTGTGAATCCAAGACAATAAAAGCATATTCTTTGGACAAGTAAATATGGTGCACTCTAGATCTGTTTTGTGGAGGAGGGATCGACTGTAAGCTGTGAGCTCCTTTGGCTTCCACAGAGGAGCGGCTTTGTGGCACTCTGGGAGTTCAGAGTGGTCCTGTCTAGACACAGGTTACTACTTCAGCCCTAGAATCTCGATAGATTGCAGCTGCTGTCCCCTGTGTGCTTACGCAGTGCTCAGTTCTTAGACTGTCTTGCAAGAAGAAAATACTAGAAGACACAAAGCCTTTGAGAGTCTCAGGATGAAGATGACACTTAAGATGAGGATGTGACTTAGGGCATGGATGGTGTCATGTTGGGTTAGTAATGGCTCTTCATGCTTCTCTGTGTCAGATGCTGGTCCCATTCCAAGATGCCCCTGTGGAAGTGGAAGAGAACACAGAGCTGCCTGACTACCTGCCAGAGGACGAGAGTCCCACAAAGGAACAGGACAAGGCAGTGTCCCGGGTCGGCTCACACCCCGACGGTGGAGCCAGCTGGTTGAGCACAGCTGCAAACTTTTTATCCAGATCATTTTACTGGTGACTTCAACTTCAGTTTGGGGCTCAAGGACTCTGCAAACCACCAGGGGGCCAGCTTTCCATTGTGGTGAACTGTCAAGTGCAATTCGCAATAGATTATCATGGGAAGTCTCTAGATTACATGACTACGTATGCTGCATTTTACATTGTATTGGACATTTCCCCCACCGAATGGTAAACAGGACAGAGGCTGCAGGTGGAATGGTTTATGAAGGTATTTTGGTATTGTTTTCCTTTGCTTAATTGCCTCACTATTTTTTGAAAAAACATGGGTCCACTGTTAAAACCAAATGTATGTGCAGCTTTATAGTCTGTTTTACATGGAGCATGTGACTAGAAGAACTCCTTCTCTCCTCTAGCCTCAGGAGCTTTCTGAAGAGAAGTTTCGCATAGCTCAAGTTGTGCATGAATTACCGAATATTTTAGCAGCTTTTCTTCATGAATGATACATGACATATGCTTTGGTACCCTTCTCTGAAAGTTGAAAACATACCTAGTTAGCCCCCTTCTGTGCCTTTTTTATTTTGCCAACCATGTTTATAGAAAGGACATTATTAATAACATTTTGAAAATGGAATTATATTAATTTGAATATAGCAGTACCTTAAAAAAAACTCTACAGAAAACTGTACAATCTTACTTGATATAATTTTAACAAGGCTACCATGAGCCGGTTAAGACAATGGGGGCATGAACAGCAGCAAAGTGCTTTTGGGAGAATTTGAATGTGACCATGCATGCTCTGTTGATTCCTGCTCACTTAGGTTATGGTGGCTCTTGAGAATTCAGTCCACTGTGATCTTGTGGGCAGCCTTACCCTGTGATGCCACTGTGTCTTGCTAGAGAAAATAGTTCTGTTTTGTTTTGTTTTGTTTGTTTTTTAAATCTGGTTTTTCAAGACAGGGTTTCTCTGTATAGCCCTGTCTTGAAACTCACTCTGTAGACTAGGCTGGCCTTGCTGAGATTAAAGGCACGCGCCACCACAACCTGGCAAGAAAGTAATAATTAATAGTTTAAAGAGCTGATAAACTTGAAAACAAAGTTGGATGCCTCAAATGACTTCAGATATAAACACCTAGCACACGCCTATCCCAGAGATGTTTCTTTTTATTGCCTTTTTGTGATTTTTAAGAAAATAGTGCACCAAACTGAATGAAACAAGATCCAAATTGTTGCTTATAGAGAAAGAAAGCCAGCACTGGTCACTTAGTCTTATTTTTCCTGTTTAGCCAGAAAAAAAAAAGACTTCAACGAAGGTAAGATACATAAATACAGACATGTTTTTGGTTTTTTTGTAGACTGAATTACATGTATGTGATGTGTTCTTAAGATCCTGCAATATTTGACAACTAATGTTTTCTTTGTAGAAATCGAGCTAAATCTGTTTTCATGTCAACATTAAAAACTAACAGGAAGAAACTGAAATGTATCGCCATCACCATGTAGAGCTGCTGTTTTGCTCCTTGAAGAATGTGAAGTGAGATTGGACTCAGGAGGGCTTCCTTGCATTCTTGTTGAAATCAGCCAGTGTTACCAGGGAAAAATAATCATAAAATACTATGACCCATGAGAGCTTTTGAGTTTATTAACACCGTGGCTTTCTGGAATGAGGGTGTTGAAGGTATTTAGAGCATTTTTCTATATGTCTCGTCTCTGATTCAAGTGATACGCACAAGCAGAAAACAGAAATTTTCAGGGCACGAGGCTAACACATACTACTACTTCTGCCGGAATTGGATGTGTTGAAAACAAAACAACAAAACCACCTCCTTTCTATAGCCATTAAAGCAGAGTTTACTTTCTATTTTAACACATTTTTCATTTTATTTTGCATTATCACGCATTTATTTAAAAGTTATAGCAGTTTGGTAGTGATGGTTCAGAACAGTTGATATTTCGAACTGACGTTTGTGTGTGTCTAGGTGTTTCTTTATTCCAGGACTCTCAGAAGAGTCAAGGCAACTATAATGGCAATTTTTGAAATATATTGTAAAATAATAAAATAGCAATGAAAATTGAGTGGATATTGTATTTTTAAAATATTATATATTTATTTATTTAATTGTATATGTCTGTCTCTCAATGTGCACATGCCTGAGGAGGTCAGAAGAGTGTCTGGTCCCTGGAACTGGAGTTATAGATAGTTGTGAGCTGTCTGATACAGGTATTGGGAGTTGAGCTCAGTCCTTTATAAGAACAATACATGTTCTTAACCACTGCGCTATTTGTCCAGCCCTGGGATATTTGTACTCAGATTATTGAGACAGCTGACCTGAACCTTGTATTTGGCCTACATTAACCTTGAACTTGCTCACCTCCTGAATGCCAGGGTTGTAGGAATGTACCTGAAGGAGGCTCTTCAGCAGTTTGCACGGTCTTCATTCCACAGCTGCATCTCCTGGTCAGTGCTGTGCATCTGTGTGGACCACTGCGCTAGAGGAACCAGAGCTAGAATCAGCGCACTTGCTCTCTGTCATACTTTTGAATTTGGTTTTCTAGAGATTCTTGTAGAGGCTTGGTTCTAGCTTCAGCGCTACCCTTATTTTGATTTTCAAGAGTTGTTAAAGGAGAATAAAAGTTGCTTCTCATGTTATAACTTGCTAGCTATGTAAGACTAGACAGTAATTTAATCCTGAACTATATAGCAAAATGAAGGTAAATTTCTTCACAGGATAGTCCACAGAATCGTTATATAAAAACATTTTATAAAACGTTTTATAAAAAAATATTTACGGTATTCAGTGGAATTGTTGCTCCTGGCCATGTAACACAAATGTCTCGTTGATGTTGATTCATCCAGCCCCCCCCCCCCGCTTCCCTTAAATGTGCAGGTATACAAGGCACACATGTTGAGTCAGGACAGCTCCTGGGAGTCCCCTCTCTTCTTCCATCATGGAAGTTCCCAGTATTGAACTGAGGTCATCAGGCATAGCTTTCCCTGCGGTGAACCTTCTCATTAGTCTCTTGACTCTCAGGAGATGACCAATACTAGCTTTGACTTACCTGTCTACATCTACTCAAGAGTCTTTGCTTGGCCGTCTATGGTTTTTATCTAAAATTTTACCTTGAATTCTTTTATTTGTTGCCAGGATTTCCCTCCTTTTTTAGATGCTGAAATGTGTGGAGAAGGGAGAGAAGTGGCAGAGCAAGTGTAAGAAATGCTAACACTTAAGGGTGCATACGCAAGAGCTTTTGTGCTATTCATAGACGGTTTCTATAAGTCTCAATTGGGCAAAATTGTATTTTAATTTTTAATAATGTAATTTATTAATTCTTTAGGAATTTCACATCATGTATCCCAATCCTGTTCACCTTCTGTGCCTCCACTTCTGCCCCTCACAACTGCAGTAACCCCTCCCAAAGGAAACTTCCCACCCCCCAATTATTTCAAAATGAAACCAGACCACTTGTTACTCTGTCTTTCTCATCTCTCCAGCCCCTCTTCATTCGTCCTGTTGGATTGGAAGCTGTGGTGTGTTATGTGTTATACCTTTTTCCAGTCATGGGTCTGTTCAAGTCCTCCGCACACCACCATCACTGGACCCTCACTGAAACTCCTCTTGGGTATCCCGCCGTTGCCCTGAGTCATGGAGATTCTGTGGCTGTTGTTCAGTAGGACCAGTCCCTTCACGTTCCAGCAGGCCTTAGATGGGGCAGCTGCTAGGGTGGGCCAACCCAAGGCCTAGGACATGGGTCTGGGTGGTAGCTGAGCTGGTCAGGCTGGGCTGCTGAGACTGCCCCCTCAGGTGAAATGTGGAGCCAGCTCTCCTAGGCCCATGCCATCCAGGCCAGCTCTGCTATGCCCTGTGGTGAGGGGTGGGGCCGTTTCTCCCAAGTGCAGGAGCCAGCTCTCCTGGTGCAGTGTCCAGCTAGATGCAGGGCCAGCTATCC